>NW_005871091.1:2733104-2772924 GCF_000147115.1 Myotis lucifugus | reverse complement strand
GAAAAACAAATGCTGAAGAAGCATCTCATTCAGAAACCAAGGCTGCAATACATGGATCCCAGAAAAACATGATGGAAGTTTCTGGCCAGAACCTACAATGCACACAGAGACTATGACTTAAAGATAACCCAAAACGCTGCACTGCCAGTGTCCAAACTACCCCCTGCAGAAGGCACGGCCTGGCTGCGGAGGGGGAGAGAAAGACCACGGGAGGCCATCGACACCCTCCCAGAACAGAGCTGGAATTCCTGAGAACAGAAGGAGGGTTCTGAGAGAAGGTGAGGTATATGAGTGAGCAAGTAATGTGATGATTGGCACCGAGAGCAAGAGCCTTCCAAGGAAAGGCCGAGGGGGACAGGCCATGAATCTTGAGAGTAGGATATTGGAATTGTTTGGAATTTTTTTCTTATCAACATTTTCACTGCTTATATTATCCTCTCAAAAGGAGATACTTTTTTTAAAAAAAACATCAGCAGTTCCCTCACTAGGTTAGCACTGAACGTTACCAGGAAGGCTTAAGACAGAAACCGAACGGGCTTCTCATGAAAAGAAGAATAGCGTAAATCTTATCCCTACCTGATAGCTTCTTCCACAGACTGGCCAATAATATTAGAAGAAGGGCCTGGCTGAGACAGTGGTGTCAGGCTTATCACCCACTTCACGGGCTTGTAGTACTCATCACTGGAACTTAACAGATAAAACAGTGTGGTCAGGAAAATGATCTGCAAAACAAAGGACAGTATCTCCTAAAAAATCACATTGGAGACTACAGGAAGGAAACACCAATGGCGCCAAGAATATGCATTACTGTGGAAGGAACTGTGATGTGTTCTTATCTATAGGGACATACCAGAGAGAGCACGAAATTGAGAAGGGCCGTGCCGCTGTAGAAGAGGATGGTCAGGAGCGTGGTGACAGTGGTGAAAAGCAGGCTCACGTTTCGGCTCATAACAATCCACAGAGACTCCAAGATCTGCGAGGAGGAAAAGTGAGTATCAGAACTAATCCTCGGGAAAGAAGTTTCTCCAGGTATCTGTGTGCTTTTAATACAGTACCATAAACTGAAAGGGCAAGAACTGAAAAAAAAATCATCTGAAAACATTTGAATATTGATTAGGAAAGAAAATGATTACACAAATTATGATGAATCTACTCCAAATAATATTAGGCAGCCATTAAAATCACCTCTATTATGACAATTGGAACATATTTTATGATATAATGCTAAATTTAAAAAGCAGGATAGGAAAATTTTATAGATAGCACGATTATAACTGTAAAAATGGTATGCAGAGGAATAATACCAATAGGAGAATATGTCAAAGTGCAACCTTAGCATGTAGGCTCACAAGTGCGGGTCATGAAAATCTAGCGTTTGTTTTATTTGCTTCCTTCCCTCTTTCCACCTTCAACTTAACTTCATCTACAACTACCAGAGCATCTTTACTAAAATCTCAATAAAAGAAATGAACAGACAGGGTCCGGGGCAGAGCTCTGCAGCTGAAAATCGTTCCTCACAGAAACGATGACCCTTCTATTAAGAACTACTGAGTTCAGTTGATCCATCACTGCAACTTTACTAGAACCAGATATTAAAATAAAGTTTACTAATATATGTTAAATATTACTAAAGGGAGATGTATATTACCAATAGCATACCTATATGTTTTCTATTCCCTATTTCTTCATAAACTTAATTCCTTTATGATAATGTGTATTCTGTTCTCCCTGAGTAATATAAAACATGGAAGCAAAATGACCAGAAAAACTTAAAATTTTAAAAAAATATCCTTAGTTTTCATCCCATAAACCTCACAACACTGGGAAGAAATGCAGATGAAACCATCTTTATTTTATAGATATGCAAACTGAAGCCCAGAGTTTTTTAAAAAAAACTTGCCCAAGGGCAGGGAGCTAATATGTGGAACCAGAGCCGAGACCAGAACTCATAACGTCTGATTTTATTTTGGTGCCTACCCTTTCCAAAACAGCAGCTGTTTTTTGTCATATGTTCAAGTTACACCATCTGTGCTATGAAAGGCCTACCCATTCCTTTCCTACCCCAAATGTACCATTTATTAAAGCACATTTTGTTGTCCTCTGCATTTCTTGCAAACCTCAGCTCTGTCTTCATAAGAGAACTTTGGCAGGCTGGTCTCATTTACAAAAACTCCTTACATAAAATCTTGAAAATGTTTCACAATGCCTACAAAAATATGCATGATTGACTGTTTGACCCTGCGGGTAAAGGAATGAATGAATAATGGCACTGATTCCAGAGACAAACCAACAATGCCCTTACTTGTGATTTTGACAGGCATTCTTTTGGGGGCCTCAGTCATTCTGGATTTTTTTTTTTAAAGTTTTGAATAGTTTCTAGGTTACACTGATAGGAAATGCCCTATGGTAATTCTTAAGATATTAACTGAATTCATTAATTATAGACTGGTAGTTGCCAAGATCAAATAGTAACCTCTCTGTGTACTCAAGAGGATTGGGAAGGAAGGTTTCGAATATAAGAAAGAGCTGTTGGGCAAAGTATGATGGCAGAAATAGATAGATTCAATTTCAAACTGTTATAGCTCTATTAGGTGAATGGGAGGAAGGGAAAGTGTGAGTGCAGGAATGGGGGGAGGAACCAAAGGAGTTGTACGAAAACCCCAAAGGAGGAGTAGAAGAGCACCGAGGGACTTGAAAGAAAGTCACATCTTTACCTTCATCTTCCATATTGGAAAGCCAAAAGATAATATCTAAAAGTGCAAAACCAAGAAAGAGCAGCGTAAACAGGATTTTAGAAATTCAGAGGTAAACACCCAGAAAAAGCTAAACTTGGGGTGGTGAACACTACACACTGTACAATATATAGATGATGTATTATAGAATTATACACCTGAACCCTATATAATTTTATCAACCAATGTCACCCCAATAAATTCAATAAGTATATTTTAAAAATAAAACGATAAAATAAAACAGAATAAAAGACTTGACAACTGCTTCTGGAGAATGAGACTGAAGTGGAGAAGCACAAAAAAATTGCTATTTTTTTTCACTTAAAATCTTAAAGCATTTTTGGCTTTTCAACTATACTTATCTATTATTTGGATAAAAATTAAATTGAAAAAATCTAGCATTGCAAATATTGATTTTTGTTAATTTGGGGCAAGTTATTTCACAGTAACATTTTTCTCATCTCTGTGAAAAGCCACAGGCTGACTCCCCAAAAAGTACACTACAGAATGAAGAGCAGTCATTAAAACTTCGCAGCACTGCTAACTGTTCCTTGCTACCTTCTAACCTTTTGTAAAAAAACAAAACAAAACAAAACAAAAAACAACAAAAAAAAACAAAGGCAGAGGTGGATGGTGCATGGGGGAGAAAACCATATATCCAGCTGCCAAAAGGGCTTCACCCACCAGAAAGGCAGCTCCCCCTATAGTGGTCCAGCTGGGGCCATTCTGGGCATCCTATGGGGAGAAGGATACCTAGCTCAGAGTCTGAGAGCCACAGCATCATGCATATGCTCCCTGGTTCAGCATCTCTTGGTTACTCTCCAGGCATCAGATCAGGGCAGCTACACCTGAGGTTTATAGGTTTTGGACATCTTTCTAGAGCATTTAGAATTTTCAAAACGTCAAATGTTGTGGCATTAAAAACAGGGTAAATAAAGACCTTTAAGTGGGTAAAGAAGACTGAAAATTAGTGTTTCTGTTTTTACTTCTAAGTCCAGTTTAACTATAAATACTATTTCTTACCGAAAGAAATGTCTCGATATTCTCGTGGACGAAGGACGCGATATCCTGCCAGTCCAGAATGTCTCCCAGCCAGCTGTTCTGACGGTTTATATGCATCTTGTGTCCTTTGTGCCTCCCAGAGTGCGTCACGTTCTATGGAAAAAACAGTTCAGACGTGAAACCTCCATCTTAAGCTCAAGAACATAAAGTATAAATAACCTCTTTTGTTTTAGGTCCACTTGAGCACTTTAGTGAATACACAAAAGTGAAAAACTTTGCATTATTTAAGAAATCAATTAAGAACTCCACCTAAAGACGTAAAAGATAGTATTTTTCTGTTAATATGCTAGTTACTGAGTCTCAGCCTAGCTTGAGTGCTTTTCTCCTCAGTACATTTGTGGACACACTTTACTCCTCAGTGTATATTCAACTGTACACAAACACAGCATTTACTTTTATTATTCCCCCCTTTTCAATCCCTCTGCCTTTTTTTTTTTGCTCTCTCTCATTTTTGCTTTCTTCCTCCTTTCCTCCTCTCCCTTATTAATCTTCTGTACAAGATAAAGAGGGCAGAGGGAACAGAAAGAATATGAAAAAAAGATCACCTAAAACTAATACAATGTTATGTATCAATTATCTATCAATAAAGCAGCAGGGAGGGGGGAAGAATATGAAAAAGAAACAAGAGGGGAGTCTAACTTGTCTGTCTGGAAGAGAATTGCATTGGCAGGAATGCAGGAATAACTAGGTTTGAAAGAGCTATGAATAAAGAATTTCACCTGTTTACTTTTGTTGTTTTAACAGGGCCACTAGAAAAACTAACATTAGGCGGCTTGCATTACATTTCTCCTGCCCAGAGCTCGTCTAGATGATGAGATGCTGTAGATGATAACGAACAGATGACAGAATACTGATACAGCAGAGGGACTGGTGGACTCTGCCATGGAGATTAACCATCAATCACTTTGTCTTTTTGTGGCCTAAGGTTTAAGACCCTGTAGCTTAAAAAACGTCAGTAAGTGAAATTCCAGTATTACTAAAGTCCTACTTAGTCATTGGGTCTATAAAATAAAAGGACTTTATTAGTTTACCATTGAAATCCTTAGCTAAAATAACTTACCTTTACAAACCAAGAATGATACAGTCTGTCCCAAAGTTCTAGTACCTGCTTTTCAATCACAGCAGTATTGTTCACCTTATCTCCAAGAATTTTATGAAGCTGGAAGAAATACAGATATAATCTGATTTAATATTCCAGGCAATAACCCAGTAAAATGAATACATGCTGGGTCTTTACATTTGTTCCAAATCAAACTGAAATGCTCCAGACTATTTAATTGCCTCTAGCCACACAATGTTCTTTTCATAAACTTTGCTCCTCAATATTCCCAGTAAATTTCCTCCCTCTCATCTTTTGCTTCTTTTTTCTTTCCTCTATCCTTAGGTCTCAAGGAGAGTTACTTCAAACTGTAAAAGAAGGGAACAAATAAAGCCATGACTACGGGCATCTCTGATCATATCTGCACAGAGGAAAATCTTTCCATGTGACCCCAGTCAGAACTTTAAGTGACATTTTAGAACCCTAGCTATAAACGCAAATATGCCCGTTAGTTTGCTGAGAGATGTCGGGTCTTAGAGTAAGGCATTTCGCCAAACCTGAATAGGATACATTAAATTGATTCTTGGCCGCCAGACAGTTAAAGGGCATCTTAATCTACATGGTATTGCCTCCTACTGGCCAAACACCTGAACAGCGTAGGCTAATTCCCCCATTCTGACAATGGACCCTACCAAACCCTGACCCTTTGAAGTGTATATCTCTGCCTCACCTCAGGACAAGTTGTGTTAATAAAAAGCACGGGGTCCTGGGGACAAGGAGAACCTAAGACCTTAGACTTAAGATCTTGGATGTTAGCTCCTTTAGCTAAGCTCCTCTGACCCCCAATGCCTTTCAAAATTATATTTCGCCTCCGGACTCTTTATTAGTCTCTGAACTCCTATGTAATCTACGCACAGCCTTCTCCAGATTGCTGAACCCTTCTTGATGCTGGGACAAGAACCCCAGCAATACACAATATTTTCCTTATTTCTAATAGTAAGATAAATGTGCAAGAATCAAAGGAAATGAGCATTTTTAATGGTTCTTGCATTGTTAAATATAAGGATCATACCAATTAACACTTTCCAACATTGTCTAAGTCAGTGGTTCTCAACCTTGGCTACACATTAGAATCACCTGGGAATCTTTTTAAAATCCTGATTTCTGGGCCTCATCCTCCAGAAATTCTGTTTCTTTGTTATGGGGTGGGGCCACAACATTAGTAACAAAGAAACAGAATTTCCAGAGGATGAGGCCCAGAAATTGGGATTTTAAAAAGATTTCCAGGTGATTCTAATGTGCAGCCAAGGTTGAGAACCACTGGTCTAAGTGAACCAATTTTCCCAAAGCCTTATGGATAACTGATTTTTAGATAATTTAAAAGGTGTGAAGTGATAACTGATTATTTATACTTTTCTTTTTTAGCAACAAGAATGACCATTTTCCATTTTGGTTTTCAATGTGTATTTCCTTTAGTGTGGCCTATTCATACCTTTTGCCCACTTGATGCTGGCCTTATAGATGCTTAAACCAGTTCTTAGACATATTTGATGCAAATACATCTGCCCAATGTTGTTCTTTATATTTAATTGATTTATTCAAACACAACTCTGTGAATATCAAAGCCTTCATCTGTTCATCACATTGTACAATTTACAAATGGCTTTCACCTACGTTATGTGATCTTTACAACAACTCCATGAGTTAGACAGAAAAGAGTTTTGGCATCACCTTTATTCATTTGAGAAAACAGATTTAAAAAGGATCTATGACAGGCTCAGAGTTACACAGACAAGTGGCAGATTCAGGATGAAAAGTTCTCTCATAGTCTTTCAACTCAAGCCTATATAACCTACGAACAAAGAACACCTAATAGAGCAAATTACCCGAAATAATTAAAAACCACAATTACCCTAGGCTAACTTCCTTTCATTTCTTTAAATGCGTCTTTTGCATAGTATGACTGTCAAGGACTCACAGACTTCCTATTCCCAATTCTTTCTGTCACTTTCCTATCAGCCCATGAAGTCTCCCTGGAACCAGAAGAGTTCTACAATTTAGGTTACTGACAGCCCCTTTTCTAGATTGTCGGCACAGTGGCCTTTACTGCAATAAAGAACCATTTCTAACTGGCATCTCCTTCACAGGCTCACTCCAAGCACGACAGGGAATAACTAAAATACCACAACTATAACAGTACAGGAGAGTTCAGCACAATTTTATAGCATGTTATAAAACTGGGAAGACGGGGCCAGAGTGCACGGAGTCTACTAACAGGATCACGGAAGCACACATACTGTGGGTGGGTTGTGACATGCTCTTTGCCCAAGAAGAACAGTAAAGCATTAAGGGCAGTCACAATGCCATTTGAGAACTGACTGACTTAAGGCGAACAGCCTCACCTAGGAAATGGGGATGACAAGTCAGTACTCATCTTGTGTGAAGCCTTAGCTGGCCAAGTCTTCCTTGAAACATTTTCTTCTCTAGGCCCCTGTGACACACAGTTTGGGTTTCCTCCTACCTCACAAGCTACTCCTTCTGTCTTCTTTGCCCCTGAGAACCTTATTTGACTACCAAGCTTAGAGATCATTCCTTCCTAGTGCACAAATAATGAGTCAGATCCACCTCGAACAAGAAGCAATGGCCAACTTCTGAGCTTGTTCAGGCTACTAGCACTATTCAGTATGATCATGCAGAAGGCTAATTTCACTGTATGTTGCTTGTCGACTTGTAGATATAAACCTGTTTGCAAACGGAAATTATGCTTTATCGAAGCAAGAAATCACTGCCAATGAAGAACTTGCAAAGAGAAATCCACAAAGAGAGGCTCTTCCCTTACCTTGTGGGTTATCCATTCTCGTCCATACTGATACACGTTGTTAGCTGCAGAATTGAGGGCTCTTTGGACTACCTGAGCCTCAGGAAGCCAACTAATTTAAGTAAAGAAAGAAAATGAACAATTAGCACACTTTCAGTGTACTGCACCCATAACTTTTTGAACTTGATGTACTTGAACAATCAGGAACTGACAAACTCATGAACAGCCATTAACACAGAAATACAAATGAATCACACACAGGAATCCTTGACTTACAGGACTAATTGGCCTAATTCTAATATTCAGGACTTATTTTCAAGCCTTCCTTATCTTTTGTATCCACTTCCCCCACAACCTCTCTCTCATTCTGCTCTGCTGGGTTTCTCTGTCCCTCCAGTCCTGGGTCACCTGCCTTACTCACACAGCACCAGAGGAAGTAGTTCTGGGACAATGATGGTCATCATCTGGAATGCACAATGGAGGTTTTCAAACTGTGGTCCATGGACCTGCAGCATCACAACTGCTTAGAAACCCGGCCTAAACTCAGACCCACTGAAAAAGAAACTCTGGGGCTGGAGCCCAGCCATCTGTATCTAAACAATTCTCTTAACTGCTCCTCACAATGTTATGTACTAGAGATGCTGACATCCACAAATTGGTTTGAATCTTTAATATTAACGAGTTCATCATACACTCCACAGAAACAAAATATTTGTGAAGCTTTTTGCAAATTCTCAGTCAGTTCAAGTACTTCTCAGCAAGTAAAACTTTAGAGATACTTATAAATGTAATAATCTTACAGTATAAGGATCTGAACAGGAAATTTGAATCTCTAAAGAGATGTGATTTGGGAGAAATTAATTTAAGTAGCTTTTAAATTACTCTAGGATTTACAGACAAAGTGTTTTGAAGGGTCTGTTGAACACTTTCAATTATATGGTACTACATTTTTATGGGAAAATTAGAGGCCAGATGCACGAAATTCGTGCAAGAGTAGGCCTTCCTTCCCCTGGCTGCCAGCACCAGCTTCCCTCTGGCACCCGGGACCCAGGCTTCCCTCCAAGCCCTGGCTTCGTCCGGAAGGTCGTCCGAAGGATGTCCAATCCAATTAGCACAGCGGTTCTCAACCTGTGGGTTGCCAACCTGTGGATCTCGACCCCTTTGGAGGTCGAACGACCCTTTCTACAGGGGTTGCCTAAGACCATCGGAAAACACATATATAATTACATATTGTTTTTGTGATTAATCACTATGCTTTAATTATGTTCAATTTGTAACAATGAAAATACATACTGCATATCAGATATTTACATTACGATTCATAACAGTAGCAAAATTACAGTTATGAAGTAGCAATGAAAATAATTTTATGGTTGGGGGTCACCACAACATGAGGAACTGTATTAAAGGGTCGCGGCATTAGGAAGGTTAAGAACCACTGAATTAGCATATTATGCTTTTATTATTATAGATTATATCCTGTAGAGATACTCGAAAGTGTGAGGATCTGTAGAGGCATCCAGATAGATCCTTAATGACTAACAAACATCTATTAGGCCTGATAACAAGTCTTGCTGGTTTCAGTGGAAACACTTGACCAATGTACTCACACAGGTGTCATCACAGCAACAGATAAGTGGAGCTATCCTGAGGCCACGTCAAAGACATGTGTGTGTGTGTGTGTGTGTGTGTGTATATATATATATATATGCAGTATCAACACTACATGGGCCACGAACACCTGAGCAATCTTGGGACCAACTGATCGTATACCAACCACAGCAGTGGTTCTCAACCTTCTGGCCCTTTAAATACAGTTCCTCATGTTGTGACCCAACCATAAAATTATTTTCGTTGCTACTTCATAACTGTAATGTTGCTACTGTTATGAATTGTAATGTAAATATCTGATATGCAGGATGGTCTTAGGTGACCCCTGTGAAAGGGTCGTTCGACTGCCAAAGGGGTCGCGACCCACAGGTTGAGAACCGCTGAACCACAGCCTCTATGTTGAGCTCCTTCATTAGGATAGTCACTACCTCAGTCAATCACTAATTCTACTCTGAGTGGAAACCAACGTCTTACATTTTGGACTGGCCTGCCCTCACCTTTCTGGGTAAAAGTTAATCTATTTCACAACATGAACTTCCAAGAGAACAGCCCCAACAATTATACAGAAGTAAAGGGAACTTTCTAACATACCGTGTGGCCCCTCAAGTTTTGATATACTTTCTAGTCAGTAGAAAGTAGAAAGTGGGTTCCAGACTAATAGAATTGTCCAAGACAAGAATTAAGATGTGATCTGACTGCATTTTCTCTGAAGCTCTGCTAGGGTGACCCTACCCTAAGTCTTCTAATTTATCCACCAGCTCACCAAGCACATCCACAGGAAGTCAGGGCACCTACACAGGACTTATAAAATGTGCTCCATATTGGAAGAAAGTATATCAAATGCATTCTTAACTGTATCCCCTCTAGGAACATCCACAGAATTTCTCACAAGGTCAATCGCCTTCATCAGGACAGGAATCTACTGAATACTGAGATGTGCAAGAAGCCATTACTATTAATGCATATTCGTCCTCACTAATTAGCTGCAAAAGAATCAGACCTTTCATGAAACAGCTTTTTAAAACTCTCCTACATGGAATGGTACTTGATCAGAAACACTGGATGTGAGGGCTGACTCTGCTGGTAGATTATAATTTCAAGTTCCTTAACCTTCAATCCTATTTCCTCATCTGTAAAATGGATATAATCTCTTCAACCTACTGCACAGTCACTGTGAGGAAGACAGGTCCCAAAGCAGGTGAAAGGACTTTGTAAATTATAAACATGCTATGAAGTGTAACTCTCAGTTCAGATATAAGGTATCATTTACTATAAATTGTTTCCAAAATCTTAAGCACTTCCCCACCAACCCCTCTCCCAGATTACATGCAATTCTTTTGCAAAAATGACAGCGTTCATCAAAGCTTTAGCAAACCCTATCTTTTCTCTTCCAAGGCAATGCATCAATGAAGACTATTTCATGCAAACAGATACTGAACCGAGGTCATCCAACTCTATTTTTGTCGTTGTAAAACAATATTCTTACTTTGCCCACTCAGGGTGATTTGCTAGAGTTTCATTAATCAAACTACTTGTGACTTCAATCATGTGCACACTTTCTTGATGTACCTGCATCACAAATGAGATAAAAAGAATCTCAATAAAAAATAAGCCCAACTAAACATTTATTCTTCTACATTTATTTTTCTAATTTTCTATCTATTTATTCTCCCAATTATTATTGGAGCAATATTTTAGAGTCAGATAATTATATATCTTAGTTGCAGTAAATTTAGAAATATGCACTGAATAGCTGCTACATAATATTCTATCACACACACTATGGAAAATAAAATGTACATCATAGGTCCCTGCCTTCAAGAAGCTCAACAATTTACTTAAGCAAAAAATATGTAAATAGATACATACAAATACACATATACACAATAATATATAAATATAGTTCACGTGTGTATAGTGTAAGTATATGTGTAATACATATAATGCATGTGTCTGTATGTACATATATATATATGCAGTATCAACACTACAAGAGATTAAAGAATTATAATACAATGCAAGATACACAGGCAAATATAAGCAATTGAGTAAGGTTTCTGAGTAATAAAAAAAACAAAACAACAGAAACTACTCCAAATTTACCTTGCCCAATAATCAGCAAAATGAGGGATTAAAAAAAGGAACAAGCCAATGTCAGGAAACAGGCTCTATATGATTTCACTTTGTTTAAATTAGCATGCTGAGCATATGGATTATCCTAGTGAGTATCCCATATTTACTTGAAAAGAACACGATTCTGCTACTGTCAGGTCATACTGACTGTTTTTCAAGGCTTGTTTATTCTTACTAATTTTCTACCTATTTATTCTCCCAATTGTTGCAAGAGGAGTATTAGTCAATTCCTACCTATAATCTTTGATTTGTCTATTTCTCCTTCTAATTCTGAATATTTTGCTTCATGTATTTTAGAGCTATCGTTAGAATATACACATTCATAATTGTTGTATCTTACTGCAGTACTGTTTTATCATTATTTGTGTGTAGTGAGATTTCTTGTTTTAATTGCTTGATATTAATATAACCACACCAGATTTATTATGTTTATAGTTCTCATGGTGTATCTTTTTAAAAATCCCTTTACTATCAAATCTTTTAATGCCTTTGAATTTAAAATGTATCTCTTTATAGATACCATTTAGTTGGGACAATGATATTCGTTGATGAGATGAAAGAGGAGTGTTAAGAACTGAATGTCTGCATTCCCCCAAATTCATTTGCTGAAATCCTAACCTCCATTGTGATGGTTAAGAGGTGGGGCCACTGGGAAGTAATTAGATCATGACGGTGGACCCTTCATGAATGGGGTTAATGCCCTTATACAGTACAGGAGACAGATGACAGTTCTCTCTGCCATATAACGATACAAAGAAAAGAACAGCCATCTGCAAACCAGGAAGAGGGCCTTCACCAAGAACTCAACCACGCTGGCACCTGATCTGGGCTTCTGCCTCTACAACTGTAAGAAATCCTTGTTGTTCGAGCCACCTAGTCTATGGCATTCTGTTATAGCAGTCTGAACAAAGAAGGGGAGAGGAAATGTAAGCTGGAAGGACCTGCAGAGTGAGAAATAAAGACCTATGGTATATCAGCAGACAGACCAATGAGGCAAGAAGGAAGGAGCTAGTCAAAAAATTCTGATCTAGTGAACAAGGTACTAACTAGATTAGGAGTCATAAGACTATAGTTTTCCTACTGACAGAAGAAGCCACTTGTCCCTCTGTATCTCAATTTTTGTATCTGTATTTACATCTGAGGATTTGATGATAATAAAATAATAATGCATGTAAAAATATACTAGGTAAAAAAATTCATGGCAAAACCAGTAATACAAATTATGTTATAGCAGTTATACATATTTACAAGCAAAATGACATTTTCCATACTGTCTATCAGCTTCTTATCCATACTACACTTCTAACAATTAAGAGTTTACTAGTGGTAATAGTAATTATTGTACTCTACCTTTGCAGTCAGGAGTAGGGCTAAAAGAAGGGTTCCTATTACTAACAAAAATATGATGAAAATGCTAATTATTTTGTCTAACATCTTCTCCAACCAGATGATAATCTGCACAGAAATAAAAGAGAGGATTACTTAGCTGTAAAGTACAACTTAATAAAAACACATATGTATTCAAACATAATGAAGACAAAATAGGATATTCAACACTGCAAAGCAAACTATGGAATAATGACTAAAGCAGTGAAAACTGTAAGCAACTTTATAAAATTAGGTATTAATTATTGCTGTTACTAGTATATAAAGAGCTTTTTATTGTCACATCTAAGAAAAAGCAGTCAAAGTGAACATAATCATTATGACTGAACTGTCATATTATGGTAATTTACATTTCAAATTATAATTTACTAGAGGCCTGGTGCATGAATTTGTGCACAGGTGGGGTCTGGCCAGCCTGCCCCGATCAGGGCCTATTGGGCTGGGCCGGCTGGGGGAAGGGGCTGTGGGCGGTTGGCCAACCCTCGCTGCCTCCTGATCGAACTCCCGGTTGAACTCCTGGTTGAGGGGACAATTTGCATATTAGCCTTTTATTATATAGGATAATCTGGTAAATATTTCTAAACAAAATAATGATAATCAATTAGCTGACCTCAAATCTTTTGAAATTTTACTGTCAATTAGCAAATATAGATGACTTTAGAAAAAGTGTGACTTTTATAAAAATAGGTCCTAAGTTATATATAGATAAAATAGGAGCAAATTAAAATAGGAATTACTTTCAATATATGTTTTCCTTTTGATATCAGTAGGATTACAAAACCAATAATAAAAGCCCAATGTTACAGTAATGATAAATACCCATCTCAGAATAATAGTTACTCTGGGTGGGGAAAGGGTCAGTGTGGGATACAAAATGGGCTTCAATTATATAAGTAATGTTTTATGAAGTTGGAGGGTAGTCTCATGGGTATTCTTTACATCTTTTACTATTTAAAATAATTCATAATAAAATACTCATAAAAATCTGGTATTCTAATGGAAATTTCTATACTTTTTTTATAATACAAGCTTTGTG
Source organism: Myotis lucifugus (assembly GCF_000147115.1). Lineage (NCBI taxonomy): Eukaryota > Metazoa > Chordata > Mammalia > Chiroptera > Vespertilionidae > Myotis > Myotis lucifugus. The sequence goes on along the minus strand of NW_005871091.1, from coordinate 2,759,107 downwards.
ACAAGTTATAACTGACTGCAAATAAAAAATAATCATTAATGTAGTGGTTATTCCTAAATCAATAATTAAAATTATGCTCTCCCTCAATGCTATTTGACATTCTATTTTGAGTTTAACTTTTCTCATTTTCCACAATCACAAATAATCCCACATATAAAAAATTTTATTTTCAGAATATATCATTCTGATAAATGTGTAGAATTCTTGCCATGCAAAGCTAGTATTTAACATTTCAAAAATACAACCAATTAGACTGGTGACTGCTGAAACACCACATTGCAACCCTTAACTCTAACATGAACTACAATGTTGTGATTAAGTTATTCTTCACTTAAATCTGAAATATGCTCTCCAAACAGTGAGTTAAACATCCAAAAGCAAAGAATGGTTATTAAAAACAACAACACAAAATAACATGACTTCTAAAAAATTAATTTCCATTCAAGGCTCACAAGCTTGCATTCCCTTTATCTTTCATGAAGAATCCTGTCACTAAGAGATCAATGCTACAGTAAACTCAAAGATAAAAAGTTCATCTTCTATCTTGACTATTACAGCTTCAAACAGAAGAGTTAATTTTCAGTGCATGCCACCAAAGCATGGAAGACAATGCAGAGATTAAAAAAAATAATAGTAACAGGTTTCTAAGATATGGAAGGTCAATGTCATATTTTGAATGTAAGTTCTAAAATCAATGAAACTGAAGAGTTTCACAATCAGAAACCAACTCTACACATAGTTCTTGCGACAACTTCCTGAATAAAGGGCAAGTGTTGTATTACTCCTCTTTGTTCCCCAAAACCTAACAGTGCTCAGTTAATATATACCTAAATAGGCAAGCATAAATAAAATAATTTCAGAAATAAGACCAGATTTGTATTCACAAATAGTAATTTCTGAAAATAACTTGTGAGCCTCCATTTTTTTTTTTTTAGAAAAGTCATATCCTAAAATGTATTTTTAAACATAAATGATGTTCTATTTACAAAGTATAAATATTTAAATTTAGCCCTAGTTGGTTTGGCTCAGTGGAAAGAGCATCAGCCTGTGGACTGGAGGGTCCCGGATTCAATTCCGGTCAAGGGCACATGCCCAGGTTGCAGGCTCGATCCCCAGTAGGGGGTGTGCAGGAAGCAGCCCATCAATGATTCTCTCTCATCACTGATGTTTCTCTCTCTCTCTCCCTCTCTCTTGCTCTCTGAAATCAATAAAAATATATTAAAATAAATAAATACATAAATAAATAAATGAATTTATGTCTGGGTATTTTTAACATATAAACCATGGAATAGTCACAAACACATTATGTACATCAACATTACAAAATTAAATGTTATATTTTTCAACCAGGGAAGAATTTTCCTATCACAAGCTGTATAACTAAGGGTGGGAAAAAATCCATACTAAGAGTTACCTAAATAAAAATTTATATTCAAGGAATAACAGTAAGCGTTATCTGTTTCATTCAAAATTTAAAATAAAACCATTTAGGAACCTCAATTCATAAGCTAAAAAAAGTTGGAGGAGTTTCTATTCACATTATGGGTGGTTAAGATTAGATTTAAAAACAAAACGAAACACAGGACAAAAAGAGACAGCAAAAGAGAGAGAGAAGCCCTGGCCAGGTGGCTCAGTTGGTTGGAGTGATATCCGATACACCACAAGATTTCGGGTTTGATTCCAGTCAGGGCCCATACAAGAGGCAACCAATTGATGTTTCTCACATTTCTCTCTCTCTCTCTCTCTCTCTCTCTCTCTCTAATTGAACCAATTGATGTTTCTCACATTTCTCTCTCTCTCTCTCTCTCTCTCTCTCTCTCTCTCTCTCTCTCTCTCAAATCAATTAAAGAAACATATCCTCGGGATAGGCTTAGAAAAATAAACAGGAATAAAGAAAGAAAGAAAAGTCAAGAAAAAGAAGAAACAAATGTGGAGAGGGGGTTGGTATACAGAACAGAGGCCCAAAAGAGAAAAAAACAAAACGGATACAAAACTTATATGGAGGAAAAGAATTCCCTGAAAGAGTGAATGAATGGAGCAAGACTCACAAGGAAACAGAAACTCAGACACAGAAAGAGAAACACCAGAGGAAGCCATGGGAAGGGGCAGGTGGAGGAGAAGCCTGAAGGAATGCCGGAGGTGCTGTTCCATGAGGCTGACCTGCCCTTGCTCTACTTTGGGCAAAGGAAACCACACCCCGTCACCACTGCCTTGCTCGAGGAAATCGCAGTCCCTAGAACTTTCCCCAGTCTTCTAGGCTTTGAGAAATCATTTTAGTGGTTAAACTTTATTTTCTAAAAGGGGAAGAGAAAAAAATTTTAAGTGACATTCTGGGTGTTTCAAGTGTAAAAATCTAGAGATGTTGGTGAATTTATAGTTATATCAAAGACACTCAAATTTCTAAACTCACTGGCCTTATTTATCAAGCTATTAAAAAGTGTCCTGCCACTACTTAAGTTTCTATTCTACCATGAATGTAGGTTTTTATGATGCTTTCTTTTTTTAACTAAATTAAGCCTTGAGAAATTGGTTGCAATTTTAGTTAACCGTAAGATTTGTCCTCTTTCACCCTCACTTCTCATTTTCCTAATTCACTCCACTTCAGCTCGGAATACTAAATACCCAATGCTGCAATTTCTGACCTTGGATGTAATGTAATGAAATGATCTTCAACTTATTTGAGTGCTTTCCTGGAGCACACACTCTCAGAACTGCAAGCAGTTACTCCAGCTCCACACCAATGCTTTATCTATGCTACATGGCATCAGCAAGGAAAAGACAAAAGCTACTTAATCTCTTAGGAATCTTTTAAAACTCACTCATCAGCTGGAATTTGGCTCATGAATTAGGTAATCTAACTTTAACTTTAAATCAAACCTAATGACTTTAGGTCTCCTTTCGTCTTTTGAGGAAAATTTCATTTCAATATATAGGTTGTCCCCAACAAATGTATACACACACTTTGAATAATTATAAAGGCAATGTTTACTAAAATACATTTCATTTTCAAAGTTGAGCTATCAGATGTTAGAGTATATACACATTTTGGGGGGACACTCTGTACATATACAAATTAGGAAAATACATTTAAACCACTGCTTTGATCAAAATAAGAAAATGTGACATATGTTTGAAGCACTATCATCTGCCAAGGATTACACTCATTTACTTACACTAGTTTTGTAGGAAACAGGTATATGCATCCATACGTGTGTGTGTGTGTTTATTTGTGTAGATGTACGTGCAGTTGTGGTGTGTATCTATTTATACTCCACACAATGTTTATTCTCAACCCAAAGTTTAGGTCAAAAGTCTCCCCTTTCCCGTTTCAACAAATTGAAACCCTAATCTCTACACATAAAAGTGTCATTCGGACCTATTTCCAAGTAGACTGTAACAATATTTCCACTAAAAACTTTTAGTCTTATTGTGTTTAAACATAATACATGTAAATGATGTCACCTTTTGCTATCTGTCCTAAGTACTGAATGAAATTACATCTAGAACTACTTATGCAGACTTTGTTAGAGGTATAGCTCTCCTAATATATCTGGAGTTATTAAAGTTATGGAAGTCTTTAAAAAATGTACCTTTAGAATCCCAAGCCATTTACCACAGACACAAATTATATCTTGGGAAACATGAAATTAGACTTCACAGAACATGACTACCATCTTTTTTAAGTTAAATATAAAATTTTGGGATACTAGTCAAAACCTAAAATTACCAATCTAGGGAATTACACAAATACTTCACGGATTTATCTTCTGAAATCTTCCTGTGTCACTTATTGAAAAATTAGCAACAAAGAATTCTCTTTCCTTTTTAGTAACTGATTGCCTATGTGCCCTCACACATCAAAGGAGACTAGAGTATCAGGCTAAGCCACATTATAGGGCTGAAAAAGGAATGGAAATCACAGCGGACAAAAGGAATATAAGACAGAACTTCTTACACACACTTGAGCAAGGAGACACTACCAATATCCTGAATAAAATAGCTTTGGGTTTTTAGCAAATTATACTGGGACAGTCTCAATGCTTCATGACCTTCCATAGCTTATCATTAGAACTTTAATAACAAAAACTTAGTTTGACATACGGACAGAAAGAGTGAGAACAGAGATACAGAGAAAAGTTACAGAGCTGAACAGCAAAACCAACATCCGTGTGTTCATTTACCTTCTTATTTAGCCAGTGCCAGAGCTTGGGGATGGGGAGTAAGGTGAGAAAGAGAAGATAAGAACAGTGGAATATCATTAGAGAATGCAATAACAGTATGAAAAGAAAAGAAAGTCACCGAGAGCATGGGGAGGAAATTATCCCAAACAAAAGAAAAACTAGAAAGAAAAAAAAACTGCACTGCATTACAAAGATATAAATCGAGTGAATGTAGTATTCCTTTAAGATATACAATGATTATAGTGATAATGATAAGCACAAGCTTTGCTGGCAATTCAACAATTAAAAATACATAAAATAAGCTGAAAGCTTGTAGCCTTAAATAGCCACACCAAATTCCAAAGATGAGAGTAATAATTAAGATCCTTTCGCATATCACGCCCCAAAAGGATTTTTAGTGCCTGTATAAACCAATTTATGTTCCCATAGTACATTTTCATTGAACTCTGTAGTTGCAGTTTTATAGTATTAGTTATTTCACATGTTTTAAAGAGAAAAAACATTCTAGTGCTCATTTGGAATAGAGGACACCTCGCTAAGAGCAGGCCATACTAAGATTCTGTTACTATATAGTGTATTGCCTTCCACCCCAATTTTTTAGGCACACATTTTTCTACAAAAAAGCAAAAGTATTACCTTGCTTTTTTTTTTTTCACATAAATGTTACTTCATTCAAACCCCACAATATTTAGCACTATAGTAACTGATGCTAGTTAGTGGACACATAACGTAAAAATCGGTAAAGATAGAATTTAGAGCATTATTAGTGCTATAAGAAGTATAAAGGCTAATAAAAAGTGTAATTTCATCAGTGACTGTAAATGCTCTTTGCAGCGTTTTCCCTGAAGTATACCCAAAGCACGTTTAGGTATTCTTCAAACAATCCTCTGTAGATGAATCATTTCAGAAACACTGGTCCAATCAATTAAAATTAATAGAAACATGAAAAATAGATTACTCCCCAAAGCAACAGCCCATACATATTATTATACTAGACAGAACATAAATTTGGCATCAATTATAATTAAACAAATATTCAGTTTGCAATAGCCATTTATTCTGATTGTTGTACAGCAGAAAAAGCCAGTTTTATTCATTTTACTGTCTCTGTTCCCTAAGAACAACAGATTGGCAAACAAGTTAGAATAAAAATGACAAATTTTTACAAGGCTACCCCATAACAAATACTTTTAGATGCCTGGAACTTCAACTGACACAACTGTACAGTTTTCCTAAATGAAGGGTTCAAATACAAGTACATGAGAACACTGAAAATAGGACTTAGTCTCTATCCAGACAGTGGAAAGACAAAGCATTAACTGAAAATAAGATACCCTCTTTACACAGTTGGACGTGCTGAATCTGTTCTCATAAGATAAAGCTTCACCCTATTACAAGGGAGATGTGATAAATATGCTGAAATTTACACAAAGTCTTAGATTCGTTCTTAAAAAGTTGAAAAAAAATTAGTAACAACACAAATAGGCAAATTACAAAAGAAAAATATAAATATCCAGTAAGTATGGAAAAGGATGGTCAGCCTCATTTTTAATTTTTAAAATTTCAAATTAAAACAACAGTGAGATACTTCCTTGTATGAAACTAAAAAGTCCTTTTTGTTGCACTATAATATTCCTGGGCAAGGGCTCAAGGAAATACGTATTTTCACATGGTGCACTGGTGGGAATTAAAACTGACAAACTTTCTGGAAGATAGCCAGGCACTATGCAAGAAAATATATCCCCTGCTTCTCCTTTGACCCTGGATATTTCAATAAGCATTTAAAAGATTCACTTCCTACCCCTTGACCCACTCCAGTTATTATTCTCACCAATACCTACGCTGGTTTCACTTAACAGCATTTCTCAACCTAAGTCATGAATACACCTGTTAAAGGAAGTAGTTACTAGCTTCTGTGATAGAGTCCAGCTCGCACAGCATAGCACACAAAAAGACCTTCCCGATCCAGTCCCACCTGACCTCCAGGCTTCCCTCCCACTAAGCACTGTTTCACAAAGCCCAGCCATGACCAGTTTCTTGGCATTCTCTAAGAATTCATGCTGTGGAAGTCTCTGTGCTTTTGCACTGTCCATCCATGAGCTGTTCTTGCCACGTCTACTCCTACGTGTGCTTCAGAATTTGCCCTGGCATCACCACCTCTACAAAACCGCCCCTCTCCCATTACCTCACCAACACTGAGTCACTTTTTTGCTGAGTACTATCACTCTATCTTGTACACATTTTCCTCCACAAATCAGAACTACTAACACTTGCATAGAGGTTACTGTGTACCAGGCTCTGATCTAGGAGCTGTACATGTATTAACTCATTTAGTACAAACCACTCTATGCGGTACATGCTCGTACACTCATTGCATTGATAAGGAAACAAACGCACAGGAAGGTTAAGAAACTCATCCGAGGTCACACAGCTAATAAGTAGCTGAACTGGGATCTGAAACCAGAATTTGGACTCAGAGTCCATGCTTTTAACCACTAAACCTCTGACTCTAACCACTGTCTCTACATTTTAATGGACCGCTGTCTCTCCCTACACAGAAATTCTGCATCTAGTTTTCTGTTGATTCATCTGTTTTTTCCCGAGGGCTTAGCACAATATCTGACACACAGGAATTACTGTAAAAATATTCACTAAATGCCGAAGCCGGTTTGGCTCAGTGGATAGAGCGTCGGCCTGCGGACTGAAGGGTCCCAGGTTCGATTCCGGTCAAGGGCATGTACCTGGGTTGCGGGCACATCCCCAGTGGGGGATGTGCAGGAGGCAGCTGATCGATGTTTCTCTCTCATCGATGTTTCTAACTCTCTATCTCTCTCCCTTCCTCTCTGTAAAAAATCAATAAAATATATTTTTAAAAAAAAATATTCACTAAACTGAGCCACTACCTGGCTATAATTTTTAGGCAAGTCACTTAACCCTATGGATTTCAATTTGGTCCTTTATATCCTATCCTTATATAAACCATAATTCTAAACTTTAAATTCCACCACAGAATGATATTTAAATTCCAGTATAAACACCATAAAATGAAATATTTCAGACAATGAAATGAATAAATTCCACTAAAACAGCCCAAGTTCTCAAAATACATTACCTTGCTATCAACTTTTAACAAGAATTTCCCAAGTCCGACAATTGGCCACGGCGCTAGTGCTTCCTGCCGGTCCTTCAGGAAGCGCTCCACGACCCGCCACCACACGGCGCAGCGCTTCTCCAGGAAGTCCACGACTCCAAAGTGAATGACGAGCTTTTTGAGTATCCAGACTATAAAGAGGATAAGAAATACATGTATGAACAAAATGCAGATTACAAGGTTATCACAGAAAAAGGTCCCTTAGTTTCATGTGACCTTTTTAAAACAGTAGAGCTAGTATTTAAGTCAAGATCAATTTAAAAAAGGAGAGGAGGGAAGAAAGTTCAAGGTATTCCAAAATGATGGTATTGGGACAAGCAACTTTTCACACAATCCCCACTTGCTCCCACACATACCACCTTCTTTGTGGAGTCTGAATCCCTGCGGAGTCAGGGATTATTTTACAGCCTATTTTGATCATGAAGATTTCAGCGACTACAACCCAGGCCCCTCACACCATAGCCTTCTGGGGTAAAGAATACTAACCCATGACATGTTCTAATCTCCTTGGCTATTATAGTTGCTGTTGCCAAATTTTGTTATTTTCCTTAGATTTTTTGTTTAGTGACCAGAAAAGTAAAGGTATTCCATCCGCATCATGATTTTATACCACTTCAGGTAACGTTTTCGTTTATGTTCCTATTTCTTTAAGTGATGTTGTGCTACTCATCTGAATCTTTTACCAGGATTCAGAAGAGAAGCAGGCTGGGTACAAGCAGGGCTGTTACAAATGGCCCGAGGCTGGGGACCATTCACAGACCACAATATGAATGTGCCCTCTGCAGTTAGGCAATGCAGCGGCCCTTCGCGCAGGGGGTAAGCTTCCTGTAAAGGCCAACTGAGAAGGTGGTGGGACTAGAAGGCTTTATTTTTGTTTGACAAAAAATTAAATTCTATGTACACATATAGCACATGTATCATATCAAAATGGAATCCTATGGCTTTTCATAAATCATTAAACTAGGTCTTTGTACCTGAATACCATGGTAATTTAAGGCCCACCTCTATTGTGTTGTCCTCTCTAAAGGTGTCTTTTAACACTCCGGTGTGGGGTGAATTTCCCGCCAAAATATAAGATGGCTCTGTCTTTTGGTTTTGTTCCATCCACCAAAAGGGTGGATTACAAACAAATATTTGGTAATACGCAGTTACAATCGGCCCGAGTTTACACGTTTCCCGCACTCCACCGCAAATCTATATGAACCGAGTTAAAGACGGCTCCCGCGGAGTACGTGCAATTCACGCAAGCCGACTTAACTCGTTTCCCCCACTCCAAGTGTTAATCATGGTATTCAGGTACAAAGATCTAGCTTTAATGATTTTTGAAAAGCCGTATGATTCCATTTTGATACAAAACATATGACATGTACATATAACTTAATTTTCTGTCAAATAAAAACAAATCATGATTTTGCATACATTATAGTTCTCAAAACCCACATTTCCACTGAAAAATGCAATGTAAAATGCACTTCACTAAGAGCAGCTCTCAAAATTCAATCATAAACCCCTAAACCCAGATTGCTAACATTCTCCTCCACAGAAAGAAGAAATATTAAAGAGGAATCAAGTAACAAATTTCCAAAATAATGCTTATTTAAATGCAGACATATGATCATTTAATTTAAAAAGAGAGTAAAATGATCCCAAGTATTAAAATTTAAAAGGAAAACATTTCAACAATAAGATGTTAATTAACAGTCACCTGCAATGGGCACTGGCAGCAGCTGCACAATCCACAGGTTCAACCAGAGCTGGACGGCAATGATGGCCCAGACGAGGGTCACAAAGTAGAAATCGCTAGTTTTCTTCTTTCTGGGGAACGCTCCGATCTCAGGCCTTTGCCTGTGCAGCGTGGGCGAAGGGGAAGAGGGCGAAGATGAGGACAATGTTGGAGGGGGTTCGCCTCTGTCCATGGTTTCTGAAGAGAGAAAGAAAAGAGAATTACCCACCATCTTAGTCCACATCAGTGAACAGTAATACAGAGTAACTGGCTAAGCTACTCAATTTTAAGCCTTCAAAATGGACTCTAACAGTATGATTACATTGGGTCAAAAAAAAAAAAAAGATTTCGATGTATGTTTGCATATGCACTGAAAAATATGTGATGAATTAACAATACCGACAGTGTTTACAGCTAGGGAAATTAATTAAAAATTTGGGGGGGTACTTTATACTGTTTAAGCTTTTTATGATATATCTTTATTAATATAGACACCATTTAAAAAACTAAAGAAAAATATAACAAAATAGCTGAGAATTATAATTAATCCATAAAAATTATTCAAACCATATGAAGCAGCAAACATTAACGTATATAAACCCTACATTTAAAATGTCCTCTTTTAATATAACTTGATATTAGATGCACTTATATAGATATTTCTGACACAATGTGGCTTTTCATTGTCATTTCACCTAAAATGGAGCCAACCTCTCTTACAAAAAGAACCCAGGACTTTGAAACATGTGTTCCTCTTAGAATGAGACATAGAACAAGATTTCTGGGGGTTAAGGAATTTTCAAATAAAGGAAATCATACTAAATTATTTCACATTATGCACTATTTTCTAATAATGCAACTACTATGTTTTAATATAAGGTTATATTATTTGTTTCCTAGTTTTACCAACACATACCATATGTATCAGAAATCATACAACTATTAAAGCAGTATTACTTAGTATATATACCAGTGGTCGGCAAACTCATTAGTCAACAGAGCCAAATATCAACAGTATAACGATTGAAATTTCTTTTGAGAGCCAAATTTTTTAAACTTAAACTATATAGGTAGGTACATTGTTATTAACTTCATTAGGGTACTCCTAAGGCTTAGGAAGAACCACACTCAAGGGGCCAAAGAGCCGCATGTGGCTCGCGAGCCGCAGTTTGCTGACCACAGGTATATACCATGATGATGGAAATGCGTAAGATCCTAAAACTTGTATTTTGCCTGCCATAAATAAAATTTAATGACAAAAGTATGCCATATTTCAGAAAGTCTAGCAAAAGAAAAGAAACAAGAACACCCATAATCTCAGCGCCCTATCTGCCCCATGGTCTTCCCAGTGTTGCATAGTTGTACCATGTTCCAGTTACCCTGGTCCACATTCTCCCTTCAGCTGAATGTCAGCTCCAAGAGAGCTAACACCTTGTCTGTCTTGTTCTCCCTCCACTGAAATCCTAGCACATAGAATAGTACCTGACATATAGTAGGTATTCACTAAATATTTACTGAAAGAATGTCTTGCCTATTATTTCAAAATTTTCATAGGCAACTACACAGTAACCTTCTCAGTGCTCTATCATAATTTCCTTAGTGTTCCTTTTAACATTAAATGTTTAGTTGTGAGAAAATTTTTACCACTGATAGAACCAGCACCATCGTAAGCCAGCCCACCTCACAGAACTAACATTCTACCCTGAGGTTTGGGGCTAACGCCAAAGCTAGTTATAATATGCTTCTGTTTGACTGTGCTCTCTGAGTATCTTTCTAATTTGGAAACTTCATGTTGGTGGATGTGGCAGACAGAATAATAAGTCCGTAATCAAAACACCATCTTCTCTTTGAAAACATGATTCAATGTGCAAGAAAAATAAGTTGTCTTACTATCCCAAATGCCTTTTTCTTAGCTGACCCCTTCATTCCAGGCTTTTCTAAAGTCAATTCTTCAAGAAAAGCTCACTAAGAATATCCCTAAACTCCCAAACCTCTGGCTCTAATGGGCCCAGGCACAGGCAGGGTGGCCTTTCACATTCCTGACCTCCACGTGAGCATGGTGACTTTAAAGCTGATATAAACCTACCAGCTGGGTCTCTCGGGAGTACTGAACTCAGAACAACCACAGGGGTCTGTTTTAAGGGAAATATATTAAGAGGATGAGGCATGCAAAGCAAATGTTGAGAAGCAAGAAATGCCGGAGAAATGGTACAAAATGAAGAATCAAGAAACCTAAGAAAGTAAATAATCAAATATATTTAAAAAGTGACATGTGAGAACAAAGATGGGGGGGGGGGCGCGGATGTAAAAATAGGAATCAGAGAGAAAAATGAAGGACCAGTAGGTAGCATTTTGTAATGCTAGTCTTTCTTAATTTTATATTCTATGTATATTTCATTTTCCAGAATAATTTTGAAGGCATCTATCTATATAAAAGGCTAATATGCTAAGTGTCCTTCCCTCCATCCGGGTAATGACGTCACGTAGCAATACCCAGCTTCCTCTCCCTAGCGACAACTAGCCTCCTTGCAGTTTCTTCAGCCCAGGAACACTTAAGCCAGGGGGAAACACTTTACACTTTCACCAAACATCTGTGAAGTGTTTTCCTGTGCCTCATCCCATTTGAACCTCACAAAAGTCCTGAAGTAGGTAGATAGGAGACTTGGAATTCTATTTTCTTTTCATTAGCCAGAAAATGGAGATTTAGAAAGCTTAGAAACTTGACCCGACTGAAAAGAAGAAATGGTGGACCTTGAAAATGACTTCAGATTTTCTCACTGTGCAGAATATAGTCAAACACTGCTGCAGTTAAATATTTTACCCTTTGTTCTCCCTGCATGATCTACAATAATAATCTGCTTCCATTGATATTTACTGATGTGTTGCTGACAATTACCAGAAAGAGAAGTTGAGGTGCTTCACTGGGCTGAAAAGGGTTTAGCTAAATCAGAAAACGGGTCTAATTAAGCAAGTTTGTTCTATATCCTTAAAAGGCTAAGTTGACTTGCGCATGCATGATATATATAAAGCTCTCGCTGGTGCCAATCACATGTGTGTGTTTCCATCTGTCATTGTTGATCATGAATTTGGTTGACACTTCTATTATAGAGAAAGGGCGAATAGCAATATGAAAATATTTCTTCTATTAATTTCCTTCTAATGTGCACGAATTCATGCACCAGGCCACTAGTTCCTTCATAAGGTCAGTCACCTGCAGGCTGAGTAGAGGGCTGGTCTTCAGTGCTCGATTCATACCCTGTGATAGAGATGGCCAAGGTTGCCAGAGTAGAAGCAGCCATGGAGATAACTTGCCCTGGTAACTCTGCCCCTGTAAAACAAGATGCATTTTTAAAACTTTTTAAAGCAAATGAACAAAGTGGGAAATAACATGCAAATTGAAACACAGTAGTCCTAAAAATTTTCACTAGCAATAAAAAAATATTTTTAATATATATTTTTATTGATTTCAGAGAGGAAGGGGGAGGGAGAGAGAGAGAGAAATAACCATGATGAGAGAGAATCATTCATCTACTGCCTTCTGCACGCCCCACACTGGGCGCAACCCAGGCATGTGCCCTGACCAGGAATTGAACCGTGACTCCTAGTTCATAGGTCAATGCTCAATCACTGAGCCACGCCAGCCAGGCAAAACAAAATGGTTATTAATGACCCACCAGACCAGTGGTTATTTGCCAAGGGAGAATACTTAATAATCAACAGGAAAGTCTGCTAAAAATGCAGGTTCCTGGACTCTATCTTTCTCATTGGGGAACTTCATGCTAATGATTGATACCTGTGGCAGGTAGTTTTTTAACTTCACAGGTAAATTTTAATGCACATCTCTGTTGAAAAATACTGCCAAGTCTGTGAGCTTCCTGAACACAGACTGTCTCACTCTCTTTTATATTACTAGCTCGGAGTACAATATGGCACAGTCCATACTTGATGCTCTCAATTATAACATTCCACAAATGAATATGCAAATGTATGGGCATTATGTAAAACCATATATATATATAGCACATAATTCAGTACTCAAAATCTACCACTTAAAAATCTAAAAGAATAACATTACTCTGTCTCATGTTATGTATGCCCATGTTAAGTTCCTAACAGGTAGTACATCAAGATGAAATTTGCAATAGACTAAAAAGGTTTACTGGCCAATGAGGTCTGTCTGTAATTGTCAGCCTTTAATCTGTTATGGCAGACAACACAGATTAATTTACACAATACCAGATTCTAGCAGGCTTTCCTGCACTGTAGAGACTAGAAAACTAAAGACTATATTTCTTGGACTCCCTTGCAGCTAAGGTCCCATATGTGATGCAGTTTCTACCATGCAGGCACACTTGTGTAAGACTTTGAAGACCAAAGCAACTCACTTTAATTTGGAAGCCACATACATGTCAAACACAGTCACAGAGGCATACATGGCTTATCCACAGGAACTTAACAGAAGTTAAGTTATCTGATCTTTAACTTTGTGGCAGGCAGCAGCAGGATGGCACTTCTACTCAAACAGTCCTTGGGTGTCAATGAGCATTTCTCCTGATTGCGTTATTTCTGCCTGTGTCGCATCTATGGTAAGCTTAATCGTCTGGTCTTTCCAAAAATTCCATATGCAAATATTCTATATGCCAATCAGAACTTCTTTCTATTTAGACTAGCTAGCATAGATTCCATTGTCCACAATTAAGAACACTGACCATTCCTAGTTAACAAATCATACACCCACACTCATACAGCTGGGACCTTACTTTTAGGCCAATACTCAATGTGATTAAATAGAATTCGGCCAAGCGAATGAATTCAGCTCCAAATGGACTACACATATCCAATAAATTTAACCTTTACAAATACTTTACTTTACAAATAATCTTTCTCCAACTTGCTGATGTCACTAAAACACACAGTAAATATTCAGTGAATCGTAGCTAAATCAAAGAAAACTATGCAATATCATCCTAGTTAATAAGTTTTTAGAGTGCCTGAACTTCATAAAGGAATGAAAAGAAGAGCACACATGCTGGGGGGTGGGAGCAGCTGGGGAGAGGTCAATGGGGGGAAAAGGAGACTTACGTAATACTTTAAATAATAAAGAATGTAAATAATAAAAAGAAATAAAAAGAAAAGAAGATCACACAGAAAATCAACATAGAGTACCTGAAAACTATCGAGGTAAGATTAGGAAACTGATCTTATTCAAACAGGCATTCTGACAACTTCTGTCTTAGTGATATCCACCTACACGGCAAAAACCCCAAGGGTTTGGGCAGAAGGATGACAAACTAGACAGAAAAACTCCAGGACTGAGAATCTAGACAAAGTCATGGTATTGGCAAAAAAGTCCCAGCTAAAAATAGACATATAGACAAAGGAACATAATCTTGGGGCCCAAGAACTATAAACAAAAAAGGAAAGAGCATCCAAGGTCTCAAGTGTCCATCTACCCAGGGACAGGGCGAGCATTCAGAGGTCCAAATAACAGGGATCTACGCAAGTCCAAAGAAGCAGGCCACTGACATTAGCAGCCTAGCTCCAGGGGACAGGAACTCATAATCCAGCAAATCGTAAAAGAATAACAGATCACATGTTCAAATATTATCTGTTAATAAGCAATGGGCAGAATAGCATTTTTTTAAATCAGGGGAAAATATACTCTGAAACCAATCTAAATGAGACTTTATTCTTGTGTTTCCATTACTAATGTGGAAAACACATTTCCTTCTCAATGGTTTCCAGTGTCATCTCATTGTACTATTAGTCAGTAATAAGGATGCGGATATGTACCAGTAGGAGGTTCTCTATGTCTATTTAACTGACAGTGTCAGAAATAGGGAGTGGAAGATGAGCAGTAAAAAAATCTAGTTTGTTCCTTTTCTTTTTCCAATTTGGGCTTAACTGGACCAAACGTTTTCACTCGTATTGCATGCTGTCCTAAAACAATTAAGGCAACCACCAAGTCTTCCTGCAAAGAGAGTTCTAGAAGGTCATTTATAAACAATTACCAATGTTAGGAGGAACGGATCCAGCTTCACTTGCCCATACTTCTCAAGCTGGGTGTCCAGGCTATTAAAGATACACCTGATGTGTTTGCCTGGCTTTTGAAGAAGTACTTCTCATATTCAGAGTAAGTTTACATGAGTAAAATTACACGAGACAACATGTTTAAAGCGTCTACCAGGGCCTTGCCCATACTGTCATTGCTAATAATGCCAGTGCTCCCCTTTTCTCACAGGCTAAGGGAACACATCCAAGCTGGATTCCAAGTTTCTACCAAGTGAGACTTCGGGATCCAGGAGACAGAGCACTGGGTCCTGCCGCTGTGGTAAGCCAGCAGAGCCAACATAAAAGACTGAAGCACAACTGAGTTCAAGAGGATCAGCAGTCAGTACCTTTCCAGGATGACTGACGCTTGTGCAAAGAGCCTGGCGAACGGAAAGAACACTAGGCTTAGGGTCCAAGCCCTGGGTTTATCTCTTAGCTCCACCAGTCACCAGTTAATCCCTGGAATGAAGTGTCTTCACCTGCAGAATGGAGATAACCATTCTTAAAAAAAGACACTACATTTAAAAGCATGGTACACACTTAACATGTTTTCTGTACATTATCTTGGGGGTTCCAGGAAATACAAAGAGCTCTCAAGGTCTAAGAGAAAATACTGAGTAAGGCCCCTGGATTCAAAAGGAGCCTCTAAAACTAACTCAGCAATGATTCACAAGAAGAGTTTTCTGGAGGTAATGAATTCTGATGAAACCCAAAGGATTCATTCCGTGAATCCAGTGAACTACAGATCATAAAAGCGTCCACAGCAGCAAAAGATTCAAAGCTCAGAAGACACGGAGAGAGATGCCTGTACAGGTGACTGGGATACAAGAGCAGGTCCTGCAACGAATGGGACAGTGGAAATGACCGGGGAGGAATAAATGCATGTACTGCCATGGCAGTACACTGAAGCAGTCCTGTACCTAACTACATCACAGTGACATTTACAGGAGGGAACTGACCATAATAAAAGGAAAAGGCTGTCCCAGTACGGACTAGATGGTTTGAGTTCTGATGCCTAAAAGAAACAGGTTCTAGGGACAAGAGAGAAAAAATACTCAGAAATTTAGAAAAAAACATGTTTGAAAGATTTATTTTATGATAAGGACTGTCTAGACTAGTAGTCCATAAAAAATTTCTAGATCAAGAATAACCTATTCCGAAGCAGACTGGAATGAGAGTTATTTGCTCTTTTAGTTTATGTATAAACATCAGAAAGAAGCAAGGAACAAATGTCAGTCACTGTAATAACTGTGTGCTCTTCAGATTTACCTCTCCAGGCACAGCTGCCTCCACATGGCTGGTCAACTAGGAAGTCCAGTCTGATGACCTGAGCACTATCGCTCCCCCACCCTCAGCTGTCCCCTTACAACTCATCAGAAATTCATATCTTCAACAAACTGTTCTTGAATAAAAACCATTTACAGCCAAAAATAATCTTTAAAAGAACCTGGTGTATTCAACATTGTACTAGAAGTTTTAACCAGAGAGATCAAGCAAGAAAAGGAAACAAAAGGCATCCAAATTAGCACGGAAGAAATAAAACTATTTGCAGATGACATGCTCTTACATATACAAAACCCTAGTGAATCAGCACCAAAAAAACTATTAAAGCTAATAAACCAATTTAGCAGAGTTGCAGGATACACGATCAACACAGGTAAATATTCATGACCTTGGATTTGGCAATTAGTGCAAGCAACAAAATTGGGAAATTCACAAATAGGTGGAAATTTAACAACACACTTGAATCAATGTGTCAAAGAGGAAATCAAATAGTATTTTTACTCAGGGAAAATAGAAACACAACATATCAAAATGTATGGGATGCAAAAGGAATTCTAAGAGGGCAATTTATATCTATAAAAGCCTACATTGAGAAAACACAAAGATCTCAAATAACCTAACTACAGAGTTAGTTGCTTAATGGGTACAGGGTTTCCTTTTGGGGTGATGACAATATCTTGGAATCAGGCAACAGTAATGGTTGCACACACTGTGAATGTACTAAATGTTACTTTAAAATGGTTAATTTTATGAATTATACTTCAATAAAAAATGCAAATAAGGGGGGGCATGAGGTATAGTCTAATAACCTAAAATATTTTAAATAAATTTACTGTTCAGAAAACACCATACGATTTTAAGTATATTTAAAGCTGTTTCATCATAGCATGTTTTTAAACAAAACTACTCTCCCCAATATTTCTTAAGAGTAATATTAATAGAATGCCTCATTTCTTACCAGAAGATTCTTTTCCATTCTGTTTTTCATAGAGGGTGCCCACAGACATCAGGAAAACAATAACCAGGAATACTGGAATTCTCCATGAGCCAGCCAGAGATGCTGCAAATTATTAAGAGTTAACATTTTTAGTTAAAAAAAAAAAAAAGAACCCAACACTTTAAAAGAACAATTTGGCATATATGCTAACAAAATTGTTTCACAGGGAAAATTACAAAAAGAAAAAAAGGCCATCAGACAGATGAAACCTAAATACAGGACTTCTCTAAGTCCAGTTCTGCTGTCAGAGGCCCTTGGCCCAAAGGATTGGGCATGTACCAGCCTACCTTTATAGGCTTGTATCACCTGAGGAACCAAGTCCTCTCCTCTCTGAAGCACATGCAGGTTTTAAGACTATTCCGAACTCAAAACCCCCAAGTAATCCCAGAATGACCTGCATCAGGCATCTGCATAAGGCATGGATCCTAAAGTCATGCGGCCCGACTTGGTTTCCTAACAATACTACTAGATGTGAACTGTCTCAAGAAAGGGGGTAACGACCCAAAAGAGCACTGCAAAAAGCTTCAACGTATCCTCCCCTAGTGCATAATGCAAAAATGCTAACAAGTGTCTACCCATTAGCCATCTGTAGTTCCTTGAGTTTGTCTAGAGCAGTGGTTCTCAACCTTCCTAATGCCGCGACCCTTTAATACAGTTCCTCTTGTTGTGGTGACCCCAACCATAAAATTATTTTCATTGTTACTTCATAACTATAATTTTGCTACTGTTATGAATCGTAATGTAAATATCTGATATGCAGGATGTATTTTCATTGTTACAAATTGAACATAATTAAAGCATAGTGATTAATCACAAAAACAATATGTAATTATGTATGGGTTTCCCAATGGTCTTAGGCGACCCCTGTGAAAGGGTCGTTCGACCCCCAAAGGGGTCGCGACCCATAGGTTGAGAACCGCTGGTCTAGAGCCTTATGGACCTACGCCTGCCTGCCTGCCTCCCTCCTCTGCCTTCCTCCAATTCAAAATGAGTCAAGTCATGTACTAGCGGGTCTTGCTGATAAACTCCTCCAGCATTCCAAGTCAGCAAAGTTAGAGAGTAACGCTTCCCTCAAATCCGGACTCTAAGCAGAGACCTGTTTTCTCAATCAACTCTTTTTTTTTTTCAACTTTTAACAATAAGTAGCTCTAAAAACTACTTTAAATAGGCTGCCTACTGCTCTTGGTTACTAATTTTGTTTTTAAATGAGAACTAAATATTTCCATAGACTCAGACTTGGAAATAAAAGAGTCCCTGAAAACTCACTTTGTAACAACCTAGTAGTCACTCAGCTAACAGTGCAGTCCCAAATAACAGAACTATTTTGTGCAGCTCTGACACTGATCTTTCTTCTGTTGAACAGAGATTTTTCCCTCTGAAGCTACTCACTGCTCTCTCTCCAACATGTTTAAACCACTTTCACAGGACAGGCCTCCATGATATTCTTCTTACCTCCACTTCTCCCCACCCCTGCAGCCCAAGTCCCCTCTCTTATCCAGAGTAAACATCTCTGGTTCCTTTCATTGTTTCTCACATATGATTCTGAGCACCTCTTATCATACTTGACTGCTTATCTATATCCTTCTTCAGTATGACACTCAGAAATAGCCATGATAGTCCAAGTGTGCTCTACTTTTTAAGATGTAGATAATTTTAAAGGGCCTTTTTGTAAGTCAGCATTCAATATAATTAAAAGATAGACATTTTAAAGCATTACATTTTCATTAAATATTAATAAAATATTAAAGCAGAACATTTTCTAAAGATTACTTTAAAGAATTTTAAATGTAACACTACAAAAAAAAATCACTTTGATTTGCGTGGTCTGCCGTTGCTGACCTTAAGCTAAACTTTCTTAGAAAAAAGTGACCCACCTAAATGAAAAAGCAATATAATCCAGACAGGAATTGAAACTGCTCTCAAGTAGCGCTCAGTGCTTGCATTCCACTTGAATGAAACAGCCAACACATAGCCAACTACCAACGTCCAGATCTTAAATGAAATATAGACACAGTTGTAAAATATATACACATGAAAATACATACAATTGTACAAAATGTGCAAGCATCTGTATCGCATGAGAGCTGTGGTCACAAAACAGATGAGGTGAAGGCAGACGCTGCTAAAAGGAGCAGGAGCAGGCTTTCCTCCCCTGTTCAGGTAAGTCAAGTTTTGAAGTAAACAGGCATTTAAAATCCCATGTAGTGATGTTATTTAAATATTTTTTAAACAAAAATACATATAGTTTTAATTTAAGATACATTAAAGTTCAAAAACTATTATATGCATAAAGATCCTTAAGATAAAATATTTCATTTTTAAGCCATGGAAGTAAGAGTTTATGGAATTCTTACAGAATTCTTCAAGTTTTCTCTATAGATTAATGTATGTTTAAAAAAGAAAACAAGAAAAGGTTAAAATAATAAGTACTATGATTCCCATTTTACAGATTAGAGAAACTGAGACTTCAGGGAAGTGACTTGCCCAAGGTCACACAGCTAAAAAGTGACAAAGCAGGAATCAGAACCCAGAAATCTAGCTCCAGAGTCTGCTTTCTTAACCAGGAGAAAGAAGAGTGGTGCTAAAAAAAATAAAGAGGAGAAGGACATGGAAACTACAACATTGGAGATATGGATATAGTTCAGGGGAGGGGGACTTTTATCTTAGAAAAGGAAATGTCAAGATTTGATAGCTATCTTTAAATAGCTGGGGAAATTCATCTGGGGAAAGCATCAGACAATTTTCTGAAAATTTAGGTGGGATTAGGAAACAACACATTTCAGCTCAATCTGAGGATAAGTCTTTCTAACAAACTACAGCAATCTAAAATTGGAATAAGGCTACCACCACTAAAAGTGTTTGAGCAAGAGCTGACCATCAGTCAGGGATGACGAAGTAGGAACATCAGCCCCTCAGTGAGAAACTGAACTAGAGGATCACAAAAGGTACAAACTTTCAGATTTTAAGTCTATGATACTTTAAAACCAATCTCCAAGAAGTTTTTGTTCCTTATCTATACTTAGGAATCAGTATCACTATTAGGGAGAGGGGAAAAAAAAACAGACTACATACTTCAGATTTTTTAAGGGAAATTCATGGTCCAAAGTGAAGCATGTGTTTTCACCTAGTAAACCTGAAACTCACAGATCATCTCATTCCAGTTTAAAATAACCACTGAAATAGACACCTCTGTTCCACTTCTAGGAATTTTGTTTACAGAAGCACTATACACTGTGTGTGCAGACAGATATAAAAATGCTGTGGCAGTTTAAAATATTAAAAAATTGATAACAAGCTAAATGTCATTTTATAGAGGACTATTTAAATAATTCTATCTCCAAAAATGGAACAATTATTCAGACTTTCAAAAACATGATGAATATCTATATTCAATGATACACTATAAATTTGTGCAAGTGCAAATTTATGATGGTGAAATATACTCTCAAAATGCTAAAAATATGTTCTCTCTGGCTGGTTGGATTTCAGGGGTTAATTTGCTTCTTTATGCTTTTCTTCAAATACTGAATTTTCTCCTAAGAGGATTATTACTTTTATAACTAGTAAATGTTAGTCCTAACCGGTTTGGCTCAGTGGATAGAGCGTCGGCCTGCGGACTGAAGGGTCCCAGGTTCGATTCCAGTCAAGGGCATGTACCTTGGTTGGGGGCACATCCCGAGTAGGGGGTGTGCAGGAGGCAGCTGATCGATGTTTCTGTCTCATCGATGTTTCTAACTCTCTATCCCTCTCCCTTCCTCTCTGTAAAAAATCAATAAAATATATTTTTTTAAAGAATGTTAAAAAACAACAACAACAAAAAAAACACGTTGGCCTCATTTGGATTCTTTCCCTTCAATATTTTGAAGTGTTTCCTCAGAAAAGAGTCACAGAGTATTATTAGCGCAAAAAGTATGGCCATTTATAAAAACACTTTATAGTTCCTATTAAGCCATTCTTTTACAATGACCGATGTTTAAAAATGTTTATCAGGTTATCCTAATACAGATTCAGAGTTAATATAACCTGGTAGGAACACTTTCTAAAAGGCATCTAGAAAAAAAAAAGTCTGCATACTATAGTACTATTTAAAAAAAGAAGTATGATCTGTAAGTGCTAACAAGGAAAGATGTCCACAATACAAGGATAAATTAAAGACCAAGGATAAATTAAAGAGTTTTATACATATGTCATCCCATTTTTGTTTTAAAAAACGAAAATCCTAAACTTTATATATCCACATGGGCATAGAAATAAATTTAGAAGACTATTTGTCAGTAACAACAGTAACATTTGTAGTGGAAATGGTAGCAGAAAAGAGAGACAACAATTCACTTTTACCATAAAACTTCATGCTACTTAATTTTTTTAAAAATATAATTAGCATGTTTTACTGAGTCACCTTTTTAAGTTGCTGAATATTTTTTAAAATAACTGAAACTGAAAATAAATATTTGGACATTCAAATTCCATACATAATTTCTAGTATGGATTCCTAAGTGTGCCTTTAGGAGAGTTTATTTCTCTGTCTCCCAGAGAGATAAGCTTAGCTTCGGAGCAAACCTGTTCAACTATGAATTTTCTTCCCAGCATAAATCAATGAGTAAAGTGTATACACAAGAGGTCATACCTTCCCAAATGTATTTCCTTTAAAACAATGTGTCCTTTTCAAAATATACATTCAATGTTTGTTTTGAATCACTATATAAGGCTCTGCATAATGTGTGCAAGATACTAAACTAAGACTGCATAAAAACTTGCAATGCACTACAAGTAAAGCAAACTAAAAAGTCACATTTGCCTTTCACTTGACTTATTATCCATATGTACTTTTCTGATTAAAAAAATAGTAAATGCATAGATTTTACCTTTAAACTAAGTCATTGTTTTCTTTATTTTCATCTGGGCATTAACTAGAAAAGCAACTTGGCTTGCTTCTGTTGCATGTTTCTGCAAAACACTCTCCTAAGTCTTTTTTTTCTTCTTCTTCTTCTTCTTACTTTCCTAGGTCTTGAACAAGAGAGACTAAACCAACAGACTTCTTCCCAAGTTGTGGAGCCACAGCCCTAAATCACAGACCCAGTCAACTATTGCTTCAAGTACTTCATTCTTTTTTAAGACAGCTTAATGCTAACTTGAAAACTGTGCTCTTTGTGGTCTGGGAACTTAAAGAGTCAAGAATCTTATAAAATCGAAATCTTTCACTGAAAGAATCTAAGCACTGGAAATCTTACTGTTGCCAGACAAGCAGAAACGCACCGGGGGCTCAGAAGTGGAATGGAGTAGGCCTGGATGGCTAATGTACACTTCCTAAGAGCCTCACACCTGCAATGCTGCCAAACTCTTGGGAGCTGTAAAACTAAACACCAAGGAACCTTAGAAATCCTCCAAGTACCAGAGAAGAGCCCTGGTCTGTTCAAGGTCACGAAGCAAGTTATTGACAGAGCTCAGTTTAGAATTTACACTCTTCTCATCTTTCAGCCACTATTCTTTCCACCTCATGCTTCTTTATGAAGTAAAATGAGAGTAATGCGATTAGAGACCACCGAGAAAACAAACCTATTACTACTGCAAACACTGTAAATGGTCTTCAAATTTTCCAACAAGTCTGAATTAATGGAGAGAAGAAAAGCAAGACACTCCCAGCAAAGAAACATGGTGGAGCAGGGGAGGCCATTAGCTTTTCACATTTATCTTGACAAACCCACACCCCCACTAGGAGAGCTGCCAAGTACCTGAAGGACTGAGTCACATGTGAGCATGGTGCAACAAATGACTTTTTTAAAGTGTTTAGAAATCACTTACTAAGTCAGTGCAATATCCTAATATATTTGAAACTGTTCAAAAAGAATTACTCCTGCCATAAATCATTAGTCTTCACCTGTAAGCAGGATGAAATATTAGCAGACGTAGGAAAAGAGCTAAGAGCCTACAGTGAGGGGAAGAGGAATGGAACTAGAAAGATAAACTGGGAACAAAGGAAAATAAAGGCACTGAAGACACTGCAAAGGAAAACTGAACAGGAATTGAAAATAACTGAACAAGGATAAAAGCAAAGAACAGAGAGATGGCTAAGATTTCTAGATGACTAGAATCCAGGGGTCTTTTGGGGAACACATGTGGTTAGTCCAATCCCTGATGTTCTTCCGTTTTTTCTCTAATAACTAAAATCAAATCATACCAAAAAATTAAACTAAAAAATTAACACAATGTATTTGAGGAAAACTTTTAAAAATCCTTATTGAAGGTCTTGATGACAAAGGGACTTCAATTGCTGACAGGTCTGTTGAATACCATTTACTAGCAGAAAGAATAGCCCAGCCGGTGTGGCTCAGTGGTTGAGAATCAACCTATGAAACAGAAGGTCATGGTTCAATTCTCGGTCAGGGCACTGCCCAGGTTGTGGGCTTGATCCCAGGCAGAGGGCATGCAGGAGGCAACCAATCAATGAAACTCTCTCATCATTGATGTTTCTATCTCTCTCTCCCTCTCCCTTCCTCTCTGAAATCAATAAAAACTATATATTTTTAAAAAGAACAAATTAATCTCTCGTCAGTCTTCTCACCTGTGAAATCCCTTCCTACTGCACAGGATTGTTGTGAGAATGAAATAACACACACAAAAGCACCTAATCCAATGCCTGGGTCATGGCTCAAAAACTGCATCTCAACTGTATGAATTGTCAACTCACCAAATGTAGATATGCTTAAATGTAACTTTTCCCTCTGCCTTTCCCATCTATACCTACAGCAAGCTCAAATTTACAAGTTGTCCAAAAAGCATAAAGACTCCTTTTCTTTACCAGGCAGCCCTGCTTGGGATTACAAAATCAAACTGACTGTGAACCATGCGACAGAAAAGTTACAGCGTGGGACCCCTGCCCAGTCACATGACCTATTTTCAGATCATGTCAGGCCTTAATCAGCACTTTTGCCTGAGAGCTGAAAATTCCTGTCTCTGCTTCCCAGGTACACCTCACCCCCACCCAACCCCCCATCCCAGTGCTGAAACACAACTGCAAGCCCATTTCTCTCAAACTCAGATCAACCTCCGGCTCTACTTTCAATTTAGTCCCTCTACCACTCCCTACTCACTTCTAATGATCTCATATTGTCTTTTATAATGGCGGGGGTCTTTTTACCCCCTCCTCTCCTCCCTTGCCCTTACTACTATAGCCAAACAGCTGAGTTTCAAACCTTTTGGTATATCATTAATTGGCTTGACCTTCCTCCCTACCTCTGGCCTAATGAACCTTGGCCCTTACTTCTCTTCTGCTCATCCACAAACCATACAAAGGCATTTAAGTAAAATACAAAGATGAGGGTTTATGTTCAGTAAAACGATACTCAAAACTATATACTACACTGAGTTGAGAACACCTTTTTACAAGTATCTAATTCCTCATCTCTTTCTACTATCTGAGAGTGACTGACAGAAATGCTTCATTTTCCTCTAATCATGCCAACTTACCCATGTATTTAACTTCTTACTCTATGAAAGCACACCACATGTTACTTAGGCCTTTCTTTTCTAATTTCCTTCAGTACAGTGGATAAGATATTTGGCCTTGGCTACAGTAATTTACAGTAAGTTGTAAGAGCATCAGTCAAAAACTGTTAGCAGAATCTATAAACGTGTCTGACTGTTGACAGGATTGAATTTCTTGAGGATATAGGAATCAGGCCAAAATAATCTTTATATTTCTTAACAGCATATAGTATTCTGCTTTCTATATAAGAGGCATTCAATGGACTTTTACTGAACTGTGAAACAAGAAGAAAAAATACTGAACTGGGCTCCATAAATGTGAACCGTGGATTTGTTCACAATATGAGTGACGCTGGGACAATCACATTCTCTGGACCTCAGAAACCTCTCCTGGAGAAGACACCCGGCAGGAAAGAGTAACTTAACTCTGGGATCATTCTGCCTGACAACCACAAGACCCCAAAGTTATAGGGGGTTGTTGCACATCCCTCCCTCCAGCAACTGAAACAGTCCAGGCCTCTTAGAGGCCAAGGCTTCTGTCTGATCACTTAGCCGTTGCACGCACAGGCAGCATCGCAAAATTATGGATGAGGTGCTTCCCAATACTTTGCTGGCCCATAATTGGTGGGTAATGAACATATGTATACCTGTGAGTCTGTCATCTCCATTAGATTATGTACACATATGATTATATGCACCTTGAAGTCAGAGCCTTCATCTGACTGCTTTTAAATCCTTCACAAAGCCCAGCAGCCAACATAATTGACTTTTAACTTGACCTGAGAAGTGGTATTGATAGAGCAAGAGAAGACAGCAGTTCTGGGATCAATCATCGTTCTACCAATAACTTTGAGCAAGTCAAAATCCTGCTGGACAGATAAGGAGAATTGTTTTGCAACCTGATGAACACTAACAAAAGTGAATACAAAATTTTTAATGGTACTCTTTATTGATAAATTGGCATCCTTATGCATTAAATATCCACTTGTTTTTTAACAGTCCCCAGTGAAATATTTGAAATAACTGGTCTACAATCTGATCTGAGTTAGGAATTGTGTCACTCGATTATCTTTGAAGTCCCTTCCAATTCTAAAGCTCGCCATGACCAGGAGTAAATTCAAGTTCACCTGC
>NW_005871091.1:2702540-2732458 GCF_000147115.1 Myotis lucifugus | reverse complement strand
CTTCGTCATATTGAGCCACACAGGCCGTGCGCCCACCACGCCCTGCGACGCCCAGATATGCTTTCCGAAGGCTGTAGAGGGCCTTAGAGGAACCGGGCCCTCTCCGCGCCTATGCAGCAGCAGGCAGGGGGGCGGCCGAGCAGGCGCCTGGCTCGCCAAGCGCCTTGGCGGCGTAGTTGGCGAAGCAGAGCTGCAGCAGCAGCGCGGCCAGCAGGATGGGCGTGTGCGCGCCGTGCAGGCGCTGCAGCCAGTGGCGGCCCAGGCGCGTCAGCGAGCTCTTGAAGGGGTGCAGGAAAGGTGCCGCACAGCACGGCCCCACAGCAGCGGCCGCAGGAAGGCCTCCAGGATGAAGTAGACGAGCACGGCGGGCGGCGCAGCACAGGCACACGAACAGCACGGCCCCGGTGTTGTAGAAGGCCTGCTTGATGGGCTTGTCGAAGCGGAGCGCCAGCACCGCCGTCCGCGGGGTCTCCCCGCAGCTGCCGCCACCGCCGCCACCCGGCTCGACCGCGCGTGGGGCTGGCGTCCGGCCCGGGGAGTCCCGCGGACCCGACGCCTCGCCAGGACCGCCGCTGCCGTCGGCCATGGTGCCTCTGCTGCGGCCGCCGAGAGGCGGTACAGGGAAGCCGGAGAGAGCCACCAACGAGAAGCAGGGCGGGCGGCGCGCGGCGTTGTGGGAGTTGTAGTTCCGATCTGGCCACCGAGCGCTTGCAGAACCTTTGGAAAACTACAACTCCCAGAGAGCATAGGGAAAACCGCTTCGCTCCGCTGGATCCAGGTAACAGGTTTCTGAGCTCAAAATCTTATTGGAGGAAGAGGAAAGAAAAAAAAAAAAGCTCCCTTCACCGATTGGTTAATGTCAACTTTTCGGGAAGCGGAATCCCAAAAGTGGCACTATGTTCGCAGATTGAAAACCCAGGTTGCAGATTAGAATCCCGAGGGGAGTACTTACAAAAAACTGATCCCCAGGTTCTATTTGGCAGGATTTTACATAGCGATTACCAGATGGCAGGCCCTATTTTAAGCGCCTCATTCCTATTAACTCAATCCTTAGGACAACCCCACAAAAAAGGTGGTGTTCTTATTGACACTTTACAAAGGGGAACACTGAAGCAGAGAGAAGTTGAGTACCTTGCCGAGGTCATACAGCTGGGAGGTGACAGAGGAAGGATTCGAACTCAGAGTCTGGCTCCTACGTCTATTACCTTAACCACTTTGCTCATTGGTCTGACAGGGATCCTTTGGCATATTTTTTAAAGCTCCTCAGAGAACTGTACTGTGCAACTACTGTTGACAACTATTGGTGCAGGTGTCAGTGCGGGAGCAATCTAAACTCCTGAAAGAGCTCTAGATCAGAGTCTCATACTGCCACTATTTCTTTTTGAGACCTGAAGTCGGGTCAAGTAAGCTCCCAACCTCATTCTCCCCTCCCTGCCTCCCCTTTCCCCCCAAGTCACATGGGTATAGTGATAATAGAAGCTCTTGTCTCAGAAGAGAAAAAGGAAGCTCTGGGGCAGTGCAAGGTGCTTCTGTTCTGTCGGGAATGTCTTACAATCCAAGTCTACTGGCCCTATCTCAAACAGCACTTTTATTTAAAAAGAAGAAGAAGGGAAGGAAGGAAGAGCAAAGAAGGAAGCCTTTACCGAGTACCTAATATGTGCGTGCTTCAAAACCCTGCAAGTTTACCCTTTCCTGTTTTCAATAAGTCTTAAAGTAAAAGAAAAAGTAATTCCTTTCCATTTTATTTTTGGGTTTCAGGTCACAATCCTTGCTTTTCAAGTCGTCTTTGGACTCTGACTTACTCTGTAAATATTTTGCTTCAGTTGTCATACATTTTGCTTTGCTTCTTAACTACTTTGTATAGCACCGCTGAGATTATGATTACAAATTATGGTCACATTTGCTTTCAGTATCCATTTTACACTGATTCAAACTCCCATTTATATAACAATAATGCCTCAGTCTCCCTCCCAAAAAATCCTCAGTAATTTCTAGGGAGTCTCAAAGGGATGCCTCACATATACCCAGAAACATGAGTCAACCACCAGCCATCCTGTGTCCACCCTGCTGCCCACACAGCTCATTGGGTTCAGTGCCTGTCATAAGATTGTCAGAGCCTGTGTCATTATTCCCAGATCTTGGATACTTCCAAACTTCTAATCCTCAGGATTCCAAAGCAGAGCTGGGTTCCACTCACAGATGGGGAGGAAGTCCTTCTCCCCGACTTGCACACTCTTTGCTCTTTTGTTACCCAAGCCCTAAACCAGGTCACTTGTGCCCAATGTATTATATCTCCTGTCATGAGGAGTTCCTTCCATGTCTAACTTTCAGTCCTCTAACCACAGAGTCTCAAAACCCATCCAAGGGGGTAATGAAGGAACAAAGACTAAACCACCCACCTCTGTCCTCCTCCAACCAAAGACTCTGCTGTCTTCCTCTAATTACAAAAAGATCCCACCTTATGTAATAAAAGCCTAATATGCAAATTGTCCCCTCAGGCGGTCATTCGACTGGGAGTTCAACCGCTCGCTATGATGTGCGCTGACCACCAGGGGGTGGTGGGCATCGGCAACAGGCCCCGATGGCCCCAACGAGAGCGGGACCGTGGAGCAGGTGAGTGGGCGGTGCCAGGCCAAGGTGGGTGCGAGTGGGGCCAGATCACCCCACTGGTCACCTGGCAGACTGCGACCAGTGGCAGCAGCAGGGGGCAGGGCCGCCTCCTGGCTCCCAGACACTGAGGGAGCCGGGAGGGGTGGGGGCAGTGCCCCTATTGATCACCCACAGGTGGGATGGTGGAGCAGGTGAGAGGGCGGCATGGCAGGGTGGTAGGCGGGGCTGCAGGATTGCAAGGCTGGGGGCTGGAGCTGGGGCTGTGAGCCTGGGGGTGCAAGCTGGGGCCTGATCCCTGCAGGCCACCCCGAGGGACCCCACCCGTGCACGAATTTGTGCACCAGGCCACTAGTATTACATAAAAGCATTTATGGGTGCATGCAAACAGAAACTGACATATGCATTGGACAGGAGGGGGGATGTTGCCTAAATTGTGTTGGGGACCCAGCTCAGCAAATCAAAAATGCCCTGTCTTGGTGCTTTGCTTCCAAGTCCCAATGAAAGGCAACATTTCTGAACATTTTAACTGTTCTAATAGAACTGACACGTCTCCGACAGAATTTCTAGTCGAGAATCGAACTCTAACAGAAATGAAGATTGAAGCATTAGAAAGTGGACTGATGTTTATATGGCCTAACACAAGGAGGCTATATTCCCACAGGATTTTGCTCACCCTCTGATTGCACTTACCACACTGCAGCCAAAGTCGGTGGTTTACATGGCTTTGCTGCATTTTTGTGTCCAGGAACTGACACAACATTGGAAATAGTTCCTGCCTCCAGGTTCCTGTCCTTCTGGTCTGTGCCATCCAGCTGCAGCTAACCTTCCACGCCATGTCAACAAGGACAATGTTATCAGTGTGTAAAAGGGTCAGTGAAAATATTTTCAAATTCAACCAACCCAATTGAGACCCATGTATCCAGAAAAGGGCCAGATGAATAAAAAGAAGCTTGGGAAGTTCTTTGGGGGGAGAGAGGGGGGAGGAAATACTTTTTTTTTAAAGTCTGCAATCAAAGTGACTCCCCCTTCCTCTTCTAGAGTGGGAGGAGGTTAGCAGGGAGAAGGGCATTTGCAAGGTAAATTTTGTGATTAACGATCATTGCTAAAAGCCACAATTGCTGGTCTGGAAAGTGGCTGGCCTTACGTGTCCTTTACTGGTGGCTCCTCATCTTCACAGGGGTGATTTTTATCTGGAACATTTTATCTGGAATGGTTGAAATTTAAGAGTTAGGAATGAGGATTTGGAATTCTTAGCCCGCCCCTTCCTCAGCTCTACTCACAACAATATACTCCAACCAAAGCTGAGGTCATCTATAAACAGTCAGCCTCCTGCTGCAAATCAGAGCAAGACTGAAAACCAGAGCATGGTGGATACATTTCAAATTGGCCAGACCAATCCCTCTTTATTTATAAATGAACTATGTTCATTTGAGAACCAAGTCCTGCTGGCTTTCAATCCTAAGAGTCTCTTATTTGTACCCTCTTGACACCACTCTGATGTCATTGCCCTTTCGGTCAGTCAATTCTCTACATTGCAACCAGCGTGATCTTTCTAAGATATACTAGTCATCTGATCCCTTCAAAGCCTCCTTACCCTGTGGGGCGGTGTCCAAACCCTTGACTACAACATCCAAAGTCCAAGATGAGGGACCTGCCTCCCTTTTCCCTTCTCCCTGCTCCCTCCCTGTCCTTTATCCCCCAGCAATGTGGTGGCCCCCAAAGATATCCAGGGTATAATCCCCAGAACCTGTGAGGTGTGTCACTTGACCTGGTAACAGGCACTTTGCAGATAAGATAAAGATAAAGATTTTGAGATGGTGAGATTATCCTAGATTATACAGGTGGGGCCTAAGTGTAATCCCAAGAATCTTGATGGGGTGGGAGGGAGATTAGACTACAGAAGAGAAGTGATCTGACCACAGAGGTGGACATGGGTGTGAAGCAATACCCACAGCTGCCAGAAGCTGGAAGGGGCGAGGAAGGACCGTCTTCCCTGCGGTTCCCAGAAGGAAGCAGCCCTGCCAACACCTTGATTTTAGCTCCATAAGATTCAATTCTGACTTCTTGCCCCCAGACCTGCAAGAGATAGATCTGTTGTTTTCATAGCAGCAACAGGACATGAAGACAAACCTTGTCAAATGACAGTGGTCCCCAAACACATCCTGCTGGCCTTTCTTCTGGGGTTGCTCTCCCCTTTCTTGGCGATGCTTCTTCACACCCGTCTGCTTTCCTGGCCCTTCCTTCAGATTCAGCATCACCACCACCTCTTGCTTTCCAGCTGCCCCAGGCTGGGTGAGGGTCCCTAGTCCAGGTCGGCACCACACCTGAGCATTTGCTTATGACTGCAGTCGCCAAAAGGTATCATCGTGGTGTGAATGTGTCTGATTCCCTAATGGGGCTGTGAGCCTCTTAGAAGCAGAAATCCAGAGCTGTTCTTCCTGGAGTCCTCCAGAGGGATTGGCACGTAAGAGTTCTCAGTAAATGTGTATTGAATGAATGAATAACAAGGGATTAAAGCTTCTTGACTTCCGGGATACAGGTGACTTTTTTATTCATTCCATGTCAGCTGGCTCTTCTTATCACCTATCCCCTGGCCCTTACACCTGGGACTGAGCCCTAAGAAATTTCCAAGTCAAACATCAACTAGGGTCAAGACAGACATCTGGGCTACACACTGAGAATACTGCAAAGTAAATATCACAGGGAACAGTTAATATACATCACAAAACACAAAAACCAACAAAATTTTTTTGTGGGGGGTGGTAAGGATTAGAGCCCATAATGCAGAATGTGGTCATGTCTAATTCTTTAACGTTCCTGGAGTTTGCCAACCTAGCCCTGGTAGTGCCAGCAGCTCAGCTATTATATCCTGCAATCTCAGTACCTCTTTGATGACTCATAAGGCTCTACAACCAAACTTACTATGATTTAGTTACCAATTGCTGATCATTGAAATTCTTACAGCTAGTTATGCACTATTAACTAGGAAACACTTTTATTATCCACTTACTATTTGAAGAAGGTATTAAGCTAAAGCTGAATATACAGACTTATTCTGCAAATTGTTTCTCTACAGTGATTCTCACCTGATTACTGCAACATGATCTTCCCCTTTGTCAGACAAGATGGGCTATCGCAGTGGTTCTCAACCTTGGCTGCACGTTAGAATCACCTGGGAATCTTTTCTCATCCCGGAGGCCCAGAAATCAGGATTTTAAAAAGATTCCCAGGTGATTCTAATGTGCAGCCAAGGTTGAGAACCACTGGGCTATCGTCTTCTTAATGTCTATAACTTTGGGGAGACTTTACTGATGAAAGGATGTAAAGCAAACAAACAGAAAACCAAAAATGCAAACAAACAGAAAACCAAAAGAGCAAAGCAATAAGGAATCATAAACTACCTTTAATGATATCAACAGGACAAATGTCAAACCATGTTGAAAATTTATATTTTAAAGTTTAAATCTAATTAATATATTGTAACGGTGACATAATCCTCTAAGGATGAAAGTATTTGTGATGGCAAATGGACAGTACAATCATTTAGGTAGCATTTAGGAATACTGCTACAGTTATTTGACATAAATAGAAATCCATGTCTTTATTAGTAAGGTACCTCACATCTTAAGAGTAAAAATTCATATGGGACAGGCTTATAAATATACATAACTCTCAAAATCAATCACAATCAAACATTAGGTACATAATTATTATAAAACAAATATAACCCAGCAATGTCTATTGAAAAGCATCATTTTTACAAAATAGTATTTTATAGACAATCTCAAAAAAGTATATGAATACTCCTGGAGCCAGACCGTTCCAGCATGTTGGCGCAGCTGTGGGAATAAGGCATGTGGAGAAGCTGCATTCACTCCTCCAGGTGGCCAGGACTTGCTATGTGATGGAATGGTAACTGCTCCAGTGACCTGGGTGAAGCCACAACCCCTTCAGCACCCCGAGACCCGAGAGAATCGCTGACTCTGCAGAAAAATGGAACTGAACAGCTACTTGCCCAATAGCAAATATCCGGGGGCGGGGGGGGGGGGGCGAGGAGTGGGCTGAAAATATTAGTAAAAAAATCAGTATATTTTAAGTGAAAAATTCCAGAGATGAATGATTCACTTAAATTTGCAGCCCTACTTGAAATCACATTAGCATAGCCACTATTTTTATGAAAAGGAACTTATACTCAAGTTATCTATTAAACATAGAAACAAAGAAGTCCAACTTGAAACTAAGTCATTGAATAATTAGAGAAAGAACCGAATTATATACAAAACGGGTATGGGTTGCATCAACATGCCAGGTACTCAGTTAACACTCGTCTCAGTTTCTTAACTTACAGTATAGAAACATCAGACTCAACAATGATACTTTATACGTTCTTAACAATTCGTACAAGGTTGATTGGAGGAGGCAAGGCTTAATAAAGGATCCAGGAATCCTTCCTACAAACTAAATTTCTATAAACTCCAGGGTCATTTTGCCTGTAATACATACAATGTTTTACCTCTTGGGTTTTAAAGTATCCAAGAGTTCAGAAACAGAAACCATCTTGGCAAAGACCTTCAGATGGTCATGGTATGTACATATAGGCATTTATGTATAAACACACACAGACCTCATCTTGTATGTACAGATCTATATACAAACACCGAGAATAATCAACCTGTTCACTGAACATAACCAATTCTGTTTAGAGAACAAAAAGACATACATTTATATACAACCAAGTATACACATCTCAGCCTTGGGCCTATTGTGGTGGCTCTCAAACATTTTTCCATCATGATACATAAGGTAGATGACACTGTCACATGTGTAAAACATTCTGGCAACTGCAGCAGATTTTGAGAAAACTTAAAAAAAATGTCTCAGGGAAATAAATTACTCTGAAACATGGTAATCCCCACCATGAAGAGCCATTCATCAGTGAAAGTTATTCACGGCTGCCACGGTTTAGGTAAAATAAAACGGCTGCTTACCTAGCGCTGACTTAACTGCCACCACTTTGGCATCAACTCTGGGAAATCTATCAGAATGTAAGTGCCTGGGAATGCCATTATCAGGATAACAATTCATCAACTATATTTTATAAACAAATTACTAACTTCAATGTTTTTGCAATTCACCAGTAATGCATTACCAGCAGTGTACTTGACAACTGATCCTGACACATAGGCGTGTCTCCTGGCTGAGAGCAAGGGAAACCTACAGTTCACAGGCCAAACCCAACCTGCTGCCTATTTTTGCAAACTAAGAATGGTGTTTACATTTTTAGATGTTTTTGTTGTTGTTTATCCGCACCCGAGGACATTTTTCCATTGATTTTTAGAGAGAGTGGAAGGGAGGGGGGAGATGGAGAAACATTGATGTGAGAGAGACACATTCATTGGTTGCCTCCCGCATGCACCCCGACCAAGGCTTGGGATGGAGCCTGCAACTGAGGTACGTGCCTTTGACTGGAATCAAATCTGTGACCCCTCAGTTTGCGGGCCAATACTCTATCCACTGAGCCAAACCAGCTAGGGTTAGATGTTTTTGTAATCTAAAGAAGAATATCTGTGACATGTAAAAATTAGGTGAAATTCCAATTTCAGTGTCAACTAAGGTTTATGGAAACACAGCCATCCATGTTCATTGGTTGATGCACGGTCTATGACAGAGTTGAACAGTTGAAACGGAGAGTGCGTGCAAAGCCTAAAATCTTTTCCATCCGGCCCTTTATAGAATAAGCTTGCTGAGCCCTATGCTAGAGCTAAGAACGATACATAACCTCTGTGGTCATCTCTCTCAAACACAGATCCTTTATGTAGACAGTAATCACAGAAATAGTAGTAAAAACCCCTTGGGATGGAAATCCACCCCTGAGTTGTCCAAACTTCCTGATTTGCTTCATGACAAAAGCCAACTTAAGACAGTTAAACATGGCTCCTGCATTTTGTCTGAAATCATGTTTACTAATTCACCTTTGAGATGACTGGGGAGCAACGAAAGGGCATTAGACTCCAAGTTAGAAGACCTGGGTTTTAGGCAAGCCACTTTTAAAAATTAACCAAGACAAATACATTCTACTCTTGTCCAATCTGTGTATTAATTAAAAAACACTATTAAAGGCTCTAAAAATGACTGTCAAAATAATCAAAATATTTTTAAGAAGAAAAAAAGCTGGTAGAAAACAAACAAAGGGGGCATTTGTAATACTTTCAACAATAAAGATAAATTTAAAAATAAAAGCTGGTAGAAAGTAAAATGTACCTTTCCCCCCAAATATAAGTATAAAAAGTCCTTTTTTAGTAATTGTAAATTACTAAAAGGGGAGGGGGGCAAAGTACCTAGCTAATTTGAGTGTGACTAGTGGGTTCCACTTAATAAAAGTTTTAATGTATGTGCATGAAGGCATGAATGGGTAGGAAATACTACCACCTCCCTAGGCCTTAGCTGCCCCTTTGTAAAATAAGTGCATTGGATTAAATGGTCTCTAAAGTCCTTGCCAGCACAGGTAATTTGTGCCAAATGACTAGCCTCAGTTTTTTCATCTGTATAATTGGATTGATAGAATCTATTTCCTATGGTTGTTGTGAGGATTAAATGTGTTAATCCACACAGAGTGCTTAGAACAACACCGAATACAAATAGCTAGATTATTCTACAAAAACAGAGGTGGGTATCTCCTCTGTACCAAGTACTATGTTAGAAAGTTGAATGCAGAGGTAAAATAGAAGTTGATTCTCTTACATTAGGTAAGAATGAATGAACTTGGAGTCCACAGAGTTTAACTCCCGTGTGTCTATAAATTGATGACTCTCTGAGATGATGTTAAATGCTGTTCTCCAACCCAGCTCTGTGAATTCTTATTTCTAAACAATGATCATTGGTAAGAATGTCAACTATGTTTGCAGGGCAAAACAGCATTATTACTAACCATCTTTCTATCTATGTTTCAAAAGACAGAGTTCAGTGTTTGCTAATGAAATGGCTTACGGTTTGATCACAGGTGGAAGAATATAAAAATGTTAGCCAGTTTGACAATGTATATGAAATACAAGTCTTCTGATCCAAAGAAACTTGCCACAGAAGTTTATTTATTCCTTCAACAAATGTTTGTTGAGTATCTACCATGTAGTAGTGTGTATTACAATGATGAGTAACAAGAAATGCTTACCCCTGCATAGGGAGGAGGAGTCAGCAATTACAGTAAAGTGTGATGAGGAAGCCCAGTGTGCTATAGGAGCACTTGGCCGGGACCTAAATCTACCTGGTCCAGGGGGTTGGAAGAAGAAATATTTCATCTGTGGCCTGAAAGATGAACAGGTGTTCAGCAAGCACAGGAAGTGGATGGAGAATGTTTGGGCACAGGGAACATGAGAGGTAAGAAAGCAGGTCTGAAGAACTGAGAGCTGGGTCATAGCAAGTGAGGAGTGGTGACAAAAGAAGATACTGGAGGTGATCAAAGTGGCCTGCATTTTACACGAACGGCAGTGAGAAATCATGGAAGGTTCTAAGCACAAATGTGCAAAACTGGTAATCAATTGGTGAAAACTGGTAGAACCAATTTGTGAAATTAGCTTGACTTGAAATGTAAGCAGAAGGGAAATCCATTAATTGATTGCTTCCCTGCCAGCTACAGAGACTAGCTAAAGTACCTCTTTAGTTTTAACCTATTTATAGCTGAGATATAATACACATAAGAGAATGAAACAGAAAAATATTGGCTCTCTTATTTACAAGGTGGGTGCCTGCATACTCAGTATCTTCACTGCTCAACAACCAGTATAGCTGAGAAGGTGGCGTACAACTCAGCCTCGGCCAAGACCAGAGGGCTTAGTTAGGCAGTGGTAGTCAGGTGGAACCAGGGACTTAAGCCACATAAATCCTACACAGTTCCTTTGCTCACTTGATGTCGTTTAACCACTCCCCACCTACAACGAGGATTATTTCCCCTACATCTCTCAGATGAGCTTGGTGAACTGTGCAATGTCACAGAAATCTCGATGTTTTTCTTCTTTCTGTTCAGCTCAG
The DNA here is from genome assembly GCF_000147115.1 of Myotis lucifugus. Lineage (NCBI taxonomy): Eukaryota > Metazoa > Chordata > Mammalia > Chiroptera > Vespertilionidae > Myotis > Myotis lucifugus. The sequence goes on along the minus strand of NW_005871091.1, from coordinate 2,721,823 downwards.
AATTTGAAAGCTCTCTCCAAAGGCGGACTCTGGCCTCTGTCATGAATTCCAAGGATGGCACTAGAAACCACAGTCTCCAGTGTTGTTTAATCAAAAAACCCACAAAGTTGGAACCAGCTTTAAAGCAACGAGGCAAGCCAGAGGACTCCAGAGCTCTCCAATGGAAATGCCTCAGCCGCAGAACCACATTCACAGATTCTTCTCTTCTAAATGTGCTGCTAACACAGACATTTGGAACAAAGGAAACTTTGCGTTTTTAAAAAAGGAATTCCATTAAGTCAAAGCATTATTATAAATTATGCTGACTGCCAACCCAATTCACAATTCTGAATGAATAATTTAGGTCAGTGGTCGGCAAACTGCGGCTCTTTGGCCCCTTGAGTGTGGCTCTTCCACAAAATACCACGTGCGGGCGCGCATGTACAGTGCGATTGAAACTTCATGGCCCATGCGCAGAAGTCGGTATTTTGTGGAAGAGCCACACTCAAGGGGCCAAAGAGCCGCATGTGGCTCTCGAGCCGCAGTTTGCCGACCACTGATCTAGGTGAATTCACTTTATGGGTCATTTGTTATCTATAATAAAAAAGCTTAATATGCTAATTAGACCAGACGTCCTTCTGGAGGACCTTCCGGATGAAGCTGGGGCTGCGAGGGCCAATCCCCTTGCACAAATTTCGTGCACTGGGCCTCTAGTTTTCTAATAAAAAAATCTCATCTTAAAAAAGTTTCTATGCCAAATTCCACAATCTGCAAAATGTTGCGTTATTGTCCAAATGCTTTAAATTTTTATTAAGATGATTTGTCTGTTATATTACTGTTTACTGGTAATCATTCTCAGTGTATGTTACTCTGGCAACAGAATAGGCTGTAACCACAGATGAGTACCTTAATTTATAAAACAGTGGTCAAATTCTAACTGCTAACAATGCCCATATTTTCTATCATTAACATAATTTTCATCTTCAGGATCAGTCAACTCTGTTTCTAAGCTTTCCAACAGCAATAAAAAAAATGGTTTCTCATAGCTACTCACTAATTGAGAAGAAATTTCAAAGAAATATGAACCATTTTCATATCATTGTAATCTCCCCCATTCTTCCCATCAGCGGTGTAATTATCCAAACGCACTTAAGCTTTATGGAAATTTGAAAGTTCTTCTGCCTAAAAGGCTGACTGTGAACTATGTCTATCCAGCGAAGTTCTTTTTAGTAATATTCCAAGTAAGTCTCCTGAGCTGTGGCTGGAAGAGGAGAGGTGCTTTAGGGACATGATCCCATGCCTAGCTCTTTATCTACCTTGCTACCTGTTATCTGACCAAATCACAAAAAGGCAGCCTTCTGGGTCTCAAACCCCATTCAGTAAGAAGGCAATAATAATATTCATCAAACCAACTCAGAGATATTGTGAAGCTCAAATATGAAAACTTAGAAAAGTTTTAAGTATTTTCCAAAAGTATGGGGTCATTATTAAACAATCCTCTTTGATTAGAAAAGAAGTTTGCTTTTTCTTCCAAAAAGCTGAAAGCATGAGTCTTTTTTTTAAAATAATAGAAGCTAAAATTATACTACATATTCTTTAAAAATATATATATACTGAAGACTTTCTAATCCATTGAATGTGTTGGCTTTGCAGCTGCGATTAAGGGGTTCCCATCAATAAGTAGAAAGTCAGGGCAACAATGAGAAGCAAACAAAATGGAGAGGAGAAGGTCTGGTAGGCAGCTGATGGCATAAAAATGTCTTCATACTTGTAAATACTGACAACACGCTCAGAAGTAGGTGGTGAGTCTATATCGTGTCGGGTGATAGAGCCTTTAAAACAGAAATGAAAAGGAAGGGGCAATTAAAGAAAAGCACATATTTAAATTGATATATTCTAACAACAGAAAAACAAAACAAAAATCTTTTGTGTTGAATACATAAGCAGTGATTATAAAGATCTGGAATCAGGTATCAGAACGCTCAGCATTCCCTACAATTGTACATATAATGAAGAACACAGAAATTAGTTAAATTTATCCAAAAAGACAAGTTCTCGTGAATCTGCACACCCACTACCAGAATAATGCTATGGGTCTCTCCACAGCACCCCAGTTTTAAGTCTGCTACTTAGTATTGTATGAATGCTTACTTTTAAGGTCTCTAATGAGTTTTATCTTATTAATACCAAATGGAAAACCATACTATGCTTTCAAAGAGCAAGAGCTACTAATTGTTTTCCTCAAATATGTATTTTGTATATGAATTATTTACAACCCCTGAATACACTGGACTCCCTTACAGACGGAAGCCTCTCTCACTTTGTCTGTGGGACATAAAGTGGTAGCTTGCCCAACTTGGATGGAATGGTACAGGACATAGGAGGATTAAAATGCCAAATAAATGTTTTTTGTTAATCCTCATTTGAGGATACTTTTAGGAAGGGGGAAAGAGAGAGAGAGAGGGAGAGAGAGAGAGAGAGAGAGAGAGAGAGAGAGAGAGAGAGAGAGAGAAAAACATCAATGTGAGAAAGACATCATTTGGCTGCCTCCTACATGTGCTCTGACTGGGGCCGGGGAATTGAACCTGCAACCCAGGTGCATGCCCTTGACTGGAAATCAAACCCACGACCCTTTGGTGAGTAGGCCAGCACTCTAACCATAGAACAACACTGGTCAGGGCCCAAACAAATATTTGAACAGAAAGCTTGTTTTTGACCTGGTTAGAAGTGGAAAGAGGAAAAGGCTGTGTTAAAGGCTACTTCATAAGCTGATTAGAAGTGCCTGACCTCCTAACCCATATGAAATCCATGTGCATGTAAACCCTATGGATAATCCCTATGAAACCTGGGTTAGGGAGACGAAGGCAGATGAGTTCAGAGCAAAGGTCTCCTTGGAAACAGGGCTCAGAGTGAGTGTCTTAAAGGTCCTATCTGCCAGGGAAGCTGCACTGAACTTGACATGTCACGTCCCTGCTCCAGTGTCCATGCTGGCTCCTGTTAGCACAAATCAAACTCCTCAGGTTGGCACAAGATTTTTCTCAGCAGATCCTTCACCTCCCCTACCTGACGTCACTTGGGGGTCCCCTGCAGACTCCTAGGCTTAACCAAGCAGTTCTAGCTCATGCCTTCCTTAGAGAACTCTAACCCATGCCCCTCTTCAAACCTTAGTTCAGAGTTTATCACCACTGAGAGACCTTAGAGCATGAAAAGTTTTCATCAATAGAAAGGTGTTAGGCCCTAGCTGGTTTGGCTCAGTGGATAGAGCGTCGGCCTGCGGACTAAAGGATCCCAGGTTCGATTCCGGCCAAGGGCACATGCCCAGGTTGCTGGCTCGATCCCTGGTAGAGGGTGTGCAGGAGACAACTGATAAATGATTCTCTCTCATCATTGATGTTTCTATCTGTCTCTCCCTCTCTCTTCCTCTCTGAAATCAATAAATTAAAATTTTTTTAAAAAAGATAGAGAAGTGTTAAGAGGGCCTTCAAGAGACAGGAAAAGCACATGCCTGGCTGTGGGGTAGGAATGGGCCTGTTTTGTTTGGAGACAGTGAGAAGAACAGAAGTCCTGAGTGATCTTACCAGGCAAGGCAGGAAGGCCTGCCATGCTGGCTGTTATGCCAAATGTGTGAGAAGATTTCCAGTTGTTTTCATCTAATCCTTACAATAATTCTATAAAGTCGAAATTATTATTATCCCCATTTTAGATATAAAGAAATTGGAGTTCAGAATTTAGATAAAGGCTAGATACAGCCACCAAGGGGCAAAACCAATGCACAAACCCAACGTTTTAGACGCCAAATGCCATCATTTGAAATGAGTTCCTTTCTCCAGGCTAAGATATCAGTAATTTCCCAGGTTACTGAAAGTATTGGAGACATAATTGCAGATCCACTGTTGGTAATCTGGACATACGCAAATGGGAGAATTGTCCCAAAATCTATCTGAAGGCATCCCAATGTTTTTTCAATTAGAAACAGAAAAACAAATTTATGAACGCTCCAGACCAATCAATGGAAACAATTTGAAGGGGGACAGGGGGAGGCAGATCAGACTGGGCAATATAGAGTTGATAGGCACACAGTTAAGGAAGACCCAACTCCCAGGAGCCAGAAGAGTTCTCACACAAACACTGCAGACAAGTCGCGCCCAGGCTTCTCAGCCCATTAGGCTGATCAGCCGGGAAATGCTGAAGACACAGCGTGACTTGGTTTTAGAGCTGCTAAAAGGTCTCATGACATCCTCGGGTCTTTGTTGGGGAGATGCTGGAAGAGCCTCGTCCCCCAAAGGAAGGTCAGCAATGGACCAAATCCATGAGGAGCTTGTTAGAAATGCAGAATCCCAGGCCACTGAATTGCATTTTAACGATAAAGGCAGGTGATGTCTACGCAAGTTAAAATGTGAGGAGTAATGGGCTAAATTATAGGATAATTTGGTGGATCTGTGACCATTTGGTGGATTTATGACCATCAGGATAAAGTGAGCACACTGAAATGCCTGTCAATCTCTAGCGAAGTCTGCAGAAACCCTTTCCTGCTCAGTGTTTGTTTGTATTTAGAGCATAAGGGCTAAGAGTTATCACTGACTTTGGAGCCAGGCAGACCTAGGATTGAATATTAGTTTTCCATTAGTTAGTGGTAGTGCCCTGAGCAAGTTTCTTAGTCTCTAGAGAATCCGAATATAATGCCTTTACTTCTCAAGGATGTGGTGAGGAATAAATGGGAGCAGGTGAGAATTAAACACAGCCACACCCCACAAATAGTAGTCAGGTGATCTGTTTCATTCAGCACTTAACTCATCATATGTTATCTTGTATTATTCAAGCTACGCATGTGTATACCTTACCCATTTGCATGTCCGTGTGAATGATAAATCCATTATGACCTGAAGGCAGGATCATATCTCCTTTTTTACAATATTATCCCAAGTGCTTATCACTCTCTTGCCCAATAAATAACGAACACCAGGACAGCGGTGTCTAATGTTTAATCCAGATGCCAAAATGCAAGCTTACCCTGAATGGCTGGGCCCCAAGCAAACAGATAATACCAACTCAAATGCAGGTCGACAATCGTTTCATCTCTGGGAACATTCACAGGGCGTTTAAATCTGCAGGTGACTCGATTGTTCTCATACACTCCTTCTTCATCTCTGGCAGGATTCCTCTGGATCTCCTTTGCCCACTGGCCTACGTTGTAGAAGTGCTGTATGCGGACCCTGCCATTGTCATCATGGACGCAGGCCATGACATCGTCACCACCCTGACATGGAAAATAATGAAGAAAAAAGTCAGCCTTTTGCAAATTTCTCTACTAAAAAAAAAAAAATTTCAGCCCCAGCTGTTTGGCTCAGTGGATAGAGCGTTGGCCTGTGGACTGAAAGGTCCTGGGTTCGAATCTGGTCAAGGGGACGTATCTCAGTTGCAGGCTTGATCCCCAGCCCTGGTCAGGGCTCTTGTGGAAGGCAACCAATGGATGTGTCTCTCTCACATTGACGTTTCTCTCTCTCTGTCTCTCCCGCTCCCTTCCATTCTCTAAAAATCAATGGAAAAATGTCCTCGGATGAGGATTAACAAAAAATAATACAGAAATTTCACTGAGAAATGGATATTCCATTACCTCTGTCATTTGAAATCCCACCCCCAAAATTATTTTAAATGCCATTAAAAAGCTTTCACTTAACTGACCAAAGTTAACATCACAATGGCTGACATCAAATGCCTCCTGATATGAATTGAGAAAGGAATATGTCACCAGGTATACAGTATTCTTGCCAAAAACACAGAAACTAATCATTAAAAATACAATCAGACAAATTCAAATTGAGGGTCATTCTAAAAAGAAAAAATTGGCCTATAATCATAAAAAAAGTCATAAAAGACCAAATTTTTTTTAAAAGGCTAAGGAAATATTTAATATTAAAGAAGATGAAATATACATGACAACCAATGGTGTGGTGTTCCTGGACAGAATCCTGGGTCATAAAATAAAAATTTCCATAAAGAACATTATTGGGACAACTGGCAGCATTTGAAAATGGACCGTACATTGGATAATACCATCAGATCAATGTTAAACTTCCTGAATTTAATAAGTAAATGGATTTAATCTTAAAAATACAATCAGACAAATTCAAATTGAGGGTCATTCTAAAAAGAAAAAATTGGCCTATAATCATAAAAAAAGTCATAAAAGACCAAATTTTTTTTAAAAGGCTAAGGAAATATTTAATATTAAAGAAGATGAAATATACATGACAACCAATGGTGTGGTGTTCCTGGACAGAATCCTGGGTCATAAAATAAAAATTTCCATAAAGAACATTATTGGGACAACTGGCAGCATTTGAAAATGGACCGTATATTGGATAATACCATCAGATCAATGTTAAACTTCCTGAATTTAATAAGTAAATGGATTTAATCTCCAAAGTTTCCAGAGAATAGTAACAATAATAGTAGTAGCAGTAGAAGCAGTAGAGAGATAAAGCATGTGTGGCAACTGTTATCATTTGTAAAGAAGTTCTGGAACTAGACAGTGGCAATGATTGCACCCTGTGAATATAACTAATGCCACTGAATTGTATACTTTAAAATGGTTAAAATGGTAGATTTTGTGTAATGTACATTTTACCACAATAAAAAAGTTATCAATTGGTGATTCTTCTATTGTACTATCCTTGCAGCTTGTCTGTAGGTTTAAAATTTTTTCAAAATAAGTAAAAAAATGTTAAGGTGTTCATCAATTCTAACAAATATTCTACTTTGTGCAGGATGTTGATAATGGGTGAGGCTGCGCATGTCAATGAAAATTTTCTGTACCCGCTATTCAATTTTACTGTGAATCTAAAACTGCTGTAAAAATAAACCCTAACCCTGGCCAATGGCTTATTTGGTTGGAGCCCTGTCCTGTACACCATAAAGGTTGCAGGTCTGATTCCTGGTCAGAGCACATACCCAGGGTACGTGTTCAATCCCTACTCAGGGAGTGTACAGGAGGCGACCGATTGATATTTCTCTCTCACATCAATGTTTCTCTCTCTCTCTCTCTCTCTCTCTCTCTCTCTCATCAATAAACATATCCTCAGGTGAGGATAAAAGTGAGAAAAAGATCTTCAGTTGGGTGAAGATTACAAAATAATAAAGTCTAATAAAAATAATGCACCATTTCAAAATAAGTTAAAGGCTATTAAAAGGGGTTCCATTTTGCTTTTCCTGTGTATCAGGGTTTGAAAAAAAAATTAACTTGTGCTTCTTATTGAAATAATAGAAGAAAAGAGAAATTGGTAATGTACATGCCCTTGACCAGAATCGAACCCGGGAGCAAAATGTCAAACATAAAATGTGAATGCTCCTCACTCAACCTCCCAGCTCCGAGCCCCATCATCTTAACAGCTGCACCATGCCTGCAAACGCAGCCCAGGACAGGAAATAATCAGCTGCAACCCGAGCCAGCCCCTCGGTATGGCACACAACTGCTGTTTCACCTATTGACACCCCAGTAGGTGATAAGTGATGTAGATTCATATTTGCACAATCTTACCAGTGGGACCCGCTGTTGTCTTACTGCCTGGACTGGGAATTGAGGTCACCTCTCCTGGTGACCTCTCCAAGACCAAAAAGCCCCGGGAGCTCTGACCGCCTAGACCGTCCTCTCCGTTTCCTCCTACCACCCATCTACATCCCACGTCTAATCCATTAGCGAAGCCTATCTGACCTCCAAAACGTATCCAGAATCTGAGCACCTCTCACCACCACCCCTGCTGTAACCCTGGTCTGAGCTGCCCTCCTCTCACTGCCTGGATCTCAAACAGGCCAGGGAAAGAGAAGTGCATGCGCCAGGGTACAGAGGCCTAAGAAAGTCCTGGCACAGTGAAGTGGCAAATGATGGGGCTACAGAGAAAGGAGGGAAGATGGCAGCAGAGGCATAGAGAGGAGCAAAGGCCTGGGTTGCTGGTGCCCTGCCTGTGCCTGGTCACAGTCCTTCCTGAGGTCCAGATGTGTTCTCGCCCAGGAGAACTGTGGAAGACTGAATTGTCAGACCCAATTCTTCAGCCCCCTGTCGTTATACGCCCAGACCTTTGCAGGGCCTCTTGGTAGAGGGAGTGTATATCCCGGCCCCTTCCTTCGGGTTTGGCTGTGTGACCTGCTTTGGGCAATGGAGTGTTAGCAGCTGTAACACGAGCAGAGGTTGAAATAAGTTTGGATTGCCCTTGCACTCCTGTCTCTGCCACAAAAATAACATGCCTTGGTAGTTGCTGGTTGCAGAATGATTAGGAAAAAAAACAACCTAAATCCAACACATGGACAGGAGCCAAGCCCAGCTGAGCCCCAGCCAATGCACACACATGAGCAACAAATAAATGCTTACTATTAAAAACCATGTAGCTTTGGAGGCTTCCCCTGCAGGATGTCTGTGGAAATAGCTGATAAACAGATATGAAACATCTTGTGTTCTCAAAACCAACCCTTCCTTCGTTGTTTAAGCTAGCTTGAATTTATTTTAACTTGGAACCAGAGAGCCACACTAATATACTCATTATACTGCTTTGATGCGTTTCTTTGCTTTGTGATGCTTTGCAAAAGACAACCAAATGCCAGAAATTAGCTTCTTGCATTTAAAAGTGGCAATGGTAGCTTAACCATGCCCATTCTCTAAACTCTAAAGTCACACAGCAAACTAAAGAGAAAAATAAGCTTCTGTCATGATGTGTCTCACCATTTTCCTGTCTGAAGAGAATCCAACTGCTACCCAGCCATCTGTGTCCGCACTCAGCTCAAATTCCACATCGGCCCCTATTATCCGGTAGCTAAGGAAGTAGTCACAGGTCTCTGCATTGCAGCCTGGTTTCCCGTATCTATGAGACATCAAAACAGACATTACTCAAGAGGGTAACGGGGGTCAAATATATGGTGATGGAAAGAGGTTAGACTCTGAGTGGTGAGCACACACTGGAATATGATGGTAATTATAAAATGCACACCTGAAACTTATGTAATGCTATTAATTAGTGTTACCCCCAATAAATTTAATAAAAAAGACATGACTCCTTCATATTCTTATTTAAAATACATTAAGAGGACATCGATGGATCAGGCAGGATGCTAAGCAACATTACTGAATAAATTAGATCTTTGCTTCAAAAAACAGTTCCACTCAGTTGGGAGGGACCTCATAGATGACCTGCTTCACTTGATCTGCATATTAAAGGGGCCCAGAGATGGGAAGGTTGCATAGTGAGTCAGTAGCTGCAACAGGACTTGAACCTGCGCCTCCAAACTCCCAGCCAGTGTTCTCTACACTATAGTAGTATCTCTCAAATATTAGTTATTACTGAATTATTTCTGAATCCCTTTTAAATGAGAAAATTCTCCGAGTTAATAATTTAAATTATTTTTGTTAATTAACTGTGTACCAATTCTTTCTACTTTAATTTTGCAATTAAATGAACACCAAGTTGCAAATGAAATATAAATATATAAACTACAGAACCAGGAACATTTAAACTGACAGCGTTCATGTGATGGATGATGCGGTTTCTCTTAAAGTGAAACTCTGCTCACATACATATGGTGTGTCTGACTGTACTGTGCAGCGTCTTTTAACTGAGCACGTTCTATTAATCATGACTCACTCTCTCCCACTTTTATCTGAATTGCCGCAAAACCCTGGCATGTACAATGCACCCACCGAACACCTCATCTGGTATTCACTGAGCATGGATGCATCGCCTATTTATAAAATTTGCCTTTGCTGTATAGGTTCTCATACAATTACAAATTCAGACATGAAAGCATACAGCAGAATAAGGTGTTTCTCCACAGATCAGATTATGCATACATTGATCTTTTAAAGAAGCACCATTGACATAAAGACACAAATGTATTTTACTTATTTATTTTTAATTTACCTGAGCAGTGTTTTTAAAAAATTAATTTTTTCAATTACAATTGATACTCGATATTATATTAGTTTTCCGTGTACAGAATAGGGTTAGTTATGTAACTTCCAAAGTGATGTCCCTGACAAATCTAGTACCTGCCTGCACCTTACAGTCATTACAATATTACTGACTGTACTTCCTATGCTGCACTTTACATCCTTGTGACTATTTGGTAACTGCCAATTTGTACTCCTTAATCCCTTCACCTTTTCACCCACTCCCTTCCCATCTGGCAGCCATACGTCTGTTCTTTGTGTATATGGTCTGTTTCTTTTTTGAAAACAGAAATTTAAATTTTCTTATAGAGGACTTGTGGGTCCTTTCAGAACTGACAAGCCCTAGTTTGAGGAACATTCTTTTTAGGATGACAGAGAGTTGTAGCAATGGGTGTGACCATCTAAATTCAGGTGGAAGGTACCTGGAGGAACAAGACACAAACCTACTAAGTGCTGACGGAGGAGGGAGGCAAGGACTCAGCAGGGACTCTGAGCAGCCAGGGTGAGATATAAGCTCCAGACAGCAAGGAACTTGGGTGGAAAAGGTTAAGGACAGCTAACGGAGGAGTGAATGGGCCCGAAAGGAGGTCACCCTGAAGCCAGCAGGGTACTAAAATTCCTTCACTTCTCAAAAATATCCCTTCGTCACCAGAATTATACATTAAAGGCCATTTTCCTTAATATTAGTATTATTGGATTATTTTTATTCCTTAGAATGTTCTGGTAATCCAAAGAAAAGCTCAAAACCCCTATAATTCAGTCTCATTCCCCCCCTCCCCCACTCGCCCATAGATCTTGAGCAATGGACCAAAAAATATAAATCAGAACTTTAGAACAGTGATCAAACAAATCTTTACTTAAGGACAATTTGTTTCAGAAAATAAAAAATTCAAAGGAAGTTTTCCAACAAAACAGAGCTATCTTTGTGGGAGGCCCACTGTCTGTACTACTGTTTTCTAGCTCTAGCCCATCATGTCATGATAGGATACTATTAATAATCATGGAAGGCCTCAACACACGAGACAACAAGTGCTTAATGACTAGTTGGTATCATACAGATATCAATACACCATGACTATTTATTTGAAAAGGAATTGGGTATCAGACATGTTTATCATTGTCTGTCCTGGCCATGCCCCCCCCTAATAAATGTGGACATATTCTGTGTCACGTGATTCTTCTTCAGATTCTTCTTCAGACAGCCAATTGGTTAGGAACAGACACTGGTGCCAATGGCAGCACAGTCAAAATGAAGAATGTTCCAGTGTCCCAGGCCTTGAAGACTGAAAACTGGGGTGGCCATCAGAGAGGCCATATCCCTGCCGAAGGTCTGAAGGGGTATAGGCCCCTGGTTAGAATGGACTGCATGCAATTTCAATTCTATCCTGAGAAGTAAAGCGACGTCTCAGTCTTAGAGTTATCCAATGCACAGGTCTACCAACCTAAAGCATCCCTTAGTTTTACCACAGTCATCCACTTTGATTTTGGCAAATGGATCCACAGGAGGAGCAGTAGGGAAAGGGTAACCTGGACAGTGAGAATAAATAATGGTTAGAAAGTCCAGTAACAACTTTTTCAATGAGAATTAAAAAAAGTACATTCACTATTTTCTATCACACCCATCCAGCTATAGATATAAGGCCTCAGAAAAGGGCCCTGGGTAAGCCTAATAACCCTCTTCATGAGGGGAGAATGCAGGGTACACATCTTTGAACTGAGCCTTACATGTTAGCTGAGAATAAGTGACTTTTCCCTCATTTTACAGGCAAGGAAACTGAGGCCCTGAGAGGGGGCATAATTTCATATGAACACTGGCTCACCATTGTGACCTGGGAGCTTAAAAACCACAGTTTTAATTAGACATGCTCTAAGAGGGAAAAAAAATAGCCCTGGCCGGTGTGGCTCAGTTGGTTGGGCATTATCCTGTGCACCTAAAGGTCACCGGTTTGATTTCTGGTCAGGGCACGTGCCCAGGTTGCAGGTTTGATCTCTAGTCAGGGTGTGGCAACCCACTGATGTTTCTCTCTCACATCGATGATTCTGTCTCTCCCTCTCCCTTTCCCTCTCTCTAAAATCAATGAAAACATACTTAAAAAATTAACAATGACCCACTTATATATTCAGTACTAGAGGTTTTCCATTTATATATGTGATAATAGAATTTTTCCATCACTGTAAACTTCCATTTTTCATTAAGCTGCATACAACATTTTCGTATCTCACTAAATTCTTTACACACATCATTTCTAACAGCTGTGTATTTTTCTTGTAACATTACTTGGCATCATAATGCATTAAACCGTACATTGAAGGGCAAGCCTGCATCATGCTTCCAGTTTGTAACAAAAATAATTTTCTCCTAGACCCGTGGTCGGCAAACTGCAGCTCGAGAGCCACATGCGGCTCTTTGGCCCCTTGAGTGTGGCTCTTCCTAAGCCTTAGGAGTACCCTAATTAAGTCAATAACAATGTACCTACCTATATAGTTTAAGTTTAAAAAATGTGGCTCTCAAAAGAAATTTCAATTGTTGTACTGTTGATATTTGGCTCTGTTGACTAATGAGTTTGCCGACCACTGTCCTAGACTGTTTCCTTGGTGTATGAAGGAACCAAGTGTGATTCATCTTGTATTCTCTGCCCAGCATCATGCCTAGCACTGGCCACTGAATAAATGATTGACAAATGAATAAATAAAATCATCCTATCACATTAGGAAAATAAATACACATTTTAAAAAATTACTGTTTATTAGTTTTTCTTTTCTCATTATTTTGATGTTGTTTCTTTTTTATTTGTAATTTTTTAAGTGAGATTCTGTTTATTTTGTTCTATTTATTATCCTTTAAGGAAAAAAAAAGCCACTGGACTGCATTTTCCTGGCACACAGTTGTGCATTTTAGACAGGGGTGGGGAACCTTTTTTCTGCCAAGGGCCGTTTGGATATTTATAACATCATTTGCGGGCCATACAAAACTTAAAAAATTAGCCTGCTCTATTTGGTCAAACATTTAATTAACTCACCCCTAATACCTTGGCAAGGCCTGCCTTAGATGAGATTTTTGTTTTTCTCTTTATATTGAACTGCTGAATGCTACAAACTATGCTGAGCCTTTTCATTGAATGTTCTTCCTTCTATTTCTCACTACGGTGCTGTCCCAGGAGGGTGACAGGCCCTGATTCCACGAGGAAGGCTCGGAAACTGCGTTCGGGAGCCTCCTGGACTCGCCCTACATGTGCCTACACAGGCTGTTCCTGAGTTGTTTCCTTTATAACAAAACGATACTATTTGTAGGTACAGTGCTTTCCTGAGTTTTATGAGACATTCTAGTGGGTGCCCCCGAATTGGTAGCCAGTTGGTCTGAATTGAGGACAGTCTTTTTGTGGGCCACCCCTTTAACTTGTGATAACTCTGGGTCATTAATACCAGAAGTAAACTTCAGTGTACTCATTGGGGTTGGCATCAGAATATAAGCACATTTTACAACATTACAAATTTTGCTGGAATTAAATTATCTATTTGGCATAAAATAAGTTGGGACTATGTGCCAGTATCTAAGATCCTGCTAGGTTGCAAAAAGTCTTTTATGTTCCCAAGACCATTATCCTAAAACTCGAGCATGACTAACCGGTAAGATCATTACCAAAAGTGCCTACAGCAGAACCTGGATCTAAAGTTCAGGTTCCAGCCCTAGCCGGTTTGGCTCAGTGGTTGAGCATCGGCCTGCAGACTGAAGGGTTCTGGGTTCGATTCTGGTCAAGGGTATGTACCTTGTGTGTTCTGGATTTCATTTCATTTTTAAGTTTTATGCTGTGACTTTTGACAAACCTCCCTGTCCTTAGCAAGCATATCGAAGCCTTCTAGTTGATGATTATCTGTGTTCCATAAAATGCAGCCATAAATATTTTTATTAGTAACAATTGGAATGGCATGACAACAGAGATAAATAGCCAACTGGAAATAGTATTGATTATAAGCAATCATCTACCACAAGACCACCAGGAGGTACGACCCTGGGAGCTATTGCATTCTTCATCCCTTTGTCTCGTCAATCATTAGTCCCTGAGTTATACTATTGCAAAAAGTACTGCAACAGGTGTCCGGTAGCAGAGAATAATTAGTGCTAAGTTCTGGGCCGTCTGTCCCCTGTGGCTCAATCTTCCCGGAAGGAAATTGCCCTATAATAAATTCCGTTACAGTCTATGAAGTTGCCTGCCGGTCTAAAGAACCCTTCTCGTTTGGGTGGCTGTTACACCTTTGCCCCACCGTCAGACATTTCTACCTGGATATTCCACAAGCACATCGATTCCATAGCCCAAAACTGAGCTCCCCCACCTCCCAAATGCTCTTCCTCCTACGTTTCCTACCTCCGTGAAGAATGCCACCACCCACCAGTCTTCCAACCCTGAAACCGTAGTCCTGGGTTTCTCCACCTGCTATATATACTCACCCACCATTCTTCTATCCCCACCCTAGAAACCTGAGCCTGCCCTTTCATGCTGTACCATCGCCTGTCCGATCCCCCCACCTCCCTCCCACTTCTCCCACCACCTGCCATCTTTCTAAAATGGGAAACTGATCTTGTCACAATACTGTTTAAAGACCTTTATTGGCTCCCCCCACCCCCCGGTCCCCACCATTCTTTCTTTCCTACACTTACTTGTCTGCCTTGGTCTTGAGATACATGGGTTAGAACCCCCAGACACGGCCAACTCTTCCTTCTCCCCTTACATTGTCCATCCCCCATTTTTCACTACTGGTTTGGGGGTTTGTTTGTTTGTTTTTGCTTGTTCCTTTCCCTCCATTTTGGTAGTTGTTTTTTTTTATGTTTTTACTGATTTTTGGAGAGAGGGGAAGGGAGAAGGATAGAGACATAGAAACATAGATGAGAAACATCATCAATTGGCTGCCTCCTGCATGCCCCTCCTCCTCCGACTGGGGATCAAATCCGAAAGCCAAGCATGTGCCCTGACTGGGAATCGAACCCCCTCTTGGTTCATGGGTCAATGCTCAACCACTTAGCCCACTGGCTGGGCTTAGTGCTATTTGTTTTCTTTTTCACTAAAATAAAAACTTGGATTGAGACCAAATAATACTGGTTTAGGGCACCTCCCCCCTTTCCTTCTCACATGTGCCCTGTAAAACCTTCCAATAACTACTCTGTTGTGGAGAACAATTAAGCCACTTTTTCTCCCTTCAGATATTCCTGTAATACAAGAGGTACTTATTTTCGTGGTTGATTTTTTTTTTTCAGGTTCTCAATATGGTTTTGTGGTTTCCATCCCTGTCTTATTCACAGATACCATCTATCCCTTTCCTGTAATCCCTTGAGCCTGTTTTGCCATCCTCCACTGAGTGGTTAATGGCTTCTGGTTTGCTATTTATCGCCTCTAATGAACTGCTTGGATCACAGCTCTCAGGTATTAATTTAGTCCTTGAGCCCTTGATATTTTAACCAGAAATTATCTGTTCAAATCTCTGAGAGCCACTGCATCAGCACCTGTCTCTTTCTGGAGTCGTTTTTCCGCTCAGCAGAGTCACATCATGAAGGAAAGCTGTCCTGGGACTTCGGAAAATGGAAAGCTCCACACACACACACACACACACACACACACACACACACACACACACACGGAGCCTGTTTAGCAAAGCGTTCGCCAAGGCACTCCTCCACTCAGCAACCTGCGGTTCTCCACTGCCGCCCTACCAATGCCAAGCCCCTCTTCTCCAGTCCACTCCTAAAAGTACCCCATCCCGCCTGTCCCTCTGCACTTCCTAGCACGTCAAGAGGGACCCTCCGTTCCAGGCAGGCCAGACAGCTTGCACACCTTTTCCATAAAGTCAGTCAACAATCCCGTACAGCTCTCTGCTGCTTCCTGGCTGTGTGACTTTAGCTAAGAGATCTAAATTTTCTGTGCGTCAGTTTTCTTCACTCTAAAGTGGAGAAAACTGTAGTATCTAAGTCAGAGTATTGCTGTAAAGATTAAAGTTAATAAGTAAAAGGTACTTAAAACAGTGCCTGGCACAGTAGGAAGCACTTACTAACAATTAGCTCCAATTAGTGTTATTATTGGGCTAGAAGATTCATGGTGGATACAAAGATAAATTAGATATAGATTATCTTTAAAGATATAGATTATTTTTATAAATTACTTACCTTTTTTTGTGCTTTGTTTTATTTTTCTATCAGTAAAAGATTCAGAGATCATAAGCTATCTCCTGCCCATAAAAAGTATATATACAGTGTTTTTCCTTTTTCTTTTTCACCGAGCAAGGTGATACTATATTTGTTCAAACCAAAGAACAAATGAAGAGATACTATAAATGAAAAAGTGTGTGTGTGTGTGTGTGTGTGTGTGTGTGGTCTTTTTATTCTCAGACAGTAACTGTCTATGCATCTCAAAGGGGAAAAGCATGGAGGTAACATTTGCATCCCAAATGTTTATGTGTAGGGTGATGAATTATGTAGCTGCATACAATATGCAGTCGATGTAGGAAGAATATAAGCAGATGAAGGGAACTCTGCCCTTCCAGGCCCTGCTCTTTTCTCTACTGCCTCACCAGCTCTTTCCCAAGATAGGAAAAATTGTGGTCTGAACTTCGTGGTCAGGAGCTCATTGACTGGGCCATGTCTTACAAGTCACCGTGCCTGAAAGATAGCAACCAAGTATGGTGTTGTCCCCTTTTCCTTCCTATACAGGCCATGCCCCCAAGGGCAGGCCAGCTACCATCACCCGTGTGGCTGTGGAAAGACTCAGGGTCTGTTCCTCAGGCCTGGCCTGTGGATCTCAGCAGCTGGGAGAAGAGAGCAGGAGGCTTGCTTTACTTGGGACTTAACCCTAAGCCAACACCCAGCTCAGTTTTTGTGTGTGTGTGTTGTTGTTTTTTTTGTTGTTTTTTTTTTTTTTTTGAGAGAACAACCAGAATGGGCTATTTAGCCATAATCGTGGTAATTTGTTTTACATTCTACTGTTGTTCTAATACTATATAGATTCTGGCTAAGAACCTCAAGATAAAGAGGGATGCTTGGTAAGATTCAAGTCCTAAGACCCTATTCAAACTTCTGGCTGCACATGCAGAACGGGTGAGAGGGGCAAGCAAACTGGGGATCTGTATACACATTGCTTGTCCAGCTGCCCCTGTGCAGTCACCTCACCTAAATGTCCTCCCTCTTCTGTCTCACCAAAGTCTTTCATACTTCCCAGCTCACTCTATAAAGCCTTCACATGGCTGCAGCCCACCTGATGTCCATGTTCATAAAACCGTCTGGGTTGCACAACTAACCATTCTCTCTGTAGATACAAACTGACATAGAGCATCTGACCTTGTTCTTCATTTGTTAGGTCCATGTGCCCCATGAGAATATAAACTTTCATGTGCCACATCTGAGTTACCCAGCAGTGTGATAGGCTGACTATGAACAGAATAAATATGTGTTAGATGCTTTCAGAAGCAGATGGACTTTGGGATATTTATTCTTTTCCAGAGTAACAGATTCTGCATCTGTTTGTTGTGCTCCCCTGGCCTCCCTTCCCCCTATTCTCTCCTCCCTAGCCACATGGCTACCCAGCTAGAAGACTACATTTCCCAGCCTCCTTTGCAGCTAGGTCATATAATTATGTTCTTGACCAAAGGAATGTGAGCAGTAGTGATCTGTACAACCAGCCTAAGAGGAAACTGCTTGCCCCCAACTTCCTTTCTTCTCCTTTCCTCAAGCTTGAACAGGACATGCAAGCAATTCAACTTCCACACAGATGAGGACAAAGTCTTAGGAGATGATGGAGCAATCAGATGGAAGGAACCTGAGTCCATGAATGACCTTGTAGATCAGAGCTGTCCCACCAGCTCAGACCAGCCTGACTCATGTGAGACAAACCATCTTACTTAAGCCCCTGTATATTGAGGACTCTGTTTCAGCAGTTAAGCCTCTGCCCAACTAATACATTTTCCCAAATCCATTCTCTCCATCTTCCTTAATATAATAATTCCAATTTTTTAATTGGACTTATTACTTCCAGGCTAGAAGGCTACACATCCCAGCCTCCTTTGCAACTATGAGTGATCGCATGACTAATGTGTGGCTAAGTAGGATTGTTATATGGGACTTCGGCATAATCTCCTTATAGTCAGTGATCTTCCCACTTCCTCTTTCCTACTGTCTGGAGAGTGAATGTAATGGCTGGAGATCATGCAGCCATTTCTGCCCATGAAGTCACAAGCTAGGAATTGTGAAGAAGCAGACCACCAGGACCCAGGGTCTCTGATGACCGGTTCTGGACTGCCTCCTTCCAGATTTCTGTATATGACAGAGAAACTTCTATCTTATTTAAGCTACTCATCTCTATTTGGTGTAGGTAGCTAAACCTAATCCTCAGCAACAGATATATATAGTGCATATTAGTTGCTGGGACACACATTTCAAACCCTAAATATATATATATATATTTATTTTACTATTCCTCTTAGCAGAAGAAAATGAAAATGACTACTTTCCAAATGGCAGGGAAAAAGAGGCCACCTTCCCTTCCTTCTGAGCAGAATCAGTGGCTTTGTGCTCACTGAAGCATCCCCACGGGGAGGTCTATGGCTGACAAACCCCAGTCTCTAGGCCCAGCAGGCCCCCACAATGGTGGCTCACACCAGGGGACCCTAACAGGCCGGGTAGAAAAGGAGTGGGATGGAGGCAGGGAAGGAGCAGTGACCCAGCGCTGGCGGGGGTGGTGGTGGTGGGGGGGTGGGGAACCACAACACTGAGCGGTCAGGGCGCTTGCCTTTGCAAATCTAGGTCAATACTCGCGGGGAGGAAATAAGGCAGCATCTCTTTTAAGTCTGGATTTCTGCTTTCCGCGGCTGCTCCAATCTCACACAGCCCAGGCCAGATGGCAGCCCTCCCGCCTAACTCCCTCCCTCCCGCCCCCCACACTCCCGACCCCTGACCGAGAGGGTGGAGGCCAGGTGCTGAGCCCACCTGTCCGCACCTTCGCAGGACTCGGCGGGCACCCTCCCTCGCCCGGCCTCAGTCTCCCCACCTGTAAAGCGGACAGCTCAGCTCTGCGGGCCCCTTCACCAGGCGGATGGGGTCTGAGCCCTGCGCTCTCTGCCCGGCCTCGCCTCGGCTGCGCTAGAGCTGCCTCCATTCGCGTCCTTTCCAACTGCCCACCCTCGCTCCCGCCGCCGTCCCGTCCCCCACCCGGGTCCCCCTCCCGCCACCCCGCACCCTCCCAGCCTCACCTTCCTCCGACAGGTAGCGCAGGTCGTAGAACTCCCCGGCGAAGGTGCCGTAGGAGGAGTCGTGGCGCCGCACCGCTTCGTCGGCGCCCGCGTCGCCCCGCACGCGGCCTCGAGGTCCCCGGCCGCCCAATCACGTGCAGAG
>NW_005871091.1:2646176-2702440 GCF_000147115.1 Myotis lucifugus | reverse complement strand
GACCTCGCCGCCTCCGCCGCCTTTAGGACGCGCCGGCCCGTCCCCCGCCCGCAGCCCGCGCAGCCGCGGAGCCGCCTCGGTCTGCGCATCCTCGCCGGGGCCGCAGCCTCCCTCCTTTCCCTCCCAGCCTCTCCTCTCGCTTCCCCCGTCCTTCCTCCCACCCTCCCCACTGCTCCTCCTCTCCCGGCGCGTGTCTCCCGCGGACGCAGAGGTGGCCCCTCCGGACCTGCTCTTCAGCACGCGGTCCTCAGCTCAGCAGCTCAGCATCCTCAGTTTGTGAGCGTCCCTAACCTCGCCGCGCTGCAGGCTCGGGAGTCAGGGTCTGCATTTCACCAGGGCCCCCCAGAGACCCCGAGTGCTCGCGCAGGCTTAAGAAGTGCTCCCCTGAAGGTTTACCTGGGACACACCTGGTCAGAACTGCTGCCCCCGCGCCCCACCTTGTTCAGACACCTTTTGGTTTATAAAGGGTGTCCCAAAATCCACGCAAGAAGTAATTTTGATAGAAAATACAGGTTTATAATTAAAAATTGTAAATTTTTTATTGATTCATAAAGTATACAGTACAGTGGGGCCTTGACTTACGAGTTTAATTCGTTCCGAGACCGAGCTCGTTAACTCAAATTACTCCATCAACTCAATGCAAAAAATCAGCTGAGAGACAGCTGGTATCTCAAAAAACTGGTAAGTCAAGGCCCCACTGTATAGGGTTATGTATGGAATAGCACATCGACTTTGCTGGCACATACGCAAAGCCATGGTCTTCATTGGTCTTCATTGTCCCTGCTCCTGGGCCATAATTGGTACTTGGTAATGCTTATCAAATTGAAGGGATTGAAATCAAAGGGCAACAGATATTAGAATCTGATTCAATAAACCAAGTAAAATTAGGCTTTTATTTTTTGTTGTTGTTAATGCTCACACAAAATTCAAATCTTGCGTGAATTTTGGGACACCCTTTATAAAGCACTGCCTGTACTCATGATGTCTTGGCATCATCACAGGAGGAAGTTGAAATAGCAAGATCCCCACGCTAGGTGAACTGAGGTAGGTGCTCAGAGCCAGGGGACACGAGAGCCCAGCTCGCTGGGCTGGATGCACCTGCTTCCCCTCCAGACGTTTGGAGTGTGTAACCGGCAGAGGCTGCTGGGGCCTTTGCATAACCCGCCCCCTTCAAAGCGAGGCAGCCAGTGTATGCTGGTTCCCCCGCAGCAAGCTTTGTACCAGGCCTGATGGCCACGCTGAATGCTCAACTCTCTCAAATCCGCTCCTGCCGCTTGCAATTCCCTTTGGTTGTTTACTCAGCCATCCCTGTATTCACACCAAGCACTTAACTGCGTGCCAGGTCCCGGAGTTCACCTCCAATGGTGGTTTTGGCGTGATAACATATTCAAACCAAGCTGTCTTCCGTTAGAAAACACTGACTCAGTTCTTTTTATGCTGGTATTGCAGAGTCAGCATTTTTGCCTGCCTTTTCTTTTTTGTGTGTTATATTTTCTTGCATAAACAAATAAAATAATGATGGAGACAGAAAGCACAGAGAGGTTCCAAATGCAGACCCAGACGTCAGCTTGTGTGGAGTGGTGATAGTGACCTCCATGATGACGAGGGAGTTTAAATCAGATGAAATAGGCAAGAATGAACAGGGTTCCAGGCTACCAGTGGCATGAATGAACACATAAGGTTGCGAAATACAAATATTCAAAAAGAAACTAGTGACTGCAGGGGAGACGGGAGATAGCGCTGGTGTAGAAATAGTGGAAAGTGATGTGAGACTCAGAGGTCAAGTGTTTACTCTTGGCAGGGGTCCTCAAACTTTTTAAACAGGGGGCCAGTTCACTGTCCCTCAGACCGTTGGAGGGCCGGACTATAGTTTAAAAAAAAAACTATGAACAAATTCCTATGCACACTGCACATATCTTATTTTGAAGTAAAAAAACAAAACGGGAACAAATACAATATTTGTATTTGCATGTGGCCCGCGGGCCGTAGTTTGAGGACCGCTGCTTGGGTATCAGCTGACATTGTCAGGGGGATGCTCAGTTAGAGCTTAAACCTGTTTATCCTGACGGGTGAATCAGGTATAATTCATGAAACCCTTCGGCTTCGCGAGGTCTCCCAACAGACCAGCTGTTGCAAGAAGTCAGATTTATTGCTTGAAAAAGGTAAGATGAACTACAACTATTTAACAA
The DNA here is from genome assembly GCF_000147115.1 of Myotis lucifugus. Taxonomy (NCBI): domain Eukaryota; kingdom Metazoa; phylum Chordata; class Mammalia; order Chiroptera; family Vespertilionidae; genus Myotis; species Myotis lucifugus. The sequence continues at coordinate 2,700,251 of NW_005871091.1, read as the reverse complement.
TCAAAACAAAGAGAATTTGCCCCCCAAAAACAGCTTTGTAATGTATAATGTATAAAATTCTAAAATACAAAAAAGGCAATCAATTGAAAAATCTATAAACATGTAATGCTAAAAAACAAAAAAACAAAACACAGAACACCAAAACCCTACTTCTTAAAAATTGAAATTCCTTTCTTTTCTTCTCCTGTTCACCAGGGAAGGTATAGTCAGTTTTAAATTGATCAACATTTAGAAAAAGACCCACAACAAACCAAAAACAAACACATTTCTGATTTCAGTGTTGATTCTCTGGTTTGGGAACCTGAGCTTGCTATCTATTGCTGTTTTATTCCCCTTTTTTCTCTTTTGTTCACATTTTCTGGGAGGAAACTTTGCCTGAATAGTCTGAGACCACTGGCTGAGCAAGACCCAGCTACTCACACAAGGACCTAGAGATGAGCCTGAGCTTAATTTCACTTTTAGAAGAAACCACCTTTATTTTTATTTTCTCTTCTCATCAAAGCCACTTCACTAAAACAACTTTTTTCCCCCGTTATAAAAATTCCCCCAAATCAGTGCTGCATCTCAGTATCTGACCTGTAATGGATGTACCCATGCTCTGTCTAGTAATAAATGTGATTTTTCCATTTTCGATGGCTTAAGGAGTAAAAACTGTGATCCCAGCAGCTTCTCCAAAGTTAACAAAAGTTGCCATGTGACCAAACTATTCCAATCTCAGCTATACACCCAAGAAAATGGAAAACGTATGTTCACCCAAAAACTTGTACACAAATGTTTGTATTATTCATAATAGCCAAAAAGTGGTGGCAACTCACATGTCTGTCAACTGATAATGGATAAACAAAGGTGTAATATTCATACAATGGAATATTACTCAGCCATGAAAAGTTGGTATGTTCATACAATGGCATATTACTCAGCCATAAAAAGGAATGAAGTACTGATCCATGCTACTACACAGATAAACCTTGAAAAAACTGTGGTCAGTGAAAGGAGCCAGACACAAGGGACCACATATTGTGTGATTCCATGTATACGAAGTGTACAGAATAGGCAAATCCTTAGGCAGAAATTAGGAACAGAGAGTAAATCAGTGGTTGCTAGGGGATGGGAGACAGGTTGCGACTCTACACATGGAGTTTCTTTTTTGGAATGATGGAAATGTTCTGTATTTAGTGGTGATGCTGGCACAACATTGCAAATATACTAAAAACCACTGAATTTGTACACTTTAAAATGGTAATGGAATGTCAAATTTTTTTTTAAAAATAGTGATCTTTGAGATGGTGAAAGAAAGGTAAAGATATTAGAATATTCCTGTGTTATTTGGGGAATATGAAATTTGGGGTGCATTCAGGTGGGATCTTTTGAATGCTCCAAGACCTAGTTTCAAAATTTTTCAAACCTAAGAAAGATGCTCCTACACAGTCTACAGTCCACATACCCTGTGGGTCGCCAGCTTCCCAGGCCCCTGGCACTCACCCCCATGCCCGTCAGGAGTCAGTGGCCCGCAGTTTGGAGGCCTGGAGTGATTATGTCAACAAGCTGACTTCCCCACCCTGGACATAATGTGTGTGTTGCTGATTGCCCACCCTGGACATAACATGTGTGTGCTGATTTCCCCACCCTGGACATAACATGTGTGTTGTGTGACCATATGGTACCATTGTTTTGGTTTTAAGTATTTAAAACAGATGAAGTGACTGTACCAATTCACTTTTACCCCTGTGAATCCACCCAAGCCAATGTCTTCTGCTCAGCTCCCAATGCCAAGCACCCGTCGTACATGTACGTAGGCAAATAATCAGGACAACCGCTGAAACAATGGAATCCTCTTGATTTTACTGATTAGAGTTGAGCTGCCAAAGGTACTGGGTTTTCATACACAGTAGTAGCCAACGAGTTTGTGATCAGACTTCTGAGACATCTGTGACATCCACCTTCTGAAACATCTGTGAACCCAGGGGGACGCGGGGAGGAAGAAGCAGGAGACTCAGAGGCTCCTGAAAACAGCGGCCGGAAAGCCCATGCATCCCTCCTCAGCAGCAGAGCCAACCTGACACCATGTGACACTGGGGTTCCTGGCCTCCGCACGAGAACTTCCTGTTTTGCCCGGGAGGTTCCCATCAGAGAGCAGGAGGTGAAGAGCAGAAGACTCAGAAAGCTAACAGGTTAGGTGCTGGATTGGCAAGAGCTGATGAGCCCAGACACAGAGAGCTCCCCATATTGTACAGAAACACATTTGGCATCATCGTGTGCACGAGATAAAGAACGGCGAAAGCTGTTTTAAAGGTACAGCCAGGGGTCGTGTGGTACAGGGATGAAAAGGTCCCAAATACCCCAATTGCCCCAGATGGCTTCACCAGCAGAGCAGACAGCAGTAGAAGCCATCAATGAGACGAGCACAACAGCCTGTGAAAGGCAAAGCCAAGCCCCACACGTTCTGATAGCTTCTAATGACATTACTGCACCACACCAAGTCCAAAAGGGGCTGATGTTTACAATGATGACCATGACTCATCGAGAAAAGGTGAAATACTCTCCGGTATACTCTGTTTACTAAGGCAGGGAAGTGTGTAATACAGCTTAGAAAGATTTCCCTCAAAAAATATTAATATTTTAAAGATTCAGCACTTCAGGGGTTAATCCTCTGTGATCTGAATATTTGCTTACATGCCTCCTTTTACAACAATGCTAGTAAATGAGGCATTGCTCTTTTTAAATAATCATTAGTATCAAATTATTGGCACCATTCAGTTTTAAGTACAGGGACAGGAGAGCAAACTATACAACACAACATAAAAATACAGTTCTGATACAAATATATGAGATCAGTTCCACTTAACAAGCGGTCTTAAGAAATGGATGGACGTTTTACCCACAAGGAAATATAGCTAGTAAATCATCACATGGAAAAGTGCTCGGCCTCGCTAGCAATTAATGAAATAAAACAACCTTTCAAGGACAACTGTACACACCTATTAAACAAGCAAAAATAAATTAAAATGGCAAAACCCAATACTGGCAGAGCTATTGGTAAATAGAAATGCTTATACATTGCTGGTGGCATCATAAATTGTAGGAGTTCAAGCATTCAGAGGGGATCAAGGGGGTTGACCTTTACGGTCCTTCCAACCCAAAGATTGGATCTTTCTAGAAAGCAATCTGGCAATAAAGTAAGAGTTATACAATACTTCATGCTCTTTGACCTCACAATCCCTCTTTGGAGATATTCCCAGGGGGGAGAATCCAAAGGAAGGGTAATTTTTTTTACAAAGACATTCATAGCAGCACTATTTATAAGAGTGAGAGCTTGGATATAACTCAAATATCTAATAATGGGGAGCAGTGAGGTTAACCATGTTATAAGGATATAAAGACATTTAAATGGGTGAGAGCAGGATCTGTATTGAAAAGAGAAGTTATGTGTTAGGCGGAGAAGTACAACCAAAGAGTGTGTACACACCGATCATACCACTGTAAAAAAGGTGTGCATATTCATTGAGAAAGCTTGGGAAACAATTTGGAGGGCTAGTTTGTGGCTAGGGGGTTCCTTTATTCCTGCAAAGTTGTTCAAGTGCATAATAAAAATTTAAAAACACATTTCTGGAAACTTACAAAAAGAGAGCAGAGTTTCTTCTGGTCAAGGTTCTAGCAACAGGATAGGAATTGATCAACTTTAGAAATAATTCTCCTTTATGGAACACCCCCAATGAATCCTGATATTGAATCACCTTAATCTTATAAGGATTTTTAGAATTTAACCTATAATTTCCTACTTTGGGTTCAATCATAAATTCTGTGAATCCCAAATAATATCGTATTTAACAAAGTCACAAGTGAAATTATGTTTCAGATTAAGCTGAAGTACCTTGAGTCCTGGTAATAGCAACTTTCCCTTTTAGTTCACCTACTCGTGTCTGAATAAAAATGAATGTTAAAGACTTTAAAAGATCTGTGTATTTACCAGTGTAAATGAAAAACCAGCAATAAAGAATTATTCTCTCGTTAAAAATGACTCTTTAGCAAACAGTCAAAGCTTGGTGTAAATTTCAATCATACAAAATCACATGATTGAGATTGATAGCAAAGGATTCTGCGCCTTAGTAACCCCTGTGGTTATCAATGAATACACACAGGTACTTCTGAAAAGGGATCCCCATTTTTCCATTTTTTTTCACCAAGACTTACAAATCCTGTCTCCACTACATTGAGTAGAAGAAAAACTCTAATACTCAGGAGACATGAAATAACTTTTCCAATAAGAGTCAAGCCAGATGTTGGCTTCAACTAACCACGGGGACCCGGGCGAGCAGAGCACACATTTGCATGTTGTGCTAGAGTGAGCACACAAAGCCCGAAGAAGGAAAATGACAGAAGGCACCATGCCGTCCTCCAGGCAGCGAGGGGAGAAGTCACAGTTCGGTCATCAACAGTCTTTTCATCATTTTCTCTCTCTCCAGTTCCTGCCGGAGCGTCTCTGCACTGAAAAACAGAGTAGGTGACAAAACAGTAAGATAAAGCCTCAAAAATCACAAGAGCAGGCTTGCTGAAGTCGCCAGATGTGTTCTTGGTTGTAGTTCTTGACTTTCTCTGTCAGGCTCCTTCAGGGCCCCCTACATTTGCTAGCACGACAATGACCTGAAATTGTCTGGCTACCTATTGGCTTCCCCCTCCAGACTGAGAGTTCTTCAGGGGACAGACTGTATATACGTCATTCGCCTCTGAACCCCCCAGAGCCTAGCACAGGCGTTGGTGCACAGCAGCCTCTCAGGAATGGTCTTTTGAGTGACTGGGACGATGTCCAGAGGCTAGGTTTCTTTAAATCAAGCTTTCAATTGGTCTCGTATGCACTTTCTCCTACAATTCCCTCCTGTTTTAATAAGTAAAACTGAATTAAAATTGGCTGCTTTAAGAGATTGCTTCTAACTTCCTGGCCCTCAGGCCCAGTTGCCTATCTGTGGAATCTGTCTCCACTGTTTGCACACACATACACACACACACACACACTCATTTAATGTCTGTCTCCTCTTCCTCAACACTAAATTGTAAACTTCTTAAGGTACTTCACCTACTTTGTTCACTGTACATCCCTAGCACCTCAAGTACTGTCTAGCCTTTGAAGGCATGTCAATAAGCCCAGAAAAAAATGAATGAAAGAATGAATGACTGGGTTGTAGACGTCACAAACACAGTGAACCTAAGGCCTGTGCCTGGTTTCCCTGACCCACCTGGCTGCCAGAGAAACAGGCTTCCGAGTGGTGTAGATGGTCTGCACTGTGGAGATGGTCTCTGTCAAAGGCCTCAGGGTCACGGCTGGGATCAGCGGGGAAGACTGGCCAGGGCAGCACTGTAATTTACTGTCTCTAAAGTCTGCCTGGAGAGGAAACAGGAACGAGGAAAGCAATCTCAGTCTAGGTTTCCCTGCACTCTGTCAGCTGCTCCCTAGGCCATACCATGCAATTCCTGTCACTTTTTGATAACAGCTAAACTCAATTGGCATTTATTAAGTGATTTTACTTTGTGCCAGGCACCATGCGAAGTACTTGACACACATTGCCTCCGGACAATGCTGGAAGGTGGAGGTCATATTTCATCACATCTTAGACCCCATCATTGTAAGATGCACCATTTTTCCATGTGCCACCACCGAGAAAGAAAAATGTGACCAATCAAACTTTGTCCCACCCCCCATTGTAATGAGTTTTTTATTTCCGAGATGTTAAAAGGTGAAAAAAAAATGTGCATCTTAGAACTGATTTTATGGAAAAGGAAAGTGAGGCTCCAGAGAGGTCAAGAATCTTCCCAAGGTCACACAGGGTGTGTTAAGAACCAGTATTTAGAACCAGGGTGAGCTGGCTCCATAACTGGTGTCTTTCACCACCATAGCAATGGTTCTAAAGTATGGTCCCCAGACTGGCAGCATCAGTGTTATCTTGAAACTTGGTAAAAATGCAAATTCTCAGGCCCCACCAAAGACCTTTGGAACCAGAATGTCTGGGGAAGTCCAGCAGTCCGTGTTTTCATAAGGCCTCTAGATAATTCTGAAACCAGGGAACGTTTGAAAACTACTGGTCTAGAGAATACTGCCTCATTTGGAGAAAACAACTGGTTGTTTTTGTTTGCCTTAAAAGGCATGATATGCTTATTACTTTTATATAGAAAACTTAGGAGACATATAAAAGCAAATAAATGAAGAAATTCCATAATCCTTTACTGTTGTTGTCAGTATACGTCCTCATTGTATTTTTTCTGCGCATGCTTTTTGCTTGTTTTATATCCTTTAGATAATGCCAGCTTCATATCTTATAACTTGATTTTTCACACTATTTCCTGGCTTTCTAAAGAAGAGGCATTGACCATCAAATGAGCACTACATTTAGACAGAAGATAACTTATCCCTTCTAGGAAAACTTGAAAAATCTCTAAAAAAAATCAAGTATAGCTATTCTTCTGTAAGGATATATTTGGCTTGAGTGATGGGGAGAGGCTTATCTGTGAGAGGTCATGAGAGGCTATTGCTGAAAAATACAAGCCCCTTTTTGTTTTACACCTGCCTCAAGAGGGAAAACTGACCTGGCCTGGAAGGGAGCAATGCCAACGATTTGACCACGAAGAAGGGAGCATCAGATGTTTTCCAGCATGTAGTGTTTGCCACAAAGAGCTTGCACAAATGTTGGGCTGTAGTCATCATATGTGTGGTCCACCAGATAATTCTGGCTCATCACTTTCCAGGCCCCTGGTAGTGCTGCTCTTCCCCACCCTCTTTAAAGTTAGGCATGGCCTCCAGGCCAGTGTAGCTCAATTAGTTTAGCACAGACCCATGAACCAGGAGGTCATGGTTTGATGCCTTTTAGGGCACATGCCTGGGTTTTGGGCTCAATCCCCAGTAGGGAGTGTGCCAGAGGCAGCTGATCAGTGTTTCTCTCTCATCATTAATGTTTCCATCTCTTTCTCCTTCTCCCTTCCTCTCTGAAATCAATAAAAAAATATATTTTTTAAAAGTTAGGCATGGCCACATGCTTTTCTTTGGCCAAGGAAATGTGACTTGAGGTGCCATATTTTGTTTCCTTTGAAAGATTTAAGAGCCAGTGTGCAATTTATTGCCTCTTTTTTCCCTTCTGCCACTGCGACTAGCAATGTTCTAGGTGGCAGCTGCTCCATTAGCCTGGGTCCCAGAAAGAGGATGACACCCTCAGCCCATCCATGACGGACATACAGCATGAGCAGGAAATTCAGTTTGTCATTTTCAAGCATGACTTAGCCCATCCCGATACAGGAGCTGGAGTAAAAAGTTGTTTTATTGTTTTAGTGATCTAGGTGGAGGTTGAGCTTTTAATGTCACTTTTGATACTCTCTTGGAAAAGGGGGAAATATGGCACAAAGGCAATGGTGGGTAAAAGTGCTAGCATGAATCAAGGCAGTGGCACCAAACTATATTAGCAGCCATTATATTCTTCAAGGCCATGCACTCCAGGTAGAAAGAAAAAAAGCTAGCTTCACTTAAGAATGACCTTGGGGAGCAGCGAAATTTACTAACATTATTAAATCTCAACCCTGAGTACTCATCTTTTTAATATTTGTTGAATGAAGCATGTTTTTGCCCCTTGAGTGTTTATTCCTTCCTCCCCTTCCTCTTCTCATGCCCCACTCCCTTGCTCTCTGCATTTTAGTTCTTCTTGCTTTCATTTCAGTCCCTTGAACATGGGATGATCCCTTTTGCCCCATGTTCATGCTGTTCCCTCTGCCTCCTCCAGCTGCCTTCAAGCCACTCTTGCCCAGTTCTTAAAAGTCCCAGTGTGGTTTCTGACATTGGTTTCCTGCTCTGTCTTGGCCCCCAGCTTTTCAGGAAGGGCTTCCCTGGGTGTCTCACGGCAATGCCAAGGCTGGGCAGGAGGCCAGAGTGCCCATTACGGCCAGCTGAGGGAAGAGGAGCCAGAGTTTCCAGCTGGGGAACTGTGCCTAGCAAAACTGCAGGGGTAGGATGAACATTGGGGTAATAATATTTAACAGCCTGGCCCAGCCCCTGTGTCTCTGTCCTCTTGTTCTTAAAAGGCAGGTGCTGGCAACAGCTCATGCTCCTCGAAATGGATGTTCTGGGAGCCTGTTTTTGCCTTTGCCTGGATTGTGTACACCTTCCCTCTCCATGTGACTCAAACCACCTCAAGTAGTGACCATCATCCAACTCATGAGACTGCACTTGGAGCTACCCCAAGGTCACTACAGCCCACCTCACAGATCCCCCAGAGGGGCCAGAAACCCTTTGGAAGGAGGCTCAGGAATCACTTGGTTCTAGGAATTACCTAGATCTGATCCCTGGGAGGAGGGGGTGAGAGCAAAAGAGGAGGGACCCTGGACTCCCCATCTGTGCTCTGGACAGCCGCCGATGATTTACTGAGCTCCTGCAGCCGTTTTCATTTAAAGAAAAGAACTGAGCAACTGAAAATAAACTTGGAAATTATCAGACCCTCTCGTTCTGCAGATGAGGAAACTACAACACTTAAATGTTAAAAAGCATTTTAACTGTTGGCAGCGAGTAGAAGCTGCCCGGCAACACAGAGAGAGGTGATGGCTGGATGCCAGTTGTCACAACTACTGGCTCTTGTTAATTACACCACCTGCCTCTCCAGCCTTGAGAAACAACAATCACACTTGACATTTGTGGGATGGTCTGTGGCCAGTAAAGTATTTTTAAGTTCTTCATCCCTTTTGATTCTAGCCACAACCGGATACAGGGAGGATATTCTTATTACTGGGTCTGCTTTAAATAAGAGGAGACTGGTGTTCAGAGTGGTCAAGTGACGTATCTAAAATCACACTATTATCAAGATGCAGATCCAACTCAAAAGAATAAAAAACTGGGACTCAAACAAAATACCATGTCTACGCATGTTCATGGCATCACGATTTACAATAGCCAAAAGGTGGAAACAACCCCAATACCCATCAATGAATAAAAGGATCAACAAACTGCAGCATGTACGCACAATGGCATATTATTCCTCCATAAACAGAAATGAAGTACTGACACTGCTACAATGTGCACGAGCCTCAAAAACATACTGAGTGAAAGAAGCCAGACACAAAAGGTCATATGATTCCTTTGATATGAAATATCCAAACTAGGAAATTCCATAGAGAAGGAATGCAGATTGGTGGCTACTAGGGGCTAGAGCAGCGGTTCTCAACCTGTGGGTCACGACCCCTTTGGGGGTTGAATGACCCTTTCACAGGGGTCGCCTAAGACCATCGGAACACACATATATAATTACATATTGTTTTTGTGATTAATCACTATGCTTTAATTATGTTCAATTTGTAACAATGAAAATACATCCTGCATATCAGATATTTACATTACGATTCATAACAGTAGCAAAATTACAGTTATGAAGTAGCAGCGAAAATAATTTTATGGTTGGGGGTCACCACAACATGAGGAACTGTATTAAAGGGTCGCGGCATTAGGAAGGTTGAGAACCACTGGGCTAGAGGGAGGCAGGAAATGGGGAGTGACTGTTGAGTGGGTATGAGGTTTCCTTTGGGGGTGATAAAAATGTTTTGAAACTAGATAATGGTGGCAGTTGTACGGTTCTAAATGTACTTTTACTGACTTGTCACTTTAAAACGATTACTTTTAGCCCAGCTGGTGTGGCTCAGTGGTTGGTCACTGGTTTGATTCCCCATCAGGATACATGCCCGGGTTGTGGGCTCCATCCCCTGAAGGGGGCATGCAGGAGGCAGCCGATTGATGAGGTTTCTCTCGTATCAATGTTTCTCTCTCCCTCCCTTCCTCTCCCTCTAAAAATTAATAAAAACATATTTAAAATGGTTAATTTTATATTTGTGATCAGATCAAGTATGCCCTCTCTCCTCCTCCCATGGATCGGATCTAGGTAATTTCTAACTAAAAGATGGAAACCCCCCCAGAACCTATGTCCTTCCAAAGTCAGAGTTGACAGTGATCAAAGGAAGCTGTTGGCATGGCTCCTGGCATCCCACAGCACAGCATGCCACGTGGGAACAATGCCTTTGAGTGCAGACGGGTTCTCTGGATTAAGCTACTTACGGTAAACTGCGGCCCCGCAATGAAAGGCTCAGGAAACGAGGTCACTGGATCAACTGGGAATGTTTTTATCTTCAAAAAAGAGAGAAAACAAGTGTTACTTTCGGATTAGAAAACAACGATTTGCCACCTTTGGCGGTGTGCTTTTTAAATTGAACTGAAGGATTCGAGGGCACACACACAGAGCCTTCGTTGCTTGTGTAGGTAAACACACAGAGGCTCCGCAGGAGTGTGGCCAGTGGTTTTATCTGCGCTTCTTGTTGTAGTCTCATGTTTGGGGGGCACCCCAGGCTTACCTCGCCCTGGAACCCCCTTCACTGGGCTCTGCTGGGGCCTCCCAGGCATGCTGGGCCCTATCCCTGGCCTGACCCACTGACCAGGTGCACATGAGGCAGGCCGGGCTGCCTGGGTGGCTGTAGGGAAAGGACTAGAGAGAAGCTGAGAGGCTACATTTTGGGACACAGTCTATCACGGTGGGCAGAGGAGTGCCTTACCCAAGATCATACCATTAGTCCAGAGCTAGACCAATTAGGCCAGAAAGCACTCCCTATCTGCTCACGTTAGTTGTTGAACTCCCTGTACACTCTGGGACACGGAGGAACCCGCATAAGCCTGTGAGAATCCTGCCACCGTGGCCTTCAGAAACAGAAGGCATGGCGATCAAAGGGGCCCAGTTCCAGGGGTGGCTGCAGCGCAGGGCTGGTCTGAGAGAGGGGGGTGCGCCATCTGATCCGGCAGTGGTGGGTGGCCAGAAAGAGCCTTTGCTTCCATTCTTTGTCTGGTCATTACGTCTTTGGCCTCCTGGATCCTTGGGGCATGGGGGGAGCCGCCCTAGAGAACTGCCCGCATGCCCAGGGGCCGGGTGGCTCTGGCACTAGCTTTGTCTGCAGCCCCAGGGCACAGAAACTGCCTGCACACCTGCTGGGGATGCACACTCTGCCCCCCCCCCCACCCCGCAGAGGGTTGCAGCCGAGACACCTGCCCATTGGAAGCAGCCTTTGTGTCCCTCAGGGTCTTGCCTATGGAACCTGGGACAGTTCCTTGGTGCCCTTGAGTCACTCTAATGGGGAGTAAAGTAGGAATGAGCAAGTTCACATCAACCAGACCCAAATTTGCTGAGGTTTCTGAATGGGTGGGATAGGTCTCAATCTAACTGATCTGGGAATGATAATGTCCTTGCAATAGTCAGAGAGAGGTCCAGTCCAAGTCTGCTCCCCTCCCCCAACTTCTCTTCCGCCTCTTTAAACATCTCCAAATTCCCAGCATGGACCCCACGCTTTGCCTTAAGACTCAGGTGCCAACTCAGATTGCTGGTGGCGGCTGCCTGCAGCCCAGCAAGACTGGGACTGGGGCCAGCGCCACGTGGTGCATGCTCCTTGTGCGACCTAGTGGCTCCACGTGGTGTTCTGAGACCAACAGCCAAATGAAAGGTAACATACAGGTGAGACTCTCAGACCAGCATGAAGTAGAAGGGGAGAGAGGTTGGTTATTGCTATGAAAGGAATGTGAACGTTGGCAACTCCGAAGAATTATGTTGTACCTGCTCTAAATAAGAAAACATCTATTCCAGCAGCTGTGCTTCGTGGCCAAGCATCGTCTCCTGAAGGTGCTGTCACTTGGTATAACCGCTTTAGCGAGGGAGCGAAGTCAGTCCCAATACTGGACCTAGCAGGGTCCAGCCCCGTGGTCGGCAAACTGCGGCTCGCGAGCCACATGCGGCTCTTTGGCCCCTGAGTGTGGCTCTTCCTAAGCCTTAGGAGTACCCTAATTAAGTTAATAACGATGTACCTACCTATATAGTTTAAGTTTAAAAAATGTGGCTCTCAAAAGAAATTTCAATCGTTGTACTGTTGATATTTGGCTCCGTTGACTAATGAGTTTGCCGACCACTGGTCTAGCCTGAGAAAATAAAATGCCTGATGCCAGAGCCTACGTGTGTTCCCTGGGAAAGTGACACACTGGGAACCAAACGCGCGCCCTGCGGTAGAGAACCGGTTAGGTAAATGGTGGACCACTCACCTAGGGGCATATAAACGGTCACAGAGAATGTGGTAACAAGGACAAGGTAGAAAGAACACAACCTTAAGTGAAAAACAGAAGATGGCGTGGGTACTATGCTTTAACTCTGTAAAAATATGAATACGTATTAGCAGGAAACATGCAAAAATGAAAACAACAACAACGTGCTAGGTTGGGGTTACGGGTGATTTCTTTCAAGTCATTATGTAATACTCATGTTATCTTGATAAGTAGCAAGAAAGACACGTTTTAAAAAGCTTTTATTTTCAGTAGAAATGCAACTAAGAATTTCCTCTCTGGGAAAAGCATCTGTGCTCATTGAAGCTCTAGGATAACAAGCTTCCTGGTTCTGGTTCTAGTGACGAAGGGCCAGGACCACAGCCCTGTGTCCCAGTTTGACCAGAGCCAGCTGGTCTCCAAATTTTGTGTCCATCCTGGAACCAGAGCACCTGTCAGCCGGCCTCCTCGGGGGTCTGAGGCTCCTGCACACCCCTGCGGCCGCCGCCTGGTGGCTCCTGCCCGCCTCGCCTCTCCTGGCCAGGCCCCTCTCCCTGCTGGGTACCTACCAGCCTCGTTTTGATTGGAGGGTGCATGCAAACTCCAGTGGTCTCTTCCTTCATGGGGAGAGAGAGTGGAGGAGAGCAGCGAGAGTGGGCACAGTGGGGGGCGCTGGTGGGCTCTGCCTGCTCACAAGGAGAGGAGAGAAGGGGAGGAGGAGGTGGTGAGAGATGGGGAGGAGGAAGAGGAGATAAGGGAGGGGGAAGGAGAGAAAGATAGCACAGTGCAAGACGGATCTGTCAACTCCTGCTCTCAAGCCAGCCTCACCCGCAGCCTACTTCCAGCCTCTGGCCAACTGGAGGCTAGTCCCTCCCACCACCCTCCTCTCTCCGCCTTCTCTCCTCCTCTCTGGCCCGCATCTGTCTCCTCCACCATCTAAGCAGAACTCTGCCTCAAAACCCCAACCCGATGAGGGTGGGTAGGGGCCGTCTCCTGTGCCAACTGCACAGGACTGGCAGTGTCTTCCTGGCACGCTGTTGAGGATTCTGAAGCATTGCCCAGGCCAAGCCAGAAAGCTGTGAGTGAGTGATGTCGGTGTGGGGTTACTATGAGGGGTGGCCACACACATGGGAGCGACCACCTTCCATGCCTGGTGGCCTCCTCCACTCTGCTAAACATTCACCTTATGGCGAATCGGTGAGCAGATGCCCAGCAGAGCGCCCCAGGAAAGAGATACGTCGGCGGCGAGGAGGAACTCAGAGTTTAGGGCTGAACCTGTCATCTCTATCTGTGCAGAAAACATACTGGCCTTCCCCTCCCACACCCACGGGCCCAGGCCTTGGCACCTTGTATGGGCACTGGGGTACCCTGCTGCTTAGCTGGAAGATGCCAAGCATTGTGAGAAAATGCCACGTCACTTGGGATACCAGGTTCCCCGCCCCAGCCCTAAATTGTGCCATGCACCCGGCAGAGGTCCAGCAGCGTGTACTGGTGAAAATGAGGATGGTGAAGAGAGAATGCTCTGATGTCAGGGGCGGGGACCGCTGATGGGGTTCGCTTGGGTTTCAGGGAGGGACCATTCGCTCCAGAGAATAAACACGGGCATCTTGTCACTCTGGAGAGTCTCCTTACGTGGTTGGTCTGATCCTGCCATAATGAATACAGTACTCCCGCTGGGTAAGCCTCATTGAAAGCTGGTCAAGAAAACTGCAGGCCTCTTTCCTGTCTCCACACGGATCTAACTTCGTCCTCTACCACGTGCGGCCCAGGACTGTTTCCAGGGGCTTTTACAACCGTTATCTCACAGTGGCCTTCGTGGCAGCCATGTTGTACTCTTCAAATCTGGGATGTGCAGAAATGGCATTTGCAAAGTCTAAATCCATGGGTCTAGACCCCTTCCTGATGCTTCTAAAGCTATTCTTCAGAAACAAGTGAGTCCATATGAGTCACCTGCAGTTAAGTTTAACCTCCCCCCTCCTCCACCTCCTGGCCTACTGTTCTCTCTGGTCCTCAGCATAAATCCTACATCCGTCCGTCCGACAGTATCCGTGGCCTACATGAAGCTGGCTCCCGTCTGCCCTCAGGCTCGGTCCCCACCCCTGTCCCAGGCATCAAAGCCCCAGCCAGCACCACTACACCAGGGACCCCAGGCCGCGGGACCCTTGCCTTTACAGGTACCAGCAGGCTCAATGTGTGCTCTTTGAAGAAAATAACAATTGGCCTAAATGACCAAGAATCATGGACACCCTGCCTAGGAGCCAACATGGGTACAGCCCGCCAGTGTTTGAATTGAAGGTTATCATCATTACTTAAGGCTTTGCCCAGCATTGGACTTTTTTATACTCAAGAAATGTTGATCCCAAAAGCACCTCTGACCTTTCTAAACAGGCATCTGAGCGGACAAAAGAATATTCCTGCAGCTCCCGCACGCTTGACTCTAGGAACTGAGCAGGAAGTGAGATAACATGTAGCAGGACACTCTTCTGAAAGGCCGTTCTATTTTCTCGGCCTGGTATTTCCTTTGCTCCTTGGGTCTTGCCCACATTCGGGCAGCTAGATTCTACTTGGCTTTTGTGTTTCAAAATTCGACTCTTTGGGGAAGATTTCAGCCTGGACAAATGACGATGCAAATGCATGAGGCTTCATCATCCAGATAAGGAAAGAGATTGCCCATCTGAGGACAAAGGAGAAAGCCAGAAGGGAAGGGAGGAGGGCTGGACATTAGGGAGCATTGAGCAAAGGGGCCTGTGCCCCCATCTGTGGGCTGAGGCTGGGGAACGGAGATTAAAGCCAGAGAGGACCCGTGTCCCTCTGCTCAGGGAGAGCCAGGAGGTGGCAGGTCTCAGAGTAGCGGGGCTGTGTGGTGTGTCCAGCAGATCAGGATGCACACCCCAGCAGGACAGTGATTGATGTTCCACTCTCTGCCTGCGGGAAGCAGAGGGCCCCGATGTATGGGCAAGCGATGACATCACAAACTAGATGATGCCCTCCCTCTCTCCATGCCCTGGAAAACATAGGGGGACTGAAGAGGTACCCCGATTTGAGTTGGGGTGAAGCTTTAGCCCTCATGATAGAATGAGGCTCAAAATAAAAACTAAGTTATGAGACAAATGGAAACCCAGCCATTCTGTGCCCAGCACAGCCTTCCTCTGGCTAGACCCGCCTCCTCCCTGACCAACCATCCCTGACCCGGAAGAGGCCTGGGTTGTGACCGGCTTTGCAGTTGGGTGAGTGGTTTATGAAATAATGGGGATCAGGGAGGGACAAACCCCAAAGAGAAAGCATCCATCCTCCTTCCAACCTCCCTCATTCTCTTAACACCAGCATCCTCTGCGCACTGCTCACACTCACACCCCTGCAGAGAACAGCAGATGGAGAGTGGGTGCTGTCTTCACTCACTGCCTTCTCTCCCCACCCACCCCACCCCACCTCTTCCATCTCAGGCAGAAACTGATCCGGTTATGAAGTCTGTGGTGCTGATTCGGGGACTGGGCAGACAACGAGCTGCAGAGGTGGTGGGACTTTGATTGCTAAATTGAGCTACACCATCAAGGAGTTGGGAATGAGAGAAGAAGAGGTTTGGGGAAAGGAGGGAAAAATGTTGCAAGAGTGAAGCTGGAAAGAATGTTTTTGTGAGGAGCTTGGGGATGAAAGTCCTCGCAGGTGGGCAGGGGGCAAGAGAGGTAAGAGGGCAGCAAAGAGATGCAAGAAGTGTTACCAGGTGGGAGTTTAACCTTGAATTTTTTTGGAGCTCCCAGTCAAAGGTTGAACCTGCTTATTATGCTTGGCTGTTTGGACTATGCTTCTTTGGAAACCACCCCGCACAGACTGGCTCATGAGGGTGGACAGTTACCAGGGTTAGACCAGCTCTGATAATGTCTTGGGAGATGAAGGCAAGATAATCTATCCCCCTCACCTCTCCAGCTCCCTGTCTGTGCAGCTCTGTGCTCTCTTCTTTCCTCTGTTCTCCAAGGACCCAGGGCCATGATGTGGCTTTAGGGGTCTCATTCGGCCCCAGACCTTAAGCCCCATCTCTCCTCTGCTGTCCGGAGTCACAGACAACATGATCCCCCATCACCCTTATCATGAGGGCAGAGAGGGCTGCTGCTTGCGTTGCTATGACACTGGGAGGAGCAGATGGAGGAGATGGAGGGCAGAGGACCAGACAGAGGGAGAAGCAGGCTGCCAGAGGCCCTCTTCCTCTCAGGAACCCTTAGGTACCCAAAGAGACAGGACTCTAGAGCGAAGTGAGGGCAAAGCCAATGATGCCGAGGAAAGCCCAAATGGGGTGGGCTCCCGCCAAAATACCAGCCCTCCGGCTGCCTGCTGTGTGAACGTGCACTCACGCCTCAAATCCACGCAAGCAAGACAAAGGATGCTTCACCCTGAGAGCACGTATTCACCGCAAACTTCATGTGAAGTGGGCAGCCCGGTCTCGGTGCAGTACAAGGATCTCAGCCGTCCTGTGCCCGGCCAGTACAGCACCCTGGCCCCGGGTTCAGAGCTAAGAGCCCCCAGAGATGCCAGCCGGGTGTCCTGGGGAGAAGGAATGAGCTCCTGCTGCTGGAGGGGTACAGACAGAGGCTGGACAGTCACTTGCTAGGCATTTGCATCTCATATCATGGAACCTCTGGGTCGCTGCCTGACGCTGCTTCCTTTCTAACCTCAGTCTTATAGTCAAAGAAAAGATGGGCAATTCAATCTACAAGCTGGATCCATAACATGGTCTTAATTGAATCCCATGACTCCTATCAAAGCTATGATATATATAATCCTAGTTCTCAGATATATCAGGTCTTTTTAATAAATACTCAGCATTCTGTTCATGGTGTGTCCTCTGCATAGAATGCTTGGGTCTACTTTCTCCACATGGCAAACTCCTACTCACACTTGAAAACCCTGGTCCCGTGAAGCCTAGGAACGTGGCTTTCTCCCCTTTCAGACTGTACCTTAGGGCTTCTCTGGTCCTTTGGGGGATGCTGCCCTCCAGGAGGCGGGATGTCCTCAGCTTGCCACCGAGGCCCGCCAGGATGTAACGGGTGTACTCATGGGGTACTGATGGAGCACCAGGCCCCGTCACCTAACCTGCTGCCCTTTGCTCCAGGCCCTTTGGCGAACTTTCCCCGTCTGGGGAGTGCTTTAACACAGCCCTTCTCCCAGGCTCTCCTCCCAGGTGGCAAGTTCCCTAAAGAAGACGCCGGGTGCAGCCCAGTCTGATGCGAAGAGCACCGGAGGAGGAGTCAGGACACTTGGGTTCCCGCGCCATCTCAGTCCCTGTGTGATTACCCCACGCTGGGACTCGGTTTCCCCAACTGTGTAAAGGGATGACGAAGGCTCCTGTTTCTGAGTTACCCTCCCTTGGCAATTTTTCTAACAAAAAGACCCGGAATAACTTGGTTCCATTCACTTGCACACGGGGAATAACTCGGAAGGTTCCTAGAACCATCTGATCTCAGCAGTTTATTCAAAGCTGCCGACTCGAAGCCCTGAGATGGTACCCATCTCCAGGTGAGAGGTAAAACTGTATAAACTACAGGGGATGGCCTTGGGCCAGCTGAGGCAAGACTGGTGATCATTCCTAAAGCCTGGACAGCATCGTGCCCCATTTGAAAACCTTCCAGAAAGGTGTTTATCCACCAAATCCTCCTCCAGCGAGCCACACCCAAATGACTCCCCCTTCTGGCTTCTCCTTGTGCATCTTGTACCTGGCTCCCCTGTCCACCTTGGCCCTTTATCAACCTGCCTCCCCTCCAACCTCTGGCTGCCCTGTCCACTCCGAGCCTCCACATGGCGGGGAGCACAGTGAGCTCTCAGGAGACGGTTTTAATTTGCCTCACATTTTGACTCACTTTCCAAATTTGTGGACCGTGACTGATGCTCAAGTAAACCCGGATATTACAGCGAGTCCAAGATACATCCAAGTTTGCCTGCGTTTTCCAATAATATCAGTAGTAATATCTTACACATACTTATGGTGCTTTGCATTCTTGAAAATTTCTCTCTCTCTCCCTCTCTCTCTCCATCCTTCTAACACTCGTAGGGCAGACAGAGCAAACGATGACATTCTTATCTGACAGATGAGGCAGCGGCTAGCCAATGGCAAGGCTCTAAAGGAGGGAGCAGAGATTGGAGCCAGGCCTGGCCTGCAGGACCCCTGTTCCGAGCTCTCCCGCCTGCACGAGTCCCAGGAGGGCTGCCCTCCCGAAGGGGAGACCTGTATGCAGGGGATGGAGGATGGCAGGGAGGCACGAGGGGCCTGGAAAGCCAGGCGAGGACGTGAGCAGGTGCTTCAGACCAGCGCATGTTGTTTAAGTGACAGGTGATGCCCCATGGGTGGGCATGCGGGGCACAGCCCAGGAAGCCAGGAAGCCAGGAAGCCAAGCCCCAAGCACCAAGGAGCCCCAATGCTGGGGGAGCAGCAGGCAGGTGGGGGCGGGACCAGCGCCATCTTCAGAGGAAAGGGAGCAGGGGCCTCCCTCGCTGACTCTGGGCGGGACCTGTGGCGCCTGCACCCTCAACGAAAGCTGACCCCCAGGCCTCCAGGCTGAGAGCGGCACCAGGAAGAGCCTTCCCCACAGCGATGCCCACCTCTGTCCATCTGTCCCCCTGCCCAGGTGTCTCTACAGCCTGTGGCTTTTCTGGTTCTAGCGAAAGGGGAGGTTTACCAGAGGAGTGGCTTCTGTGAAATCCATCAGGAGGTCGCCGGGCTCCAAGGTAAAGGCACCTCCTCGGTCAGAGGGGCTCTACAGAGGCGACAGAAACATCTCGGTTAGTGACAATGCGGGACTGACAGCGGAGTTCTACCCGGCAACGCAGAGGTCCCCGCCTCTCTCCTCCCCGTCTCATACCGACCTCGTGATCAAGCCAACCCCCACCCCAACTCTCGCTGAGCAGTGAACAAAATGTTAGGACCAAACCCTGATTTCTTCCTGAAACCTTAATGAGTAGAAGCAGGTGCAGGCTGGAGAACTGCCTTTGAATTTGAAGCTGCAATGTTTCTGAAAGGCTCTGAGTGCTCTTTGACTGGCATTTGGGGCGGGGCGGGGGGAGGGGCGGGCTGTATACAGACGGAGCAAAGACCCCATCCTGGACCCAGCAGGCCACGGCCTCAGGAGCTGAATTCATCTGCACCATAATGAGGAAGATCCTTACAGTGCGAGAGGGGTAGCTCTGACTATCATGTTCGTTTCTGGAGAAAACCTTTTTTTCCTCTTGTCCTGGGGTCTCAGCAGCGTGGGGGACCTTGAGGCCCTTTGTGGGGGGTTTGGGGGGCGGAATAATAAGCCCCATCAACTTGGCACAAGCAGGACCCTCAGGTCAGAGACCGCCAGGAGAGGGAGCCTGTGGCCTCTGCTAGGATGTTGCCCCCATCCCCACGGAACTCATGTCTGTTTTGCAAATGTTTTCACTTGGTTTCAACCAGGGTGTGGGATACACCATAGGCGCCTGTGCCCACCCTTCCGGCAACGCGGCACGGGGACTCCGCACAGCAGAGGAGAACCCCAGTGCAGATGCCAGGGGGTGAGCTACAGAAAAGCAGGAGCTGTGGTCCGGGGGGTCCCTGGCTGAGGGGTCCAGCCAGGCTCCTGTGGAGGAAGGCAAAAGCACCCCAGCAATCCTGGGCAGGGACCCAGTGAGAGACTGGCGTTGGTCACACAGGATGTGGGCCCGGACCTTGGGACCTAGATGTTACCAGGAGTCGTGACCTCGATGCTGCGAGGCCCTCGGCACCCGGTTTGCACTTTAACCTCCACTGGACCCGCAGCTAGCCCAGGAGCGGGGCAGGGTGGCCGAGATGAGTCCCATTTTCAGGAGGAGGAAACTGAGGCTCGGAGAAACCAGGGCTGCAGAGTGACAGCTCATTTCAAGCAGCCACAGTCCGGGGCTCTGGCCTTGCCTTCAGGCCCCCACCCCGTGCACATACTGCTCCTCAGAGGGGCCCGCAGGCCAAGCCCCCTCTGGCTCAGCATCTGCTTGGGGAGCAATAGGTTCGACCGTATTTGGACCAGAGGCTGAAGTGACCACAGCTAGGGGTCAAGAGAAAGGCTGTGTGAGGCCTTTGTCACGGCCCATTCGCATCGCTGGCAATATCCTGACATTTCAAACCATTCCCCTCGGGGGCACTGTTTGCCCAGGCTCTCCGACATAAGGCTTGCGATGGGGATACGTCTACATGTTACTCCTCCCAATTTTCCGCTGTGGGAGGAAAGCCCATTTCTTACGCTCTATCTTCCCAATGAACAGTCTGTGTAGCGATGATATTCTGAATTTAAAATTGCCTTCAAAAATCTCTTATTGAATTTCCCTTACAGTACGGTGCGCGTGGTTTTATAGTATACTGCTTGTCTCTCACAGCCTATCTGTTGGGGACAGTTATAGAAAAAAAAACACACATGCTTTGGTGGTGAGTTTGTTTTACAGTGCAAAGCTTTTACAAGCGTTGGTGATGCAAACGGAAATGCACACGGATGCCGCACACTTCATTTCTACCGAATCCCCAGCAAGAGTGGCTTGCTTTTCCCACGTACCTTGGCCCCTGGGGACAGCGGGCTCTTGGCTTCGGAATTCTGAGGCGAGGTGACTTTGTGGACCTTGGGGGACGCCAGTGGTGCCGAGACCTGCGTGGCGGCGGCGGCCGTGGTGGTGGAGGTGGTGGCGGTGGTGGTCATGCCGACTGCCTCGGCCAGCTCCGGAGGGAGGTCGTCTTCATCACTGCGGTTGCTAAAAGCACATGAAGCTCTGCTCATTACAATAAGAAGCAGGCTGTGGGGAGGAGAGGAAGGGCGGGCGGGGGGTCGAGGATGCCAGGGTGGGGGTGGGGGGTCCCCTACACAGAGGTCCCCCTCTACCAGAGGCCCCGCTTACAGGACCCAGTACACTGACATTTTTGCCAAAGCTAATCTGGGCTGGATTTTCTGTCACTTGCCGAGGGATTCAAATAAGTTTTTTAAGGAAAGAGTACACATAACATAATATTATTTTATCTATTTGTAAGTGTACAATGCAGTGGCATAAATACATTCTCAATGCTGTGTAATCATCACCACTATCGATGCCCAAAACTTTTTCATCAGCCCCAGCAGTAACGGTACCCAGTGAACAACGCCCCACTGCTTTCTCCCTGCAGCCCCTGCTGGCGCCTGTTCTGCTTGCTGGCCGGATGAAGCTGACCTAGGGACCTCGTCACCACGAGGGTGGGGAAGTCCAAGTGCCAGCTGGGCTCATCCCGGCACAGGGCAAGAGCAGCAGCATCCATCCCCCGTTCTTAGTATGGACAACATTTTCTCAAACGTAGAGAAATAAACACAAGGCCCCAAACGCCTAATGCCAGTCAGGCTGCTCCCTGAGCAGTAAATGGCTAACTCGGAGGGCCAGGGATAATCAAAACAAACCCTGCCCGCTCCAAATGAACCACTGGTCATTGACAAGCCCGGGGGGACCTCTGGGCCCTTAGAAGATCCTGCCTCATCAGAGCGTCTTTGTACCTGACATCTTAAGCCATGCCAGGCAGTGCCTGCTCTTAATGTGATTTATGGCGAATGCCTGTGTTTGTATGAATGCCTGGGGCTGGGGGTAACACTGTATCAATTTGACCTCGGGGGGGGGGGGGCTGGAGACTGGGTAGCTAAGGTCAGTCACATGAGTGACCCTTAATACAAACGCTGGATGCCAAGTCTGGAGCGAGCTCTGGTTGGCAGCACTTCACGTGTGTGTCACACACTGTTGCTGGGAGACTTCAGCACCGCCCAGGGGGCTCCTCTTGGAGAGGATGCCTGGGAGCTTGTGCCTGGACTTGCTGGACTCCACTCGATGCACCTTTTCCCTTTGCTGTTTTACGCTGCATCCTCTCACTCTAATCGACCCTCGCTTTGAGGAAAACAGCTTTTCTGGATTCTGTGACTCCTCCAGCGAGTCATCAAAGGTGACAGTAGTCTTGGGGACCCTGACAGACTTTGCCTAAGGCTCTCCATGTGGCACTTCCGGAGCCACCCAGCCATAAGGTTGTGTTTTAGAAATGATGGCTGAGCCTGGCCGGTGTGGCTCAGTGGTTGAGCATCCACCCATGAGCCAGGAGGTCATCGATTCAATTCCTGGTCAGGGCATGTACCCAGGTTGTAGGCTCAGTCCCCCCCAACCCCTGGTGGGGGGCATGCAGGAAGCAGCATTCTCTTTCACCGATGTTTCTTTTTCTCTATTCTTCTCCCTTCCTCTCTCTCTAAAATAAAATTTAAAAAAATTTTTTTAAAAGAAAGAAATGATGGCTGAGCGAAAGAGGGTAGATACAAGACCCATGACCAGTGGGCACCAATGTGATGACCAGAGGGCACCAGTGTGGCCCGTGTAGGGTCCCGCATGATGGCCTCATCAGAGCAGAGGGCCTTGTGGGAAACATGGCTGAGGGACATGGCTGCGGTGTGGGTGGGACAGACTGAGGAGGGCTCTGGGGATCTGAGGTCATTCTGTGAATGGAGAAGCCTCAAGAGGAGGACTTGGGACTTACTACAAAAAAGGGAGGACAGGTAGGGTTTGAACAATTAAGTAGGAAACTTAATGACACCATGAGTTTGGATTCCTGCTGAGGAACTAAGTCAGATCAGTTACATCATTAGCTCATTTAATTTTCACAACCACCCTGTATTGTGATTGAAATTACTTGCCCAAGTCACACAGCCAGTTAAGTGGAAGAGTGGGATTGAAATTTCTTATTATCTCATTAGAAAAATTGTAACCTGAAAAGCATAGCTATTATTTAGTTTTACATAAAAAGCCATTTAAAAAACAGCTCATCTTTCGGAGCAGGAAGTAAATGGATACTGTCTCAAATGGAAAAAGACTCCAAATTCTTAATTTCTTAAAACAACCTTTTGTCTTAACTTAGCAAAGAAATATGTATCTGAAGTTCATCAAGTCTTTCAGTTTTACCTCAGCTTGGAGGTAAATTCATATTAAATTCATGAAACAACACTTTAATAAGTAAAATTTTATGTGCAGCACTGTTTTCTTCGAAATGATTTTCCCCCCTATTTTGACACGATGCACGCAGAGAGAAATGTCTAAAGTAAGCCATCAAATGGGAACATTGATTATTTTTGATGGAGCGATTCTAGGGAATTGGTTACTTCTCTTTGGACTTTCACACTATGTTTAAAGAAACAGTTAAGTTACATTTCTGGAGAAGATAAAGCAGCTTGTCACTTTCTAAACGTGCTAGGCTTAAAGGAAGCAATCTGGTGAGTTCTCTTCTTCCAGGCCACTTATCAGCCATTGTTTCCAACATGATTACACATCCCCAGTGGCTGACAGCAACATTTTAAATTTCAAAATGTAAAAGGCCAGGCTAATCCTGCCAGCCGTATCCTCAGGGAAGCAGATTTTTCAGGGTTTAATTTGTCCCCCAGAGAGCATTACGGCTGTTAATTATCTGAGTCTTACTCGTTTGGGCTTTCTTAGGAAATACAGCTGCTCATACTGCCCAGAAGTTTCTATGGAGGGATAATGAGGTGGGAAGTGTCTGCCCTCCTCCTCCTTCTTTCCACAAGGTGGCAGGCCTGAGACAGCTGGTTGAGAGCTGGATCCCCTTACTCCCTGTCCTAGGCTGTGCACTCAGGGTAGGCCCCCTTAAACTTGACTTTTTCTCAGAAGCTTTCAGGTCCTTGAGAAGAAAGGAACGGGGACTAATTTATCCTGTGGCCAGGTCACCGGCTAGGAGGTTTACCCACATTAACTCATGTTAACCACCCTCACAAAATTCCTCAGAGGTAGGTATGATCTCACCCATTTTACAGAGGAAGAAAGAGAGGTTCATAGACTAACTTCCCCAAGAGCTTCCAGCAGTAAACTAGCCAGGCCTCCACCAGGAGCCTTTCTAATTACAGGGGCCTCACAAGGTCTCCATTGCACCCAAAGGCCCCCCTGCAGCTCACTGACCAGGCCTGGTGCCACAGCCAAGGTCAAGAAATGAAAAATGCCATTGGGTCAGTACTGCTACTATTACGAAGACCATCGCCACCCTTACTACAGCACTACCGGTATTCTTTGGATTATAATTATTTGTAATCTGCCTTTCCCTCTACTAAATTGCGAGTCCTCAGATGAGAATTATCAAAGTCATTTTGTTCTTCCCCCTGGTACCTCGAAAAGCCTGTGAGACCCTGACCAGCGAAACCCTGGCTGGCCTCCCAACTCATAGAAACTGGGAGACAATAAAGGCAGATTGTTTTGTTATTGTTGTTTTGTTTTTAAATGTATTTTTATTGATTTCAGAGAGGAAGGGAGAGGGAGAAAGATAGAAGCATCAATGATGAGAGAGAATCATCGATCGGCTGCCTCCTGTATGCCTCCTACTGGGGATCAAGCCCAAAACCCAGTCATGTGCCCTGATCGGGAATCGAACCCTGACCTCCTGATCCATAGGTGGACACTCAACCACTGAGCCACACCGGCCGCACAGATTGTTTTAATTAAGCCACTAAGTTTTGTAGTAATTTGTTCACAGCATTTTATAATGAATATAGATGCCAACTCTGTAGTGTTTTCAGGGAGGAAGGTCTGGTCTTGTTATGACCTAACCTGGAAATTAACTGTATTTTGGGGATGGGTCTTTGGGACTGATGTGAAGGGTTAAGAAGCATTCATGACTGAACATTTAGCATCACCCTTGTTGTAATATCTGAGAAATTTGCAGTAAGAACTCACAAACTGTATTGCCTTGTTAACTTCCTCACTCGGGGAGGCTTGATTTCCGGCTTTTCCACTGCTGGCTGGCCCGTTTCCACACGTATAGGAATAGGACTTCTAGAGATAGACCAAAAAAAAAAAAAAAAATACACACGTAGAATAATGTGGTTGCCAGAAAAGAGGGGTTTAGGGGGGATGTGCGAAAAGGTGAGGGGAATTTAGAGGCGCAAACTTCCAGTTATAAAATAAGTCCCGGGGATGCAATGTATACCATAGGCAATAGAGGGAATAATCTATATATAGAAAAGGCTAATTATGCAAAGTGTCCCTCCCACCATCCCACCAGTTGCTATGACGTGCACTGACCACCCGGGGGCAGACACTCAATGTAGAAGCTGCTGAGCTGCAGTGACTTGGCAGCGGTGGTTCTCGGGTGATGCACCCCGAAACCAGAGAGGAGGGAGCCGGATTCCTCGTGGGGCCTCGCGGTTATGTTGTTGCTGGGACACTGTCAGCCCGAATCTGGTTTACTGCACACTTGCATTTGCATTCCACACCCTGTACGACAGCAACTTTGCAGAGTTCCCTCTCCCACTCTGGGACCCCTCAGGGGATGTTGGAGAGCTGGTTTCGGCTCAATCCTTGCAGGCCAGGCTGAGGGACCCCACCTGCTGGAGGGACCCTGCTCACTCCACAGACGCCGGGGAGGGACCACAGGAGGTTGGCTCCAGGGCATGTCTGGCCTGTCTCACCCAGTCCTGCCCCACTGGCCACCTTCCAATTAATTTCCTTTCAATGTGCACGAATCCGTGCACCGGGTCACTAGTTTAAAAATAAATGTTGACTCGCACATGCACGATATATATAAAGCTCTCGCTGGTGCCAATTCCACACCTGTGTTTCGATCTGTCATTGTCGATGGTGAATTTGGTTGACACTTCTATTATAGAGAAAGGGCGAATAGCGATATTAAAATATTTCTTCGAATTAATTTCCTTTCAATGTGCACAAATCCGTGCACCAGGCCACTAGTATCATACTACCTTTGTACAGTGATGGTTACTAGACCTAGCGTGGTGATCACTTCATAAGGCATATAAATGTCAAATCACTATACTGCACAGCTGAAATTAATAGAGCATGGTATGTTAACTAAAATTTAAAAATAAATAAATAAAGAAACTAAAGCAAAACAGAACAACCCCAACAAAAATTTGTGTGGCCTTGTTTTAGCTATGGGGGGATTACCTTAATAAAAATAATAGTTAAGATAATCATTTTTTTCTCCTCTCTACTCTACTAATTAAATATAATTTTTAAAAAAATTCCATTTTAAAAAAATTCCATAGAAAATCCAAAAACAAAAAAATATCCTAATAAAGAAAATATAGCAAGTAGGAACTGAGTGTAATTGGGGTACCCAAGACACGCATCCCCAATATCAGGGTTTGATGCATTACCAGGATTTACTAGTAAAATGAGTAAAGAGAAACCTGTGGATAACCGATTTTTACTTACTTCCAAGTAATCTTGTAGCCATATTATGGAATATATGTATTTAAAGATAAAGAACCGTAGAGTAGTTAATGTGAAAGATGCATAATCAGAATACCTTTAAGACTTGCTCTAAAACATTTTAATTCAAATGCATATGTAAACATGGTAAAAATTAAATTTCACTTTTACCTTTCCTCAATAAAATATGCCAGATAACCAATAGGCCCCATTCAAAACAGCAATTTTAGGGGAAGGCTTTCAGGCATTTTTGCAGTGGTCGAGTCTGGATGGCACCCTGAGAGCAAAGTGGAGTCTTTAAGGGGAATGACAAGGTCAGATCTCTACACTTGAGAAGCAACTCAAAGTGATTTCTCTGTTAGCACCGCAGGTAGCAATATTAAAACTGGGGATAAGCAGCATTTTTGAGGCTCAAATGAAGTCGTGTAAGCCAGTCTTTTTTCTTTTTTCCTATCTCGCCAGGCTCCCATTCACCCAGTTTTCTTCTTCCTCTCTGATTTTCTTAGCAAAACCCTCATGAGCAATGTTTTCAGGATCATGTTGATGATACAGAGAATATTGTTTCCCCATTCAAACAAGAAGCAACAGACCTTACATTAGCGTCCTGAAGACTGGATTTCTTATTGATATTTACAAACGTTGATTCCTCTTTTCCAGCCTGTGAAAGAAAACAGGCAGGTGAATGTCTTGGCATGTGAACCTGTTCTCACGTCTCCTACACTCAATGGATTATAGAAATGTGAAGGTGGATCGAGGAGGTAGTTCATCAAGTACTCAGTCAATAACAAATATTCTCTGGTGTTTATGTAAGTTAACAACAAATAAAATGTCTTCTTGAGTCATTCCCCATCATGGGGATTAACGCCTCATCATTCAAAAGCAATCAATGCTTGTTTGTTGAGCACCTGCTATGCGCCAGCTCATGCTTGAATGAGAAAAGGATGGTGTGCGAAAAGCCAAACCCACAGTTGAACCCCCACCTCGCATTTTAGATCGGGAATAACAATCAGCTCTATAACCACGCAGCACTTAACAGCTCATAAAGCATTTTGGGATCTGTTCTTTCACATAAGCATAACAGCCTGGGAGGAACCGTGTCAGATGATTTTGATAGAAGCTTTGTCCCCCTCCCTCTGGTGAGTCCCACCAAGAACAGTGGGGGAGGAAAGACACCCCCCAGACAGCCATGCCAGCTGGACGCACGCTAGAAGGCAAAGGGAGATGCAGCCGTCTGCGGCCCTCATACCCGTCACGACCTACGGAGCTGGCCGATGCACTTACCCGATTCATAACTGTAACCAGTTAATAACTCCTTATATTAAAATCTCTCTGCACATGACAGGTGTGGCTCCTGTCTCCTGGCTGGACCATGACCGACACAGGGTCCTAGAGTACCTCATTCTTCTCTCGGGCCTGGAGGAACTTCTGTCGTGTGAAATCAAAGGAATGCATGCGCTCCACACACCTGGGCACTCACTCGGGAAGCATTCTCCAACTGGGCTTTCAAAATGTTACACTTCACGTGATCAGCCACAGGGGAAGGCAAGAGTGGGGTCTGAAGAGTCTTCTCAGAAACTTTTTTTTCTTCAACCTGTGATGAGCCAAAATGCAACAGATTGGATGCAAAGGAAAAGGAAAACATACAGATTAACCTTTCCTTTCATCATAATTGCAAACAACACAGACTTAAACATATAAAGACGTGTATCACCAAAGCCTTATATTTGTAACCAGTGCTTTTACTATGTGCAAAGAATTGACAAGCCCTTCCTCTCATTCTCATGTGAAGCAGAGAGAGGATGCATTAGGGAGCACATGGAGCCAGAAGACAGGGTGAGCCCTGGCCGGGTAGCTTAGTTGGTTAGAGCATCATCCATATACACCAAGGTTGCAGGTTTGATCCCTACAGGGCCATGACCAACACAGGGTCGCAGAGTACAATAAGAAACCAATGAATGCCCAAATAAGTGGAACAAAATAGATGTTTCTCTCTTTCTCCCCACCCCCCGCCCCATCTCTCCCTCTCTTTGTCCTGTTGTTTCTCTCTCTCTCTCTCTCTCTCTCTCTCTCTCTCTCTCTCTGTCTCGTCAATAAATAAAAATTAAAAAAAGAAGAAGATGGGGTGAAGGTTCAAAGAGAGGATGTTCTTTGAGAGCCCTGTAGCTACACCAGCAGGCAGGTCCAGGACTCAACTTCGAGTCTCCTATATCTTAGTGCAGTGCTATTTCCCCCCAAACTGCTACCTTTTACATATAAAGATTCAATTCTGTGGCTCATTGCGTCAAAGGAAAGAGTATAAAATATTCATTGGTATGTTTTCAATAAATTTTGATGAAAAACGTGATTCACAATGAGAAATTTGTATCTATGCTCCCTCATTGTAGAGTGTCTCAGACTTCTTCCATAACTTACTATGTCTGCCATTTCCCATGAACTAACTGATCATGCACCTATAATTCATATGATCCAGTTAAATGGGATTACCCTGGAACTACCTAGTTTAAGTAGGTGTCCTAAGCAATAATATCTGAAATCATGGGCTTGGTGACTATTATATTTATTATAATGTACAGTATGATAGTTATATAACTATTAAAAATGCTTATGCATATCCTCTTGGATGGCATACATATTACACGCAGGGAAATCATGTCTTATTGTTAGCCATGTCTATTGTGGTCATTGCATATTCCACTGAGCACATAGCACGTGCTCAATAAACACCTGCTGAGGAAGATCATAATGACATATAGTTATTATTAGAAGAGATGTATTTCATAAGAAAGATACAAGGGCACATGATTGCTAAACGTCGATTTTGTGATAGCAGGACATAATGTGGCCTGTCAGCCACAATGGGCCAGGGCAAGAACAAAATGTTCTAAAGGCCTCAAATTCTGCAAGTTCCAAAATTAATCTCACTCTCTAACTCAAAAGTCCTATGGAACATCATGGGACCCCTGGAGGAATTATTGTGCAATTGGCTGGTTGACATCATTTATTAAAGAAAAGAGGGCACAGAAAAGAGTGTCTCCATGGGACCTCCAAATGCATAGAGGAGCATTTGGTAGACGAAGCAGAACTCAGCAATCTCATGTAACAGCGAGATAAGCAGTGACAGAAGACCTGGATTTGAATCTCAGCTTTTTCCCTTACTAGCACCATAAACAAAAGCTGCTGCTGCTGCCGCTGCTGCTGCTGCTGCTGCTGCTGATGATAACAAAAAGAAAATAATAACATTTACCAAGAGCTTATAATGGGCAAGGCACTGACCAAGCATTTCTTTTGTCTATCTTATTGCATTTTCTCATTTTACCATCACGTGTGGAGGTAGATACAATCACTATCCCCATTTTATAGATGAGAAGAAAAAAAAAGAAAGTAAGCCACTTGCCCAAGGCCACACAGTAAGTTCCAAGAAGAGCAAAGATTCACACCCAGAATTAGGTGACCCCAAGGCTGGAGCCCTGACCAGTCAACCACACTGGCTTCCCTTAATCTGAGTTTCAGTTTCTTTCTTCATAAGGTTATTATGAGGATCAAGTGAGAAAATAAGATATGAATGGCACTTTCATGGTAGATTCTTTGGTTAGAAAAGAAAATATAACTAAAAAAGAACATCAGACATGAGGACACTAATGATCTTAAGCCGTCAAGTTGGATATAAAGAAAACGGACTCATTTGGAATCATTATCCTAAGAGACTTAGCAGTTTCCAAACAGCAAATGAAGTAACTTATGTATTTTGAAAGATGAGATTTACAGTACACCTTTAGGATGATGCATCATGTGTTTCTAAATCCTGT
Source organism: Myotis lucifugus (assembly GCF_000147115.1). Classification (NCBI taxonomy): domain Eukaryota; kingdom Metazoa; phylum Chordata; class Mammalia; order Chiroptera; family Vespertilionidae; genus Myotis; species Myotis lucifugus. Next base: position 2,670,170 of record NW_005871091.1, on the reverse strand, counting down.
CAGATAAAGTGTTTACTGCCAGAATGGTGTCTTCCCTGGTGTGCAAAGAGTTACTTTTTAAATTAGATTTACTTTGGGGGAATGATATGCTGGGAAACAGAAATTAAATTGGTTCCAAAGCCCATTTGAGGTTTTTGACAATTGCTTAAGGAGACATAGTTATACTCAAAGTCGTGACCGAAGACCTACTTAAAAAAAATTGAATGCTGCTAAAATAAGAAAAGAATGAGGATCCAGCATTGATTTTTTCCCCCCTTGAATTTAGTAATTCTTTTTAGACATAAAATTCAAGCTGGCTTGTTCCTGTTTGATCTGGACAAAGCAAGAGCGACTGTTCAGCTCTCTGATTTGACTCAGACGGAGGCCAATATAAATTTTGGAAAATTCAAGTATCATTATGTGAACATGTTTGCATAAAAGGTGTCTTCAGGGGAGATAAGCATTTGGATTGCAACAGGACCATATCTCAGCCTGGAGGATGGCTCTGAGAATGTTGTGCTTTCTCTTCTGCATAATCAGAGTTTGTATTTTACATTCAATTTGATCTGTGGACAGATGATTTATTGTTTGATATAGAAATACAGACTTCAAAACATACAGAGGAATGACACTTGGACTTGGTCATTAGAAAAGGTCCATCTGTTTGGGGATGGCAATGGGGATAAAGAAATGATCAGGAGCATTTTTGAATTATTGACACGAATTGTTCACAACTTTTGAAATCTCATGAGATTTAACTTCTTATGATAACTTTAGGTACTACTTTGGAACTGAGCAATGAAAATGTCTTCTCACCATTAAATCAAGAACAGGTACTTCTCCAAACCTTAGAAGAATCAGTAGATTCTTGATCATTGAGGCTGGAAAAAACTTTAAGAGTCATCAAAGCCACTGGTCCCAATTGTGGTATCATATAAGTTGTAAGGTCTGTTGTGAGGAATGCTTTATTAATGATAAAAATCATAGTGTGAAATAATAATATACTTTGCTTATGTGATAGGACAAAGTCAAGGTTATCTGACATCATCCTAGCCTGCCTGCTTACTGAGGTATTTCTTCAAGTGGGAGAGAAAAGAGAGGCATTATATATAGTTTGAGCTTCAGGGAAAAACTTATTAAGTCACAGCTGTCTCAGCTTTGCCTTAACCCAGAGCAAGCCACTGTTGTCCATTTCCCACCAACACTCATGATGATGACCAGTTACATACCGCTTCTGAGTTCCCTGATATTACAAGCTATACTTCCTCACAAAACATGTTTGGGTTCTGTCAAACTCTGTGTAAACCCCCGTGAAAACATTTAATGTGTATTGTGCATCAGAAAAGTTGAAAACCAAGAGACAGAGAAGGACAAGTCTAGAGGGCACACGATGCACTGGATTGACTCCCCAGGACCTGGTATGGGCCTGCTCAATAAAGAGTTGTTGCTTGAATGAATGAGTGTCATCCCGCAGGGGAATTCTCTCCAGCTAGCCAACAGGGAGCACAGTACAAAAGAAAAGTGGCCCAGCCAGTTGAGCATCGACCTATGAACCAGGAGGTCACTGTTCGATTCCCGGTCAGGCCGATCAATGATTCTCTCTCATTGATGCTTCTATCTCTCTCTCCCTCTCCCTTCCTCTCTGAAAGCAATAAAAATATATTTAAAAAAGAAGAAAAGTGGATGAGGGGGGCCTTGAGGTTGGGATCCCATTAAGGAACAGAAGGACTTCAGGCTGCCCTGTGTGGGGAGGAGGAGTGCAAGGGAGTGAGGGTCTTCTGAGAAGCTCTGAAGTCTACTGTAGACTGGAGGGCTGGCTAGGGTGGAAGAACAGCCCAGACAGGAGGTATAACCTTCCCATGCTCACCAGCAAAGGGGCGCTTCCCAAGTCAGGTCTTCCAAATTCCTTCTTATAAAAGAGCAAAGCTAAGCATTAGAGTGGAAGAAGTGACCCAGGAATGACGACGACTATTCCTTTGGGGACTTTAAAAGAGTAAAATATTCTGACAAAAGCAGCTCTCAACTGGGAGCGATGTGACCTTTCAAGAAACAATTGGCAAAGTCTGGAGACAATTTAGTTTCAACACCTGGATGGGGGTGGTACTGGCATCTGGTGGGTCCAGGCCAGGCCTGCAATCATCCTACAATACACAGGACAGTCCCTCTCAACAAAGAAACAATAGCCCCAAATGCCATAAGGCCTGAAACTGAGAAACCTGGGGAAGAAAAGAAAGAACCATATCGGAGTACAAAGGGCAACGGATCAGGCATCGGGGTGCATAGATTCAGCCCCTGCTGTGTGACCTTGAGGAAGTAATTTCCCTCCCTCTGGTTTGATGTTGAGAAGGTTGAACTAAATAATAGATCAAATCCAGCCCTGACAGTCTATAGTTCTAACATAAAATTAGATTTTTACAAGGCTGTGCAGTTGGATAAGAACAGATCTAACCAAAAGAGAACTTGGCTTCTGCCCTGTCCCTCCCTTCCTCCCTCCCTCCCTCCTTCAAGCCTCCCCTTCCTTCCATCAGCAAATAGTTACTGATTATCTACTATGTGCCAGGCACAGTTGGAGAGAGAGAGAGAGGAAATGGCATGGGCCAAACTGTGTCCCCCCCCCCAAAAAAAATTCATATGTTGAAGCCCTGACCCCCAATGTGATGATATTTGGAGATGAGTCGTTTGGGAAGTAATTAGATTTACATGAGGTCATGAGGTGAGGACTTCATGATGGGATGAGTGGCTTTACAAGAAGAGGAAGAGAAAAAGATCATTTTTTTTCTGGCAAATGGGAACACAGCAAGAAGGCGACCTTCTGCAAACCAGGAAGAGAGCCCTCACCAGGAAACAAATCAGCCAGTGCCTCAATCTTGGACTCCCTAATCCCAGCCTCCAGAACTGTGAGAAATAAATGTCTGTTGTTTAAGGCACCTGGTCTATGGTGTTTTGTTATAGCAGCATGAGCAGACTAATACAGAGGGGTAAAAATGGGAAGAGCAGAGTGAGGACTCTTCGCTTGTGGATCCTTCCGTTAGAAGGAGGGAGAGACCACTAATAGATCCAGCCCTGCTGGCCTCAGCACTGAGGGCAATGCCTCACTCGGTAAGTCACCCAAAAAGGATGTAAGTGAATATTTGCTCCTCAGACACGCTGAGCAGAAACATCAGGAAAGCCTGAGGAGAAACCCCTCCAAGCCAAAGGCACCGGGTCTAGGAGGCAGCCAGGGTAATCATCAGAGGTCTGACGTGAGCCCCAGGTCCACGCTCATTGCCTGGTTCTGGTCCTCGGTACCTTATTGATGTTGATGTGCAGAGTAGGCCAGGGTCCAGGAGCCTTCACAGTGTCCAGTTCCAGCTTCTTTAGATGCGTGGCTGCCTCATTGAACAGGGCAGGTGCTCCTGGAGTCAGTTCTATAAGAGACAAAAGGGAACGAATGAGGAAAAGCGAGACGGTAAAAGATGCTTCCAGAGCCCCACTGCTAGCACCTTTTCTGTCTGCCTCCTCCTCTGGCAGCTTGCATCCCTTGAATACAACTAGTTGACGGGGTGTGAGAACATCTAAGGTCAAGGTTTCAAGGCCTAACTCCCTCATATATGAGCTGGGTGGCCTGGGTGAATCACTTGACCTCTCTGAGCTTTTGTGCCATTTTACATTGAAAATAAAATGATTTACCTTTCAAAATTGTTGCAAATATGAAATGAGGTCCTGCATGTACAAATGCTTTATTAATGGTAAAGCACTATGCAAATTGGAAAGATTCGTGTTCAAGCTAACAGGCCTATATGGATGTGCCCTTAAAAACTAGGTTATGGTTCTGAAGTCAAATTCATTGATTTTTATTTCTCTACTGCTTTGGATTAGTTCCGCCACCCCTCCCACTAGCTAGTATTTACCCATTAACACATGACGTTAAATATGTGATATTCATTCCACACTAAAACTTGTGCCAAGTATTCTCTGCCATTTAGGTCTGGGGAGCTGGAACAGAGAGATGAATGAGGCAGATGCATGTGCAGACAACTCCAAATGAGAGTAATAAAAGGCTTATTTAATTGCTCCAGGAGTGAGAGAGAAGGTACTCCACAGCTAGGAATCAGGGAGGGGTGTTAGATGTCACTGATGACATCTGAGCCAGTTCCTGAGGGATGTGTAGGAGTTCACCAGGCAGAGGAAAGCAGGTGCAAAGGCCTGAGCTGGGAAACAGCACAATGCGTGGTGAGAGCAGAGTGTTGGCTGGAGCCTAGTGAGTGGAGGGAAGGCTGGAGACCTTGGCAGGGGCCAGGCTGTGAAGGTCTGTGTGTGGCCACGCTTAGACGTATGGGCTTTATTGCAGGACAGGGAGGAACCGTGGGACGGTCTTAGGCATTTGGTCAGAGCTACCTGGTGAGAGCTCCCACTTTGGCAGCTACAACCTGGAGAGGGGGTGCACTAGAGGGGGTGCCCTTGAAGGTGCTGTAACAGTTATCCAGATACAAAAAGATGCCACGGCCTAGGGCAAGGGCTGTGTGGATAGTGATGACGGGAGGGAGTTCTGATTCTTCAACACCAAGGGAATGATGAGTTCCCATTCCCGGCTTAGCCAACCGGGAATTGTTCCCTGTGGCCAACGAGTGAAGGCACAATGGCTCTTTCTTTTCACCAGCTTACAGACTCCCAAAATGTCAGCGCTGGAAGGTTCCTTGGCCATCCATGTGGACACCCTCTACCCCATTTCATAGCTGAGAAAACCAGGGATCCAAGAGGAGATTTGGCTCAATAGTGAGCCTGGGAATTGCCGCCTCTTGACGCTTGCCTCTTCCTCACTGCTTTTTCAAACCGTATACGATAAAGAATCAGTTCTTCCCCCCTGGATGTCACAGACCAATTCTTAGACAAAATATAATAGAAGTGAATTCTAGAAAAATAAAATAATAGACATACAAAACCCAAGCCCACATTTTTAAAGCTTTAACAGTTATAAAATCACCTTTAAATTGCTAAAAATGTTTCTAATGGCTTACTCTCCATTTCCATAACTTCTCTCCCTGGGATCTGAGGTCACCTTGCTCTCAGAAGAGGGATGTCAGAAAGGGGCTAGAATGGGTTTTCCTGAAATTAGGAAAGCAGATATTCTAGCCGACTCACTCCCCTCTTTCTCTTTCCGTCACCTTGAGCCTGTGCTGGAGACGGATGAAGCAGAGATGGGCTAAGGAATGAGCAGGAGGAGAGAGGATTGTCACCTTGTAATGAAATCAGCTTCCTGGTAAACCATACTCCCTACCTCGCTCCTACCTAATTGCTCAAGGCCCAGACCCAGTAACCCAGCGCTGACATTAGCCCCGTTGCACGCTGCACCTGCAGGGTCTGTGTTGAGGATGCATGGAAGCCAGCCATGCCCTGTAGCATCCCTCCCACTACCCCACCCCGGTCCCCGACCCCTACTCACTTGTAAGGGATTTGCTGCTGGAGTTTGGGGACCTCAAAGGCCCCTCCTTGTTCTCCAGGGTCAGCGAGAGGCCATAGTTTGGGTGGTGCTGGTGCTGGTGCTGGTGCTGGTGGTGGTGGTGGTGGTGGTGCCGCCCCGAAGCTTTGGTAGTGAATGGCGTGCCCCCGTTCTCCTCGATGCCGAAGGGTAGCCGGTCCGAGCTGCTGAGCCCTGGGGAAGGGAGCGGGTAGCTGTGGAGGGTGTCAAAGTCAGTATTTAGAGAAGCAAAATGCCTTCGTGTTCCTGTGCGTACTTTAAAAGAAGTTCTCAAAGCAGGAGAAAAACAAGAGAAAGCAGTTCAACAGATCCACAGGGTTATTGGAGAACAGGACAGAAGGGCAACGTTGCTCTCCAAGAAAAAGCAGAAAGTGGGAATTTGTATACATCGGAGACCTTCAACCTTAGCAAAATTCTCAACTTTGAAATGAAATAATTTCTGTTAAAAAAAGATGTTCTCTAAACAGGAAGGAAGAAATGAAAAGCAAGGATAAAAAAAACAATTTGTCAACTGTCGTATAACACGATCATAATGACAAACTGGAAGTCTTGGAGTCCCCTCTCCCTTCCTCCCCATCAGCCTCACCGTGCAGACCACCTGTTGATGTTACTGCTGTGACATCTTTTAATTCCAATGGTTCCTCTCGCTGCTTCCCAATATTGCCTTATGGAAGCCCATGTCATCTCCCACGTAGACTGCCTCAAACACAGATTCCTAACAGCCCTCCTCGCCTCTCCTCCCTCTGACCCACCCTGGCTGCTCCTGGAGGCCTTGCTCAGGACGGTCTCACATTGTGCACATGTGTGGAAGAATGTGGAAGAAGGGGTGACTTTGGCTTCTGGGTGGGGGAGGGAGTCACAGACCAGCCTCCCTTCTCCAATGATATCCACCCTCCCCATGGCGGCCACAAAGCAGGCAGCAAGAAGCACACCGAGTTGTTGTTGAAACACCTGGGTTCCCGTCTTAGTTCTACCCCAGCCTTGGGAGGAACCGTGGATAGTCGCTCTGAGCTTCAGTTTTCTGCCTGGGAACATGCAGCTGGTGAGGTGATCACTGGCATCTTCTTGGGATGGTTTACTGCACACTCACTGTTTGCAGGGCAACCCTTTCACCTGCCCACGGCACCTGCCAGCTTCATCGCAGGGGGCCGGGAGGCAGGAACAGCCCGCACAGCCGCACGCGTGCCCCCAGCACCTTCCAGAGGAGCCTGCTGGGGGCACACCGGCTCCTCGTTACTTGGAGCTCACAGTGGGGACGACTCCGTACGCCTAGTCAGAACTAAAGCAGCAGGGAGATGCTGACAAAGACCTCAGTAGAGCTGCTTCCCATGGACGGGCCTCAGAAGGGTGGCAGGCGGGTGGAACCATTTATTCTTTCGATCCTCAGGCAAGTGGACAGAACCAGGGAGCCTGGAGCCTTAAGCAGCCTCGTCTGCTTACTCAGCTGCTACACAAATACGTCATGTTCTGTGTGCCAAGGACGAGGAAAAGTTCGGAAGCACTGCCACTCGCCCACACTGCAGCCCATTAGCCTGGAACTGTGGCTCTCCAACGGGGATGCTCAGCAGAATCGGCGCAAACACCGTGTTTTTACAGCAGGTGGTGTCAGCCAGCACCACTCCCCCTCCCCCCACTGAACACTAGCGCAGTAATCATGCTCTCCAAACACTCACAGAGAAAAACACCCAACGCTCAGTTTTTTTGAAGTGCCCAGCACTGTGTCATCTATGAATGCATTTAACCTCCCAACAATCATTTGAAGAAGGGACAGGTATTGTTTTCTTTATTTTACAGATAACAGAAAGGAAGGAGATCCCTGGCTGGGTGGCTCAGTTGGTTGGAGCGTCATCCCCTGCACCAAAAGGTTGCAGGTTCGATTCCCAATCAGGGTGCATACCTAGGTTGCAGGGTCAATCCATGGTCTCTCTCTTTCCCTCTTCCTCTCTCTAAAAAATCAATAAACATATCCTCAGGTGAGAATTTTTAAAAAAAGGGAGACTAGTTAACTTTCCTAAAGCCACACAGCTAGTAAATGGCAGAGCTGGGATTTGAACCCAAGAAACCTGACTCTAGAGCCCTGTGCTCTCGCAAGTGCTAAGAGGCACTGTATTGCCACGTGGACAGAAGCAGCAGTATCATGACGTGAAAAGAACGCTGGTTGGCACTTAGCTTTGGTTTTACTGCCACTTAGCTATGTGACCCGAGGTGACTCGTTTCACTTATCTGGGCCCCAGACACTGCATATTTGGGCAAACATTTATTAAGCATTTATATGCCAGGAACTACAGCTCAATGAAGTAATTTGATCTCTGCCATGTCCTGCTGAGAGCAAGGGCAAGGTGCATTTGCTCGGTATGGTTTCCAGGACACCTGTCACTTATTTCAATTTTTATTTAGTGGAGACTAAACAGAATGGACCATTAGACCAACATATTGCTACAAGCTCTTATTAAATTCAGTGGCAGCAAGCAGAAAGTATATTTGAAAGCCGTACTTTTTCCATAATGCATTTGAGAAGAAAATTGTGTAAGCATCTTAGGAATATGACACATTACACATGTTAGGTCTATTAATTAGGGATGATTTCTTACAGCAACTTAGTGGTTCTATTTATTTATTTTTTTAAAAGAACAACTAGAGAGGAAAGATGCCCTACCTCACTTTTTCTCCTGTCTGAAAAGGTCAAGATGACACTTTTAGGGCATGGTTTAGATGTCTTTCTATAGACTACTAATTGGCAAAAGAGAACTTTTCCCATTTGTACTTCTTTGAAGACATTTTCCTAGCACGGAACTCGGCATTAAGTCTAGTGTTCACACAGGTGATGTCTGAATCGCTACCTGGGGCCAGACAGGCCTCTTCTTAGCGTCTATCCCTGGGCCGGTTACGGTACTGGCACAGTGTAGATGCAGAGTACATATTTATTGAATGACTGTCCTCATGCATTCAATTTTAATTCTCCCTGGCTAACTTAGCAAGTGTCTACTCATAAACGCTTCACCTTGCTCTCCAATCCCCCAGGTTGCCTTCCCGTTACATTCTAGTCTTTGCAAAACTGCAGAGTAAAATGTGTCACATCTTACGGAGCAACGAGAGCCTTTAGGGTTCCGTGGTAACTGAGTGTCCTGCGTGAGCCAGACAGGAAGTGCACCTCCATCTTGGAGTCCGGAATTTTCCTTGGGCGAAACTGCTATCCATGGTTTCAATGAATGGCTGTCAACAGATAGCAGGCCTTGAACACTTGCTGCTGGAAAACCCATTTTACCTCGATCTCATTCTTGCTCATTGCCACAGACGCTTCCTGATTGTGCACGAGGCACCGGGAAGCCACGGGGAAGGGCTCTCCAAGTTCGTGGTGAGATCTAGGGTTTTCACCATGCCAGATGAATTTCAGCATCCGAGTCCAAAGAATAAATATTTTATGAGTTCATTTTTGCCCTGAGGCTTATGACTAAGATTTTATTCACTGTTTTCTGCCTTGAAAAAAATACGGACACAAATATAGTTGTTTTCCTTTACGGCATTCACTTCCAATTAATCTAACGGTGCTTTCCCTTCTTGATTTATTGCAGATTTGGGGGAGGGGTTCTTATTTTTGCATCCCAGTGCCCACTCTGTGCCTTAAATGAAGATTCCCCCCCCCCAAGTTAGCAGTATTAACTTGCCTCTAGCCACTGCTTTAAATGCATCCCCACACAGTATCATATGAAATGCATCCCCACACAGTATCATACGGGAGCCCTCAAGGAACAGGGAGAAAAAGTCATCATTTCCATCAAGTGCAGCTGCTAGTGTGTAAAATAATGTTTCAAGAGCCAGTCCTTTGTCATCCCTTGCATTTTGAAAGAGCTACTGCAGACTCGGGCACCAGATGAGTGTTATTCTTCCACCCTGCAGACACTACCTAACTCACCCAAATGAATGGAAGTATCATTCATTCCAGAAAGATGCTCAGGTTCAATGCATACATTGCGTGCTCTGTGAAGGGCAGGTTTTAGACATTCTAATGGCACAAGATACCAGTATGAGCAGGAGCGGGAGCTGAACGCTGGGTTCGTGTTTTTGAGGTGAGCCAGAGGGATAATCTATTTTGGTTTTCATGAATGCTTGAAAATCTCCTCAAAGGCTCCCTCTCTGCTCCCCAGTTCGGGTAGGTTTTTCAGAAGCTTCCATTATAACCATCCCGCAAGCCTCTGAAGCTGTATTTTAAGGGCTTGTTTAATTGCCTTTAATATAGGTACAAGGTCCATTATGCAGCCCTGGATGGTGCTGGTGGGGCTGTAGGCACAGCAACACCTCTTGCTCCGGAGGTCTCAGCTGCAGAAAGTGGATGCTGAAGCTATTCCCATTCAGTTGGGGATGATTAGGTAGGTTTCTGCGGGTTCCTTACAACATGCCCACGGGATGTTCCTCTAATTATCCTAACCCCCTTTTTAGTGGATTGTCGAGACGACAGCCCTTCTGGTGTTTTAACTTCTGCAGCCTTTCCTCCAATAATGCCACTGCTGAGTCTTGGGATGTGCCTGTGCTTTTATATCCGATACATTAGAATTTTAATTGTACCTGAAAGAAATTTGTCCTTCCCTGGTCAAATGCACCGGGGAAATTCACAATGTCGAGGTGGGCATTTAAGAAGTCTGAGTGGAAAGTTCTCAATAAGCCCCCAAAAGAAAAGGAATCAGATGTTAGAAATCAATTCCTTCATCCTGGCTATTTTGATGCTGCCCACTTTCTATTTCCACGGCCTGGTATCCCACTGATGGTTACCTAAACTTCCGGACAGCTGCTTTCAAAAAACGTCTGGTAGCCCTAGCTGGTTTGGCTCAGTGGATAGAGCGCCGGCCTACAGACTGAAGGGTCCTGGATTCAATCCCAGTCAAGGGCACATGCCTAGGATGCAGGCTTGGTCCCCAGTAGGGAGCGTGCAGGAAGCAGCCAATCAATGATTATCTCCCATCATTGATGTTTCTTTTAAAAAAATTTTTTTTTATTGATTTCAGAGAGAAAGGGAGAGGGAGAGAGAGAAAATTCAATGATGAGAGAAAATCATTGATTGGCTGCCTCCTGCATGCCCCCTACTGGGGATCAAGCCCGCAACCCAGGCATGTGCCCTTGGCTGAAATCGAACCTGGGATCCTTCAGTCCGTAGGCTGATGCTCTATCTACTGAGCAAAACCAGCTAGGGCTCATCATTACTGTTTCTATGTCTCTCTCCCTCTCCCTTCCTCTCTGAAATAAAAAAGAAAAACGTTTCATAAATATCAACTTTTCCTAGCCTTCCCTTTCTTCACTATTAAAAAGGCTAAGATGACATCATTAATTCCACTTCGTCAGCCTGATCTTTATGAAAGAGCAGGACTCAAGGATAAAGGTTCTAGATCTAGACAGTTCAGAGAAAACAAGCAACCAATGGCCTCCAAGAAGAGGAAGCGGGTGTACAACCTTGCTTGTAGAGAAATGCGATTAATGTGGTTTTTACCCATCAGACTAACAAAGGTTCAAAAAGTCAGCTAAGGCTAGGAGCTTGCTTGCTGCGGGGTCCCAGAAGCCCTGTCAAATCGCTGGGGTGGGGGCGGCATAATCAGGGAGAATGTCTTTGGAGGGAAATCTCATTAGACAATATCCAAGTTAAATATGCACAAACCTTTTGACCCAAGTCTCTACCTGTAGGGAATTTAGTCTACAGAGAGATTTGTTCAAGTGCATAAAACAGAATGTACAAGGACGGCAGCCAAAATCCTAATTTCAGAGACTCGAGGAGGCCTAAATGCCCATCAATATTGATTGGTTAAATAAACACATGTGCTTTCTACCCAGAATTGCTCTGATTGACAAGAAGAAAGGCTGACTCTGGGAAGAACTAGGGAACCAGGGAATAAGAGGGTGGAGAGGAAAAGTAACTTTCAGGTGTCTTTGCTTGAATTTTTACCACTGTCTGTATTACCTACTAAAAAAAGTTAAAAAGCACAGCAGTTCCCATTAGTACTTTCTATGTAGTCTCCAAATAGCTACCCGGTTCCTCCGTTTTGTATAAGGTGAAGTCCGAAGTCGGGGCAGGTCGGGAACCGAGCGGACGCTTCATTGCAATTCCCCAAACTTCTGAGTCCCAATTGTGCCCGCAGAACGGATTCTCAGTGGTCTCACCAGGGCCCGCCCCCTGCCGATCCTGCCTTGTGCAGGTGGGAAAGCACTGTCCGCACCCTGCCTGGAATTCTCCGACAGAAATACCACTTCCATTGCTTTTAATCCCCTCTCAAAAGACCCCCATGGTGTTTCTGCTCTGAGCTTGTTAGCGTTTCAGAGACATGTTTTTATGTATTGTGTTAACCCTCTTCCATCTCTTTCCTTTGGAACCAAGCACCCCGTCCATTGCTAAAATTAGACTGTACATCGCAACCTATCCACCCAGGGGAGACACCATTCCTTGAGCTACTTTGAGTCTCCTTGTCCTATTTCTTACCACATGGACTGCTAAGGCCTTAAATCTAAAAAAAATTAAAATTAAAAAAAGCCCACTAAAAATTGCTGTCAGGTAGTATCAACCATTGTGCAAAGCACCACACATACACATCATTGAATTCTCCCAAATAGATATTGTTAAATTCCCATTTATTTATTTTTAAACATATTTTTTATTGATTTCAGAAAGGGAGAGGGAGAGAGAGATAGAAACATCGATGATGAGAATCATTGATCGGCTGCCTCCTGCCACACCCCACCCACACTGGGGATCTAGCCCATAACCTGGGCATGTGCTCTGACCAGGAATTGAACTGTGACTTCCGGGTTCATAGGTTGATGCTCAACCACTGAGTCAAGCCAGCTGAGCGAAAGTCCCTTTTATTTTTATTTTTTAAAATATATTTTATTGATTTTTTACAGAGAGGAAGGGAGAGAGATAGAGAGTTAGAAACATCGATGAGAGAGAAACATCGATCAGCTGCCTCCTGCACACCTCCTACTGGGGATGTGCCCACAACCCAGGTACATGCCCTTGACCAGAATCGAACCCGGGACCTTTCAGTCTGCAGGCCGACGCTCTATCCACTGAGCCAAACCGGTTCTGGCGAAAGTCCCTTTTAGATCAGAAAAATGAGGGGAAGAAGAAACTGGCCAAATGAGTGCACAGTTGGGATTCAAACCATGTGAGATGCCCAAGGGTCCATACTTCACTGGTCAGAGAACAAAACCCAGACCTCCACACCGGAGTCCACAGTCCTCTCATCAGCTCGAAATGTACTGTCATTTTGCTTCTGCAAACTTCCACCTGTTTCCCCACATGGGCCTGAATCCTGCCCTGGGTTGGTAGACTGTGGTGTGCCCATGCACAACCTTCTCCATCATTTGAAGGTCCCTAGCCCCTTGCATCCGGAGGAGAGCAGAACAGTGACATAGACTGTCGGAGTCCATTCATTGTCTTCACTAGCTGAGTTTAGACAGAGACCCCCAAAAGCTAGTAACCTTTGAAGTCCTAGCAAAGGTCAGAACTGCCCCACCCAGTTAATCTAGGAACCACCCAGTTAATTTAGGTAATAACAGCTGAAGCATCCCCACCTTAGTTCCCTTAATTCCTTAGATACTTGTGTAGATCCTTGTTGATTATTGTTGATCAGATATTCTGCCTATTTCTGGAAATTGTCTACCAATGAGCTAATCCATGTGTCATTCAAACCTCCTTACCCTAAGGCTAACTCAGACAAACCTCCTTACCCTAGGGCTACCCAAGACCAAATAAAAGCTTGGAGCGGCCTGAGCATCGGTGGAAGTCCTTCGGGACTTGCCCGCCTGGTCCCCCAATATTGCAAAATTATCTCGTGTCTTTTTCTTTCACTTGTGTGCGGCTCCTCTTTCAGATACCGAACCCTACTCCACGCAAAACGTGGAGGGAGTGTTACTCGACAATAGACTCGGTTAGGTAGACTTGGGGGAGGGAGATTATAATGAAATTAAAGCCATAAGAGAACCACTAGAATTCTCACATTCTTCTGCTTCACTGTGAACCTGAAGATGTACAAAACCATACTGAGCAGAAAGATCCAGCTGCTTGTGAAGATGTCCATTTACTTTTTAAAAATTATATTTATTTTATTCAGAACAATCCCAGATGAATCTTACCTTTCATACAAAAATTATAATTTAAATGAAAAAGTATGCTTTCATGGCATATTGATTGTCCTATGTGGCCTATATTTCAAACTGATAGATAATATACATGAACTTTCCTACCTTGTTAAAAACAATAATCCAAATGTAAGTTTGTCTCTTTTCAAAAGGTGTGATGTGGCAGGAAAACAGAAGACTTGGTCAGGGATCAGGGCAGAAAGCTTGATGAAGTCCAGACGGTTGCAGCATGTGAAGGGAAGAGGGAAAGGAGGGACTGCAGCAGGAACCTTCATGCCTTTTGTAGGAAAATGACGAGAGGTGGAAGCCAACCTACTTTGCCTCAGCAATGCAAAGTCATCTCAGGATTCAACATTAACTACATTCCTGGGATGAGACTCAATGTCACATCTCTCATTTCAACCCACCACGAACATCTGAGAACTGTGATGGTCACCCATTTACTTTTAAACATCATGCCTACTTACAAAAAAAAGTTGGCCTCTATTTAGTTAAAAATCGAGCCATTAAACAAGGGCAAACCTAACCAGATAGGAAACTGTGCTTTTCCAAAGTGAGCCCCTGCCCCTGCCCACCTGACTCTCCTGGGATGACTGTTACAATGGAGGCTCTTAGGTCTCACGCCGATCACTCAATTTTTAGTAAGCTGTCCAAACGACGTGTTGGTTCCCCAATTTGGGGGGAAATGGACCTATCTGCAGAATTACTGAGGATTTCTTCTTTTGCTGAGGCTCAGCTGAATGCCGATTTCAGATTTGTTTCACCTTGGAGATACCGGAGGGGATTCTTAAAATGTGCCACCTTTCCTCTACAAAGGGTCTCTCCTGCTGTTAGCAGCCGTTTGCTTTTTCTCTATCTCTGCCCCCTTGTGCCTTGTCTTGGCATCTGTCTGTTGCCTTCTTTACCAAATTGGCAGAAGCCAAATCATCCTAGCTCTATTTAAGGTATTCACCGGGTTAATTTTGGAAGATTCGGGCAATTAAGTCAGAGCTAAGTTTGGGAAATATTGATCCAAAGGGATCAATACAGCTGCTCAGGGAGTTCTCTGATGAGCTCAGATCTTAAGGGCCCTTTAAAAGCTGGAAAGTCAAGGGCAACAAAAACGATCTATTAGCTGTGTTCAGAGCAGGGCCCAGGAGGCTGGACTCATTGACCTGGAAAGATGGCGTGATATTAACAGGCAAGAAAAACGAAGGACTCCTGCAATGTCCTTATTCCTTCGTCTTCACTTTAATGAAAATCATTTTCAGCGGAAATGGTAGACCAAGAAATGAAACAGGCAAGAGAGTTTTGAAGGCCAAGCTAATTACCTGGGATAACTTCAAGACTTCCAGTCCATACGAATTACATCCATTTGACAACACTGTCAGTTCGCTGTGAGATAGTCTGAGGGATCTCAGAAAAATAATGGATGATGCAAGACCAGTAAGTACCTGAGTTTCTAAAATGCAAAAAGCGAACCCTGGTGTGGAATACTGAGCTTGGTTTTGGTGATGGGTGATACTCCAGAAGAAATGAGTAGTTTGTGAGCTCTCCAGGAGGAAGCAGTGGATCGTCTGAAATGAGTAGTTCATTAAGAAAATAACGCTCAACCTCTGTTCCTGTGAAAGGGGACCCTTGTTGAATGAATTCCTGCATGGGCAGGGCTACCAGGTTGCTGGGAGAGTTGGGGAGGTGTGAAGGGTTCCTAGACATCTGGGTGGGGGATACAGGAAGAGGGGAGTAACGGGGTTATTAGCTCATTGGCAAAGATGACGGACAACGTTTACTAGTCCAATGGCATACAAGGGGTACGGATGAGACTGCTGGTGGTGGTGAGTGTCTTTCTAGTTAGTAACTAGACTTCTGTGCAGTGAATTCATCTAATAGTCTCATGGAGATGGGGGTCGACGAGGTCCCAAATGGCAGGATGATGAGAGGTCAGAGCAGATGTGGCGGACACAGGCTTTGGAGTCAGAAATCTGACGTACCACCTCCTGGCTCTGGGACCATGTGCAAGCTGCTTGGTTAAACTCTAAGCCTGAGCTTCCCGTGTGTGAAAAGGACACCACCGACCTCAGAGTGGTCAGGGGATCAAGTGAAGTGACGTATGTAGACTGCAAAGCACACGTGTGGTTGTCGGCGCCTGTATATGACCATAGGTCAATGTCACTCTACCTGGGACTCCAGTTTACCGAAGCTGGACTGTTCTCTGCCAGGCAGTGACACTCAACGTGACCTCAATGCCTCAAAGGAGAACACCACAGACACAGTGAATGCTATCCAGATGATGAGGCTGAAGCCAGAACATGCGTGGTGGTCAATGTCCTACTCAAAATGTGATGCCCCACACTGGGTACAGTTGCTCAGATACCTTTGGACCAGCTCAGAGATGACATATGAACTGTCTGTTCGCCGGTTCGATGTTTCCTTTAGAGTGAATGTGGAATCATTAATTTGCTGAACAGACATTCATGGAGCACCTGTTACCCATCAGGCACTGGGGAACAAAGGTGGAGGTGGCACAAAGTCAGACTTAATTAAGAGCTGTGTACAGGCCCCAGGATGAGACTCAGAGGCAGTGTCAATACAAAGTGCACCACTGATATATATGAGGGTGGGGACAGTGGGATGGAGCACAGACACTAACCCAGTTTGCAGAGCTGGGGGCAGTCAGGATCCCTGGGAGACCGAGGCTGAGTGGAAACGTGAGTATGAGCAGGAGTCGGGCAAAGGGGAGGGGAGTGACAGCATTCTCGGCAGAAGGAAGTGTTTGCAAAGGCACAGATGGGAGTGACAGCAGGGTATGGTGAATGTCAGGAACTACACGCAGTGTGGAGCTGCAGGAGCTTAAACAGGAGGGTGAGGAATGGGAACTATGCTAGCTAGAGCAGGGGGATTCCACAGAGAAGGCCTTGGGCTTCGTCCCATGGGTGATGGAGAACCCAGGCAGATGTCAAGCAATGAAATGACACCATCAGATGGTGTTTCAGAAAGCTCTCTCTGGGGGCTGTGAGGAGAACGCGCTTGTCAGGAGAGATCAGAGTCAGGGAGATCAGGAAGAGCACCTCGCAGCCAGAGGAAAGATCAAGGTCAGCGGCAAAGAGAGAGGGCGGCTGAACAAAATACCAAGGAGAGGGCTGTCTGGATACGCGTGGCGACAGGAAGAGGAGATGCCAATGATATATAAGTTCTTACCGTGGGTAAAAAAGAGAGAACTGGGGTAAACTTTTTTTCCCCTTTTGGTAAGAGAGGAGAAATGTTAAGTTTTGGCACGTGGACTTTGCGGTGTACTTGGAATATACAAGTTGAAATGTCAGTCTAGTCTGAGGGAGAGAGGATGGTTTCAGTGTCGGCAGCACCATAAAGTCACGATGGGATGAGAAGACCCAGGTAGACGTGACAGTGAGGAGAGCTGTGGGCAGAGGAGGGGCTCCTGGGAAAGAGCAATAGTTCAGAGGATGACAGGAGATACAAAGACCGAAGAACAAGTCCCAGGGCCGGAGAATCAGACACCACAGAAGCCAAGGGCACAGAGTTCCCAGAAGCTGAGTGAGTCACCATCACCATCCAGTGTGGCAGACAGAGGTCCACGCAGCTGAGGAATAAACAGTGTCCACGTGACTTAACCATGAGGAGGCCGGAAGCATGCAAACTGGTTAGACTTTCTCGGTTTCAGACAACTGAGCCCACGCACGTTGCTTTAAGCACAAGGTATTTATTAGATGCATTAGACAGAGTACACAGTCTCCAGGGGGCCACAGACACAGGGCTGGAAGTCACTTCCCAGGAACAGCAGCTTGTCCTGTGTGTCCAGGACACACGCCCGCGCTCACGACAGGACTGCGACAGGACACACCCACTGCCACCTGGGACCAGGGCCAGGCTCCCGATGAGGACATGGCTCCGCCACTGCCTGCGAGAGCCACTCCCCCAAGGGCAGTAGCACGAGCTGATCCGCGCCACCTGATGGAACGCTTGCCGTCAGACCTCCGAGAGCGCACGGTCACATCCCCTACATCCCCCACAAATGTTCCTTCTGCGCAGCACAAAATGAAGATCGAGTCACAACGAGCAAGAATAATCTTTATTCTTGGGAAACACATTTGTAAAAACGTATCAATAAGATTAAAAGCTTCAGAACACATTTATTTGGACGCAGCACAGACACGGAGCATCAGGACATATGGAGCATCAGGAATATACTTGTAAACAAATGTCTTGGGGGGGAGTTTCTACAACACAGACCGCACTGTGCAGGGTGCGCCAGCCAATTCCCTCCTTCTGGAGAGGGTTTTGTGGTAACCAAAGAAAATTTTCAGATTTCAGCAATAAAATTCTCAAGGGATGTCAAGACATGCTGTTAAAGGCTTGAAATGGGCCGAATTTACAATGACATATATAAAAATGGCACGGGAACTGATTTCACAAAAATTCTAAGGAAAAACATCGCAGGCCTACCTATGAAGAGAAATGATGTTTGATTCGTGGCTTGAAATGGGGGAAAATAAATATACTGGTACTAGTTCTACCCTAAAAGACAACAAATTAATTTTCTGGTTCTAGCAAAAGACTGTGCAACACCCCTCCTATCCTCATCTACAGAATGCTTTGGCACAACGTTGTTAAAATCTTATGCCATATGTGTCTCAGATGGCATGTCGCGTCATAAAAGAGTGATGTCTGGGGTAAAAACCCAACCCTCAAGTTCTACAAATTCCGACAGCATCTCTATCCATAATCATGTCTTCTGCAATCATGCAAGTTAGCAGCACCAATCATTAAGACGTTAAAAAATTATTCTGGTTCTCGAGCAGCAAATCCTACCAAAATGGATGCTATGCAGCTTATGATTAGTCAAATCTCTAAAACTCCAAGTGGCTAAACTGTCCTCAGACCTGAAATTCAGAGTCTCCCTGCATGATATAACATCTATCCAGTCCGTACACTTCATTTAGCTTCTGGATGGGGTGGCCTCAGTTAGAGAAGTGGATGTTGCCATTTTCCTATGAGATCGTTTGCATGTTATAGCCTCAGCCTAGAAATACTATATTTCAATGGAATACTATATTTCACGGAATTTCAGAGTTGGAAAGGACCTTGACAATCGATTAGTCCAACCCAGTCTTTTCTGATGAGGAACATGAGGCCCAGAAGGGGCAATGGCTTGTCTAAGACCACACAATGGCAGAGGCTGGACCCCAGCCACCTCCATCCCCACCATATCACTAGTACTCTCTGCAGAGCTATCTTCCCACGTTTCCCTGGTTTTATTTGGTCCCACTCATTAAATAACAAAGAAATATCAGGTACATAGCAATACAATACACATAGACTTTTACTCCAATTTTAAAATCAGAACATCGACGTGATTCCTGAGTCTTTACCTACCTTCATTTTATTGAGAATGCAGCCAACAGTACGTTAGGACTAGCTATGGGGATTACTTTCCAATATTTACACGGGCATGGAAAACACCTTTCAGCACTATCCCTCAGACACCTTTACAAACGCAGCCACGCGACGCCCAGACACCTTTCATGGGATGGAATGCAACGGGGATGGAGCATGGAAGTGAGATGGCCGGTCCCTCAAAGCGCAGTCATGAGTTTATCGCGACACACCACACTCTGCACGCCTCCTAAGTTCTTCTGGTTCTGGTTGTGGACATAATCGAGATGGATGTCGTCTGCACTGGCCGGCGCTTTCCAACGCGGCCTGTCATCCTCAAAGGATGGCCTGTTGCGTTTGCAGAGTGAATGGTTAGTGGGGGGATGGAAGGAAACTCAGAAAAGAGTGAGACAACATGAGCACAAAGGGACTGGGCGGGGTAAACCACGAATGACAGGAACGGGAACGGCTTACAAGCGGAAATGGATGGATTTTCTGCTGCAGGTCATCTACCCGCTTCCAAGGGGAGAAAAGCTCTGTCTATGGCTGGGCCAGCATCCCTGCAAGGTCGGTCTGGGGAAGCCAGGTCAAGGTGGAAAAGGTGCCTTTGCTAGGGGACGTCTCAGGCTGTTATGTGCATGTGCCCTGTGAATGTCTTATGCAGCATTTGCCAAAAGTGTTGGAACAAATCTCTTTTCCTGGGGTAGGTATCTCAGACAGCGCCTCTTTAACTCGCTGGAGGGCCTGATAAAACACAAAATGCTGGGCCCCATCGGAGATTCTGATCCAGCAGGTGCGGGGGCCCGTGAATCTGCATTCACAAGCTCCCAGGCAGGCGGGCCACCGAGAGGAGCTTGGTACCAGCCTTCCTCAGAATTACCCTGTGGAATGCTGGGCGGGGTCATGCCTCCGAAGGAAACTAATGATACACTCAGCAGCAAGGAGTGTAAAATTCTGTCAAAACAAGGTTATTAAAAACAGCGTTTCTATAAACCTCTTCTGTTTCTCACGTCTGCAAAATAAACTGCCTTTGCAATCCAGAAACATCGAGAAGCATTACTCCACCAGTCTGACTTGCTTTGGAAGTTACACAAGTATCGCGTGTTTATGCTAAAACCGCACTGTTGTCCCACAGGGTCCCCCACAAACGTGGTCAGAACTGTCAAGAACCAGGTGCCCCCGCCTGCCCTGCTCTGACCAGACTTGGTCCCATCACTCCGTCCTCGGCGCTTTCTCGCAGAGCAAGGCTGCCTTGCCAAGAAATAACCGTGCGCACGGAACTCACCAGCCATGTTTCTAAGAGAGCTTCTTAAACAGAAACACCCATGAAAGCTGGTCTTAAAAGGAACGTTTGCCTTGACAAAGCTGGCAGGAAAACGCTCTCGAGCCTGACTACAGACACAAGGCAGGTGCCGGTGTAGTTGGGAAGGGTCGTGGTGGGTTAGGGCCGAGGGGAGCAGGCACAGCCCACTCGCCGCTTATTACCGTAAATAAGTTTTATTGGCGCACAGCCACACCCATGCACTTCCACACTGGCCGTAGCTGCTTTCCGGCTACAACGGCAGAGCTGGGCAGCTGTGACGGAGACCACAAAGCCGAAAGTACCGACTACCTGGCCCTTTATGGAAAAAAGGTCACTGACCCCTGAGTTTAGAAAAAAAGATCCGTTGCTACAAAAAAGGAAGCCCTCAATCCACCCCTGAAAAAACAGAAAAAAAAAAAAACAACAAAAAAAAACCTCTGTCCAAAAAATCCACAACAAAAATCTTCACGCTTTAGTCATATTTTTATAAATGAATTCTCAGGACAGGGAAATGTTACTTAGACATTTAAAGTAACATTTCTAACACAAAACCAAACTCAAAATTTCTGAGGTTAGAATGACTTAAAAAAAACAAAACAAAACAAAAACCCTGGCCCAATTCATTTTGGTGTCATAAAGCGTAACTTGAGCAAATCCAGAGTCTCGCTGGCTGCCTCTGCTCTGCTCAGGATTTATCTCGGCCGTGACAAGGCCACTCTTCACGGCGACTGCTGATGCAGAACTTTAACTCATGACTCAGTAGAAGCTGAACTTTTCAGAGAAAAGAACTCGTGTAGGGGCGGCTCTGTGAGCTCAGGCACTTACCTGACGTTTGGAGAGTGAGGGTGCCACCGTGGCTGGCTGGGGTGAATATTGGGATGATACTGAGGCTAGAAAGAAAACACCAAACGTGATTATTCGATGACCTTCTGATTTCAATGGTCTTCATTCACTTTCTCTTTTACTGGCATCCACCTAAGGGGCTGTGAATGGAAAGGCTATAACTGAACGCTGGCGGGGAGCCTGGGGGGTGGGGGGGACGTTTCTCAGGACGATCACATTTCCCCTGGACAAAGGCTGGGGCTGGGAAGCTGCCCGGGAAGAAAGGGGAAGGCATCGGCCTTGAAAGGGTCCCCCCCCGAGAGTGCCCAGGACAGGCCACAATCACCTCTCCCGAGAGAACAAGGGAACAGAGGAAGGTGCCAGAAAGACAGGGAGGATGGTCGGCAATGTTCAGAAACCCTTTCTGTCACTGCTGGAAATGACGGCAACCGTGGGTAACACCTACGTCTGCACGCACACAGACCAGGACGGGAAGGGGTACCATCGGCTGTGGGAACACGCCTTCTCCCTTGTTTGAGCAGTAAAAATAATTTTCTAAAGCATGACCCAAAATACCCCCCAAATCACCCAGAGCACTTATTATCGTGACAAAACGGAAGGGAGAAATTGGTCCACTTGAAGATGGGCACATAGATCCAGGCTGATGACCCACAAAATGACCCAGGGAAGAGGCTGGCTGGGGCTGGCTGGGTGGCAGGTGCCCATCCACGTCTGGCCTGCAGAGGGCAGCGGTCCCAGACGTAGCCAGAAGCCAGGGTGCTTCTCAAGGCTAAACTTTCTACCTGGCAAATTAGGCCCGCCTGACATTTAAGCCACTCCAGTCTTGCCACCATCACTCTTTTAATTATTTCCTCCCCTTCGTCTCCCTTCCCTGCTGCTCTGGTTAATAAGCAGAAGGCTACTCTCTGTTATGGAAAATTCTCAGCAATTCTGTTTTCCCAGACCCCAGATGCCCTCCCTGCTGCCTGTTCTGTATTCCAGAGGCCTCTCTCTTTCCAAGACGCCTGTCAGCAAGCTAAGTCTGCAGCCCCCGATAGGACGTGCTGCAGGAAGATGGATCTGGAGGAGATCCCTCCGCAGCAGAATGTGAGGGCCGACCAGGGCTTTAGAATCTCCCCGATGCACTCTCTTCACGTTGCCCTCTGAGGGGATACAGAACCCCAGAGAGTTGAGAAGATTTGCCCAAAGCCCAACTGTTCTGGCCCCAAGTGAGGCTCCAGCAATGGGGTCCTCAAGAAAAAAGAGTAACAGATTAGAAACGGCCCTCCTATTCCCTCTCTTCAAACACAACCGCATCAGATTCCTGGGAGACGGGGTGGGCACCGTATCCACAAGGACCCAGAAGAAGGATACTCCAGACCCTTCCTTGGTGTCCTCTGGCAACTTACTCACAAGCTGCCCAGGAGTATTTTTTTTAATGTTAACCCAGAAGGTTTTCAATCGGGGCAGTTATGTTCCCCGGGGACAACTGGAAATATCTATGTGCATTTTTGCTTGTCAAAACCACAGGGGGGTTACCTTTAACGATTGGGCAGAGAAGAGGGAAACTAAACATCCTGTAACTCTAGGGACAGTCCCAAACAAGGAAGAACCGTCCCGCCCCAAATGCCAGGAGCGTCCTCACCGGGAACACAGCAATCCATCCTCCGCAGTTGGCTAGCCTTGCTGAGCTCAGAATAAGACACGCTGCAATCCCATCCCATCCTCCTGAAACCCTTTCTCAGCACTCAGATGCTTATCGGGCCACTTCTCAGGATGTTCTCTTCCCGGTCCATTGACTCCCGATCCTTGACAGAGCAACGCAGAACCTCTGAGAGTAGCAAGGCACAGAGGTCCAGTGGTTGCCAAAAATGTTGAGAACAACAATGCGAAGGAAACAGATTTTGTAGATCTGATTGCAACAAACAATCGCCTCGCCGTGCACTGTGAGCAGAGCGTGCAGGGCGCACTCACCCACGAGGCTTGTGGGGAAGACGGCCGGGGCAGCGCTGAGCTAGGACGGCTTTGCTTCATTTACTTTTTCATGTCACTCACACAGTAATCCCCAACAACTCTCCCTTCCCCCACAACATCCCAGCCACTCACACCCGAAAATCCCTCAAAAACAAACAAAAAAACAATCTGAATAAGAAGATTCAAGAACCGAAAGAAGGCCAGGAGATCAGGAAACCGGGCCCTTCCCCTGGCAGATCGAAGTCCCTTTCAGGTGTTATTCCCTAAACCTGGAAGTCACGGGCAGGCTCTGCACAGCGGGAAGATGACTTCAGGTACAGAAGACAATACTACAAATTTCTTCTGGAGCATAATGTGGAGCCCTCGTAAAGATAATGTACCTGGGGACCCACCCCCACCTGAGGAATTAGTATCTAGGAACAGAAGATCAAGAATGAGACTAGTTAGAACGAGGCTCCAATGTGGACTCATGATAAAGTCGCTTTGTTCCTGTGACATGCAAAACCAGATTGGTGACAGGGCCCCTTAGACATTCACAACGCCCAGGACAAGAAAGCTGATCCCAAGTTGGGAGTTCATCAGACGTGGATGCTGCCTCTTATAGGCAAATGACAATGGAGGAAGTGAGGGCACCTCGCCCACCAGGGTTCCCCAGCTGGCCGCTCGTGACAACCACCTCTGGAGCTCTGACGCTCTCTCATACCCAGACTCCTGATTCAGTCCCCGCAGGGGGAGGCCCCAGCCCCGGTCATTGGTTTGAAGCTTGCCAGACGGTGGGGCAGGGCTGGGAACCACTGGTGCTGGTGACCTCCAGTGAAGAGGGCCAGAGAGGCTCTGGGAAGGAGATGGCTTCTGAGGCGGGCTCTCTCCAGACAGGAGGCAAAGGAATTCCAGGGAGACGAGTATGGTCCAAGGCATGGCGGGAAGAAATTAGGGGGCAACGATGATGTAATTCTCTGAGAACTGA
>NW_005871091.1:2594383-2645852 GCF_000147115.1 Myotis lucifugus | reverse complement strand
CATGTCTTTCTTGCAGGATTTCTCAGTATGCTGGACACCCCAGTGGACACTGTAAGATCTAAAAAGGTCATGAAGGACGCACCATTTCTCAAACGTGTGGCCAGACATCCTTTCCTGGAGGCACACCTCAAAGGACTCGCGTCCCCTGGGCCTAGAACACACTTGGACATGAGGTGGCCTCACTTGAGTGCCACTCAGAGTCTGTTTGACCCCCCAGACTGTCAACATCTGTCCCTGCTGCTTGCCAGCTGACACGGTGAAGAGAAACAGGCAGCTCAGATGATCAAGAGGAAGCAGGTAGGGAGGAGGGAGTGGGGGGTAGGGGGGTGGGGAAGGAGATGCTCCTCTCTACTTTTTCTCAAAAAACCATATTGTTCTTATTTCTTTAAAATCTGTCTATAAGCAACTGCTCAATGTGGAAAGTTTAAAAGCTTTAAGAAGTATAACATAAAAACCTTTAAAAGCAGTATCTTACCTGGTAATTATGGACTTCAGGATTTGTTTTAGAGCTAAAGGAAAGAAAAGAAAAATTACAATGTAATAGGTTGTAAAGCAGCATCATTATTGATTTACAGGCAGACCTCTGAGATATTGCAGGTTCGGTTCCAGACCAGCTCAATAAAGCAAGTCTCACAATAAAGTGAGTCGTAACCTTCTTGCTGGTAGAGGGCCTTGCCTTCAATGTGTACAAACAAAACACACACACACACACAAAACCAAACCTGCAACTTCTGTGAAGCGCAATAAAACGAGGTATGCCTGTATTTAACAATCATAAGGCAATCCTAAGCCCTATCTACTCTGTTAGGAACTTTCACAGATACTATTTCTTTTTGATTAGCTGCTTCAATGAGCTCATAACTGGAGAAACCAAACAGCAACTTTCATTCGTCACAATAGAGCTCACAAGTAGAAGCAAATGGCTACTATTCCAGAATCCTGGTTGTGATGTCAAGTTTTGGTGGCAAAATGAAGGTCATCCCAATGAGGCAAACCCAGTCGTTTAGGCTCCCACTCCGGCTCTGCCGGGCACTGCTGGGTGGGGCGGGGCTCCGGCAGCCCCTGACGCTCAAGCTGAAGGGAAAGCCGCCAGCACCTTCCGAGCACCTGCCTCTCTGGGCCCCACTGCCAACAACAACGAAGCCGTGAGCTGGCCACCACCTTGGAATGTTCATTCCACGTAAGGCTCTGTCCTGGGAACTGCACACCTGTTGTTATTTAATCCACGCAGCAAGGCGAGGAGGTCAATGAATGCCGCCACCTCACTTTATAGATAAAGGAATGATTGCCTAACGGAGAGGTTAGGAAACCCCGAGGTCAGCCAGCGAATCACTCACTGGCAGAGCCAGGACTGGAATGGACATCTGCTCGATCCTAAAGTCTATATTGTTTCCACTAAGCCAGTGGTCGGCAAACTGTGGCTCGTGAGCCACATGCGGCTCTTTGGCCACTTGAGTGTGGCCACGAAGTTTCAATCGCACTGTACGTGCGCGCCCGCACGTGGTATTTTGTGGAAGAGCCACACTCAAGGGGCCGCAGTTTGCCGACCACTGCACTAAGCCAAGAAGGTTCCGGATCCTCGTGCATAATCCTATTTAATGGGACTGTTAGGTGTAACTATAAAAAAAAAGGTGGACGGTGGGTGTAAAACATAACGTGTTATTTAGTTTGCAGGCTTGGCCTCCCTCATGCAGCACCACCACCGGGCTGTGTTGCCAGGGCGCTGTGCTTGAAATCAAGGCTTACTGCTTCTCCAACAACGAGAGGGAAGCGTGTCATTGTGACGAGCCTTGCTGGGGTCTAAATGGCGCTGTGTTCCAGTTCTCCGAGGGGGTCAGGGCGCGGAGCCAGGCTCCGGGCCAGGTTCACCTCCGGCTGGATTGCAGCAGGAAGGTTAAGTGTCCTGCAAGGTGCTATTTTCCCGGATCACCTCTGCAGCCCAGAGCGCAGTTTTATCCCTGGCTCCCACAGCAATCCTCCTCACCCTGGCTCCACAGGCTGCCGAGAACAATCAAACAGCTGCGAACAGTGGTTATTAGCTCATTTGTTCCTAAAGGGTATCTTTACTTGGGGTTTCTTTTATTTATTTTTTGGGAGTTTTTTTTTTTTTTTAGTTTGTTTTGGTTCCCAATATATGTAATCACTAGATGCTAAGTGGCAAATGTAATTTTATTAGGGAAAAGCCAACACACAAAACAATCACTTCCCTAAACAGCAAAGGAAAGAAACACTGTAACGCACAAACCCCTGAGAATTAAAAGCAAGACATGCTGAAGGGCAGGGAAAGCAGCCAATACTGTTAGCATATACTAGCTGCCACAGGGATGCTAGAAACAGGGCAAAGCCTGGAGGCTCAGCTAACCATGCAGAACCGTGCAACCTTCTCCCTCCCGGGGAGAGGGTGGGGAGCAGGGCCTGATGACCAGCAGCTCACAGGACCCTGGACCCCCTTCCTCAGGTGCTGAGAAGTGAACCTAGACACAGCGCTGGACCCTTGGCCCCAGCAGAATGCCCTGCAGGTAGTTTGAAATCAAAGACTCGAGGCTGAGTTTCCAGCTGTGTGATATACAAGGGGCCAGCTGTGCTCTCCAGAACCGTGGGGATCTAGAGCCTTGGGGTACTGGGGGGAGGGGCGGATGAGCAGCAGGCGCTGGCCCCCTCCCTCCCCACTCTGCTTTGTCCCCAGTTCTCTATGTTCTCCACGTCCCTCTGTTCTCTATGGCAGGTTTCATCTGGGGGCCTAAAAAAACTTGAAAAGAACATTGATCCAGTCCAGCCTCCTTGTTTTCAAGTCAGAAAGAGGAGGCCCAGAAAGGGGGAGGCCAAGGCCCCAGAGCTGGGTGAGAGCCACGCTGGGGCCAGTCTCCTGATCCCCGGGCAGGGATCTCCCCACCAACAAGGGCTTCGGCTACTGGCTCCACCTCGTGTGCTGCCAACTGTCCAGAGTGCATGGCACAGCCCAACTGTGATCTCAAAGACCATGCTCCCTGGCAGCCTGAGGCCTGTACCTCCGACGGCTGAAAGGCTATCAGTGGTTCTCAACCTGTGGGTTGTGACCCCTTTGGCAGTTGGACGACCCTTTCACAAGGGGTCGCCTAAGACCATCCTGCATATCAGATATTTACATTACGATTCATAACAGTAGCAACATTATGAAGTAGCAACGAAAATAATTTTATGGTTGGGTCACAACATGAGGAACTGTATTTAAAGGGCCAGAAGGTTGAGAACCACTGGGCTAACTAAACTGGGCTACTGGTCGGTCCTTGGAGCTTGGATGCAAGAGTTGAAACAACTACATTCTGTGATTCTCTACCAGCCTGTCCACTAATAAGTCAAAACTCCCTTAAGAACACAGTTGTTTCAGAGGGAGAAAAAGGCACATTCAAGGTAGGACGAGGGTTCTTACCTGGGCTGCCCACTAGAATCACCTGGGGGCTTTCAAAACCACAGGTGCCTGGGCCCCACCCTCAGATCTTCCCTTAGCCTGAGGTGTGGCCTGGGTGACAGGGACTCGTCAAAGCTGACCAGGTGATTCCAATGAACAGGAAAGATCCAGAATACCTGTGCTGGGGAAGCGGCTGTAAACCTGGCCTACCTGTGATTGTGGTCACATTTGATTGGCTCACAGACCTGTTCCTTCATTTACATATGGCTCTAGTGGCTCTGGTGCTCCAGCGACAGAGTACCTTGTAAAAGCGACAGCCCAGCCTGCAAAGTCTAAAATATTTCCTATCTGGCCCTAGTCAGTTTAGCTCAGATGATAGAGTGCCGGCCTTCAGACCGAAAGGTCCCAGGTTCAATTCTGGTCAAGGGCACATGCCCGGGTGGTGGGCTTGATTCTCAGTAGGTGGTATGCAGGAGGCAGCCAATCAATGATTCTCTCTCATCATTGACGTTTCTCTCTCTCTCTCCCTCTCCCTCTCCCTTCCTCTTTGAAATCAATAAAAACATATTTAAAGTATTTCCTATCTGGCTACAGAAAAAGTTGGCTGGCTCCTGTGCTAGAGTTTCAGTCTTCTGACAAGTTCTTTTTCCTACAGGAATTTCAATAAAGTGCTTAATAAAGGTCTTCTACCCTGTATGACGATGAAACCTGCCTGTTACAGAGCGAATCCTGCATCTGCTCTTGCACAGTTTTTGCTCATGAGCACGGCCTTCCCTTCCCACCGCTGCCTGCAATGCCACGAGCACCATGTGCTGGGCGCATTCCTTTCACCTTTGTCACCCACTGTTAGGGCAAACAAAGCACAGAGCTACTCAAACAAGGCAGCTGTGTTTTCTAAAACAACAACTGTCTTGAAACCTTCTCCTGTGTACTCATGGAGAGCCAGGGGGATGGTACAGCCAGGCAGCAGAAAAGGAAAAAAAGAAAATCAGCAGACACACTCGGCGATTTAATTGTATCAAGGAAAAAGTCAATATTGAAAGTAAATATAAGAGAGAAAACAGCTGCACCCCAGGGCCTGGGGGCACTTACCAGAGCTGAGCAGCTATCACCGGGTTGCTTGCTTTAAAACAAAAACAGAGAGCACGACATTTTAGAGAGCTTTCTCACTTTTACCGCGCGATGACAAGGTGCAGGGGAAGGGGGGGAGGGGGGCGGGGGACGTCCGTGATCTAAGAGCAGCCTCAGCGCCAGGAGGCAGAGTCTCCACGCGGCTGCTTCTCCTTTCGGGAGGGACAGTACGAGTCCTTTCCCTGGAGCCCTGCCCTCCGCGTGCGTGCCCAGGGCCAGGGGCTCTGGGCTGCAGAGGGGCTGGACACAGCCCTGGCTCTCAAAGAGCTCCCAGCCTTGACCCAGACAGAGAGGTGTAAGGTGTTCTTGGCTAAAATACAAGCATGAACCTACGGGGCGCAGGGCAGCCACTGACAGGGGCAGGCTGTGCGTCTGTGGAAGGGGCCGCGCCAAGAGGCACGGATGATCTAGACTCTACTTTGTCTCAAAAAAATGCAGCACGGAGAACCATTCATAGCTTCCCCAAGATGCCAGAACTCTGGCTGGAGAAGCTGTCAGTAAAACAGAGGAGGAAAAAGAGGATGGAGACCAGGACGGAGGTGGAGGAGAAACACAGAACCTGGAGCGTGGGGGAGCTCTCGGCCATCGCAGGGGCCAAGCATTAGGATGGGCCCTCCCCTCTGGGGCAGCCACACCAAGACCCAGGCAGAGAGGTGTAAGGTGACAACAGCTAAAATACTAATACAGTATTATATGTCACTATAATTAAAAAAATAAAAAGCTTTAGCATGACAAAGCAGAACAATAGGAAGTGCCTTCAAAATCTGCTTCACTGGCCAGCCGGTGTGGCTCAGTGGCTGAGCATCAATGCATGCACCAAGTGGTCCCCGGTGTGATTCCCAGTCAGGGCACATGCCTGGGTTTCAGGCTCGATCCCCCGTAGGGGTGTGCAGAAGGCAGCCGATGGATGTTTCCCCTCTCTTATTCGTGTTTCTATCTCTCTCTCTTTCCTCTCTCTCTAAAAATCAAAAACATTTGTTTAAAATATATTTTTATTGATTTCAGAAAGGAAGAGAGAGAGATAGAAACATCAATGATGAGAAGGAATCACTGATTGGCTGCCTCCTGCACATTGGACCGAGCCCGCAACCCAGGCAAGTGCCCTTGACTGGAATCGAACCTGGGACCCTTCTGTCTGCAGGCCGAGGCTCTGTCCACTGAGCCAAATAGACTGGGGCTAAAAACATATTTTTTAAAAATGGTTCTCTGAGGAGAAATTAGAGAGGATTTTAAAAAAATCTGCCTCCCCAAGCTCCTCGGGGATTAACCAGCTAAAGCATAACGTCAAATCCCAAGGCAGAGTGGAGAGCACGCAACCTTTGAATGTCGAATGTCTCCGGGATGGATAGCGTTTACTAGGCTTCCTCTCGAAGGTGCTGGTTCTTCGTAACCGGGCCCCGTGAGTCGCCTGATATTCCGTCCGCCCACTGGAAAGTAAATATTTTATTGCACGTCACCCATATCAGAGTATCAGTACCTTACACATATCTGAAAGTGAACCTTATTTCCCAGAGTTCCAGTGTCAATTCCAACTTATCGTGACTCGTGTGTCGAAGAGCACACTAAGTTTTGCCTTCCATTTGGAAACAAAATCAGCTTTGCCAAATCCAGGCCGTAGGATAGAGGCAGGCACTTCTATCAAAGGACAAAACGTGCAATTTAGGTACCGGCTACTTGGCTGCACAAACCAAGCAGGTTCCAGTACCTGGAATGTTTCACTAAGAGAATACTGGCTGGCACATATAATAACCTCTCATGAAACAAATTACGCAGACATTTAAATCATTTAAAAGGCTGTTATCAATGACCACTTACCCAAACCTTGGCTTCGCTTGCCATGCCGAGAGAAACACTGGTCTCTCACCACGGCTTTCTGGGTCTCAACCGAGGAGCTGCCCAGTGTCCAGGGGGCATGCTGTTTGTGTCTGAGCTGTCATGGCCTCATTCCAGCCACTCTCGGTTTAGGATTTATCACATGGAAGGAGCCACTGGCCACCTGCTCTAAGGGCTTCCCAGGGCCAACCTCATCTCTAAACTCCCCTTTCCTTCTAAGCTTCTCTTCAAAGAGCAGAAGGGAGCCTGAGCCTGGTCTGGGCCAACTCCTGGGGGAGCTGCCTCCCAGGATGGGAAGTCCTGCCTTGGCCACCACCCCCACAGGCCATTCCCTCCTCGCTCCGACTCGAGCAGACATCAGCCTCCCCGGCGATGTCTCCGCTAACCTTTGCAGGCTGACATTCTCCATCCCCCGCAGAACCCCGTGAGTCTATTCTCAGAAAGAACCTGGTTTTTGCCCCCTGCCTTGCAGCATTTGAAAAGACATTCAAACAGCCCTGGCTGGTGTGGTTCGGTTTGCTGAGTGGCGTCCTGGGCACCTAAAGGTCACTGGTTCGATTCCCAGTCAGGACACAGGCCCAGGTTGTGGGTTCAGACCCTGGTTGGGGTGTGTATGGGAGGCAACTGATTGATGATTCCTCATATATCCAAGTGTGTTTCTCTCTCTCTCTCCCTCTCCCGTTCTCTCTCTCTAAAATCAATAAATTTTTTTTTAAAAAAATACATTCAAACACAGTAACTCTTTAAACACAAGTGCACAGCCAATCCCTTGCACAGTAGATAAATCTGAAATGAGCAGATCTGTTGGCACTTTAAACAGAGTTCAAGGACATGCCACGTGTGGGCAGAGGTTATGAAACATGTGAAGCCTTAGGTCTTGTAAGAGCTATTCTCAGATCAGTAAATGTGCCTCAGAAATCAACCTTGGGAACGCATTTAAAATGTACCCGCCCAGCCTTATTCATACATGTACATGTGGACGCCCACAGCTTCTGGTTACGAAGGTCTTAGGTGAGGTCATAAATCCTCCTTTTTAATAAACACCCAGCGAGGTTTCATGCATTTTGAGAGACACCATCTCAGAATCCTAAGTAAAAATTCATCAAAATAAATTCTGTGGGTTTTTTTTTTCAGGGTCTTTTCAGATTCAAATATTTACTGAGGCTGCCTGGGGTCACTCACACGCACGTTGAAACCTGCTCTCATTCTTCAGTGTCCCCGGATTTCCTGCCATGGGCATGTGCAAAGCAATAGAGTAGTGGTTCAAGTGTAAGACCCCGACTTCAAGTGTGGGGTTGAATCTTGGCTCTGCACTCACAGTCTGTGCCTTTGGGCAGATTATGTAACCCCTGGCCTTTAGCTTCCTTATCTGTAAAATGGGGATAATGAGAGGACCTATCCTCTGAAGGCTGCTGGGAGGACTGCGAGCTGGTACATGCAGAGCCCGCTGCAGTGCGGTGCACAGAGCTTTCCGCAGGGATGCCTACGCCCTGCGGCTGCACTGCCCAGCGCGGCAGCCACCTGCCTTGTGTGCTCTGGGCACCCGAAACTTGCTTGGTGAGACTGAACAACTACATGTTAAAATCCCTTTAATATTAATGACTCTAAATAGCCACATGTGGCTAGTGTTTCCTGAAATAGACAGGCTAGTTCAAGCCACATGTCAGCTACTAACAACTCTGTTATTATTGCCCCCAATTCCATCAAGGAGAACAGTGGCTGAAGAGCCCCCGGGCAGATCTTAGAGAAGCAGGGACAGGAGGAGGCCCAACACGAGCCTCTGGGGGCAGACCGGTGGCTCCACCCTTGCCACCGTGTTGTGTTGTGAGACGGTGCCTACCTGAATCTGAAGCGGGACCCCAGCCTGATGAAGTCTGATCTATTCGACTTGCTGTTTCCTGGCGTGCGCAGTCGGAAGAACGCGTGATGCTCGACTGCGCATTTCCAGAGGTGCTTGCAGGTCTTGGCGCTGTCCAGGCGGAATACAAACGTGTGCTCCTGCTCCCGGCCCTTCGCGGGGAAGCACAGGGTTCTCGTGTTGGTGGGCGTTAGGAACGCGGATGAAGGATTATCCACGGCCGGGGGGTGGGGGGGTGCAGGACGGGAGCAAGGCTTACCTGATCATCGTCCTCCACCACCACTAGTGTCAATTTGCTCTTTTTAAAGTCCATTTTGGTAATTTTAGGCCTGGCCAGAGAGAAAACATTGTAAAAGCACAATCTGCAGGGAAACGACACGTCAAACAGCAGTTTCCTCTCTACTTTTAAAGCTTGGATTTGCTACGAAATCATTCGTTCATTTAAGCGTGATTATCCAGAGGTTTCATTGCCAATGCCATACACCCACAAATATCAGAGAATGGTGCGCCTTTAAAATGAAGCGGGGGGGGGGGGGATTGCAAATAGCCCTCAATAATCATCCATCACATATAATTCCACCACAAAATAGGAAAAGACATTTTTAATATTAGACAAAACTAAATTACCAAAAGAATAAGCCTATTTTGTTAGCTCCTTCAAAGATTAATATGCCTGTCGGGGTCAGTCCAAGAGAATATTCACAGCCATCTCTTCCCTACAAATAAATGAAGTGACAATCGGTACAAGGTTCTAACAGGTGGTCACAGAGCAGAATGCAAAAACAGTTCGCTCACCACGTTACATTGTTTGCCCATCGTTTACCCACTGCTCAGGCACAGCGAGACCCAAGGACTTGAACGCACCCAGTTCTTACCCTGACAACGTGCATGTCTACCCCATACATTTCCAGCCACTTCGCTTTATTCAGATAGGACAGCTCCGCCTGGGCAGGGCTCTTTCCCCTTAGAGAAACCAATGGAAAGACATGTAAACTGCAACTCGTACACCCACGAGGTTCTGAAGGGCACAGCCATGCACTGAGGGATTTTATGCAGCAATGAAAGGAACGGGGGACACCCATTTATACTAACACACCTCCAGACAGACCGTTCACTGGACAGGAAGATGACAGAGCAGTGTTTCTAATGTGAACACTTAAGGAAAGCATTTGTTGGTGTGTAGATACGGGTATGTATATGCAAAGGAAAGGCGGAGAACACAACAGCTGCCTGCAGGGGGGAGAGGGGCGTGCAGGGGTGCAGATGACTCTGCAACCACACATTTCTATGTGATACAAGAATGCACTAACAGCCCAGACAATGTGGCTTAGAGGTTGAGCATCAACCTATGAACCAGGAGGTCATGGTTCAATTCCCCATCAGGGCACATGCCTGGGTTGAGGGCTTGATCCCCAGTGGTGATGGTGGTGGGGGAGGTGTGTGTGCAGGAGACAGCCAATCAATGATTCTCTCTCATCAATGATGTTTCTATCGCTCTCCCTCTCCCTTCTTCTCTGAAATCAATAAAAGTATATTTATAAAAAAATTTAAAAACAGAACACACTGTCACTCTCCATTTTCAAAAAAGTCATATGCCCTTCAGAATGACTGAGGGACAGAAGGAGTTTCTGAGTCCTAGAGTGACTTGGAACGGGCAGAGTTTGGGGAAGATGGGCCGGGAAGGAAGAGAGGCTAACGTCTGGGAAATGTGAGCGGAGGCACTACTGGCAGCCCAGGCATAAGAGCGGCAGACTGGGGTGTCTACGGGGGAAAGGAGGAAAAAGCCCAAAGATAAATGGTAGGGCTGGTTTTAGCTGCAGTGACCACATGTCCTGAAATCACATGGTCTCAGATATGAGTGTCCCTGTAGGGACAGCATGGGCTACATCTGAAGAGTTCAGACCATGGACAGAGACCCAGGTATGGGAATGTTTCAAAGCAGCCTCCTCCCGCCCACCTCCCTCCCCCTTCACTTTCTTCAGGCCAGGAGAGAAGGGGCATTCCTGGCAGCAACTGAGCAAATCAGGCTTGGGCTCTATAACTCAGGGAAACAGGATATGCTTCGGTTCTTACTGTACATCTCTAGAAAGAGAGAGACGTCGTGTGGGCCTTAGGAAAAACAGGACTGAAGCACGGGAGAGAGGTGAAGAGTTGGGGCTGCAGTTTGATAGTCGATGAAAGGATCATGCAAAGGCTTACATATCACAAAATAAATGCGTCAAGGTACCTGCACTCTTTCCACCTCTGGAAGATATCGAATTCCATCGCTTCTGTCTGATTTGGAATGAACCGAAACTCAGACACAAGCTCTGGGGTGTGTTCTGGAAGCTCACATTCCCCAAGCTCCGCTGCAAGTGTCACAAGAAGGAGAAAAACAGGAGACATTGAGTGCTTTTCGTTGCTGCTGCAACCAGGTCCAAAGGCATTTTGCACGGTAACAAAGCACAGGTACCCCGAATGTGTAATGCACTCCTTCCAGGAGGACCCGACTCCCGCTCGGTACCCACATGTACATTCAGAATCCTCCCATGGGGCACAACACCATCATCTTAGTGATGACTGTCTTTCTCCTGATTATTGCTCCTGCCCGGGGAGGCCCTGAGTATATTTCCCCCGCGAAGTGGTAGAGCCTGAATGTGCAATAAAGAGGCAACTGCAGGGAATGAGGACCTGCCCAGAAACTCATTTAACAAAGCTCTCGTGAAGTAGGTGGGTCTGAGCAGCACTCCAGGGTCTGCAGTGCTGAGAGGACCAATCAAGAATTCAGTACATGCAGAATCCAGGGGAAAAATATGTTGGGAGAGAGAGCGAAGGAGGGAGGGAGGGGGGAGGAGGGGATGTAAGGGCTGCAGGAGCAACTGCTGCAGCTCAGGCAGAACCAGGGAGGGAGCCAGTCATGCAGAGAGGAGGGGCAGCCACGTGGGCGATCCCCACCGAGGGTCCTTGCTCTCACCACGTACCCCACAAGGGGCCCCATTCCTCCAGGACACGAAGGGGGAAATCCACCACCTCTCCCGCACCTCTGCAGCACAGGAAGCGACCCCAGGATGAAAAGGAATACCCCAGAGGCTCCTCTGATCTCGCTACACAAAGTGGGTCGGTTGTCCCTGGACCAGCAGCACCAGTATCACCTGGGAGCCTTCTCACAATGCAGACTCTCAGTCCCACCTCAGACCTACCGAAGCCAAACCTGCCATTTCTTAAGGGGCCCAGGGAATTGGTGCACCCGTTACTGTGAGAAGCACTGATCTGCAATAGTGGTTTGCAAATGCGAGCGTGCAAACTGGAGGGCTTGGTACAGCTCGTGTCGCTGGACCCCACCCCCAGGGATGCTGATTCCGTGGGTCTGGAGCAAGGCCAGAGAATGTGTGTTTCTAGCAAGTTCCCAGGTGGTGCCGATGAGGCTGACCCAGGGAACATACTTGGGGAACTACTGCTTAACACAACAAATCCAGTCAACCGACCAGCCAGCACATGCCTGAGTCCCTCCAGTGACAGCAACTCGCTGCGTCCCCAAGCAGCCCTTTCCCTACCCCACGTGGGCTGTGCCAGGCCAGTGTGCTGCTGAGGACTCCAGCTGCTGGCAGAGGTCGATAAAACTTCCCCGATCACACAGAGGAAGCACTAACACAGACTAAGACAGGTGGTGGGGAGACTGTACGAGACCGTGTCTGACCCGGGGAGGGACCTGGTGAATGTTTCCTGGCCTGATGCGGCCCCTCTTCTGGACGGGAACCCTGAGACCACCAGTGGCCTGAGTCAGGGTGGGCAAAGTCACTCATGAAGACTTCCCTGGAAGCCTTGACCCAGAGAAGGCGAGGTCTGGGCTGAGGTGGGAGGCCACTCTGACCACTAAGGGGTCACCCTGAAACTGGTGACCTGCCAAGCCCAGAGGGGCAGTCTGGGAAGAGATCTCCTTGATAGGAACCACTCTTCCCTTGCACCACGGGCCGAAGGGAGGCAGTGGAGCCCTGTGCTTAGTGGCTGTGTGTGGACAAGGCCCCTGGCACCATCAAGCACAGGAGAGAGAAGCCAGACAATGACAAGGGTTCCCTGGGGCTCGCAAGGGGCTGGCGTCCCTCCTCCCTACGACTGGGCTAAAACGGGCCGGAGGGAGATCATTTGTGAGATAGCATGTCTGCTTTCCAAGAATCTGCTGGCAAAACCTGACACTTGCCCTAGCCGGCTTGGCTCAGTGGCTAGAGCGTCAGCCTGCGGACGGAAGGGTCGTGGGTTTGATTCCGGTCAAGGGCATATGCCTGGGTTTCGGGCTCGATCCCCAGTAGAGGGTGTGCAGGAGGCAGCTGATCAATGATCCTCTCTCATCATTGATGTTTCTATCTCTCTCTCCCTCTCCCCTCCTCTCTGAAATCAATAAAAATACATTTTAAAAAAACAAAAACAAAAAACAACCTGACACTTCCCTCAGTCTGCGAACTCTGTAGCCAGGGCCCCGCTGTGGAGGGGGCAGAAAGAGCTCAGACAGGAGGGGGAGCCCACCTCTGCCATATACTATGTGTGTGGTCTGGGCAAGCCACTTCGCCTGGGTCTCTGATCTTTATCTGTAAAACAATACCTGCTACAAGGATGGAACAAGACCACAGGCACACAACAAATGATCATTCCTTCCTTCCTCCCTTGTTCTTTTTTTTGCCTGAATTGAATTTCTAATCTACCGGAAATTTAGTTCCCCAAAGAGCACAGCCTCTACGCAAGGCCACTGCATCCTAACACTGGAAGCGCCATTAACTCAAGGGCCACCACAGCAAGACGTGTCTGCAAGGCTCAAGCACGGGAGGAAACACGACCTTTCACATTATGCAAACCCACACAGATGCTCTAGTGATCTTTATAGTCTGGGGCAAGCTGGCTTGGCTGTGGTTGAACTGGAAAGCAGGCTGCCGCATTCACTGTTGGGATGGGCAGAGGGGGCATGGAGGGACAACGGAACAAGAACTTCCCGTAGACATCTGCATGTCTAAGTCTCCAGTCTTTTCATTTGTACCTCACATAATGACTGCATCTAAATTACACTAATGTGGCTCCAACTCAGATGGGTAGTTTCTTCAGGAAGGGCTCATGGAGAGCTGATGTTCTGGTCTGCATGGGTTCCAGGGCAGGGTATGTAGTTCTACTAGAGCTGGACTTGGTGAAGGTGGTGATGCCCTCATCACAAGGGGCGGGAGGACGAAGGGGAGTGGGCATTGACGTGTGCCTCATCCTCTAATCATTCAAGACAACAGACAGGTTTACATATTGCGCCTCTGGCCTTCGGAAGAAACCTCTCCAGTGGACTGGGGACCCCAGGTCTGACATGGCTGCTTTCATCCCATTAACCACATCCTGACATCTGCTGCTGGGCCACCAAGCCTGATGGTGTGACCTCCTGGCAACTCAGAAATTCCAGGGTGGATGGAGGCTACTTGACAAGCTGGGGAAATTTACACCCGGTCAAAGTGGACAGTCCATTTCCAAGTTCCCCAAGCCATTACATATCCTTATGGCACTTACATAGGACTGTGGTATTAGGAATCTATGTCCCTCCATGCCCCCTTCTGCCCATCCCATCAGTGAATGCAGTAGCTTGCTTTTCAGGTCAACCACAGCTGAGCCAGCTTGCCCAGACTGTGAAGATCATTAGAATGTCTGTGTGGGTTTGCATATGGATGTGAAACATCTGGCACTGTACTTGGCAAAGACAGTTACAGATGACAATATGGCCCCCTCTACCACCAATGCCTTCACACCTCAGGGCCAGGCTCCCCCTTCAATCAAAGTCCTTGGGGGCCTCTTCAACTTCATTCAATCCACTCTGCACTTACTGAGCACCTACTATATGCCAAGCCCCCAGTAGAGGATGAGAACGTTGACTAAAGAATGCGAGTATCAGAGAATGGG
This sequence comes from Myotis lucifugus, assembly GCF_000147115.1. Taxonomy (NCBI): domain Eukaryota; kingdom Metazoa; phylum Chordata; class Mammalia; order Chiroptera; family Vespertilionidae; genus Myotis; species Myotis lucifugus. Next base: position 2,631,744 of record NW_005871091.1, on the reverse strand, counting down.
AATAACCTGAAGTCATTAAAAACCATCTTGATGAGTGTAAACATGACAAAATGCATGTACTAAAAAATGCCAAGTAGAAAATCATACAAAAAATGTGTCTATGACTCTGCACAGAATTACATTTTAAACACTCCACTCTAACCACATAGACAGAGTCTCTGTTTGTCTGTGGTTGGCAGGACGCAGGGTTCCTGCCTTCCTTCCACTTGTCTATTATGCTGTTGTCCCGACTTGCTATAATAAGCATGTACTGACTTTATCATTTGAGATCAACTTTTAACAAATTGGTAAATAAAAAAGCGAGAAGGCAGATCTTATTACGATGTCCAAAAATAATTAGTAATTATGAATAATTCATTATTCCATGGAAGCCAATGAGCACACTGGTAAACGAGTCCACAGCATATGTCTACCTGATGTACTGATGAAATTCCTTATGTGCAATGTACACACCAGTATCCTCTTAATTAGTGCCGGAGACGGTGGCAAGAGAGGGTTTCTTGTGCATTTGAATGCATCACATGGATGGAATAGTCAATGCAGGCAAACCTTTACCATCCAATTCCCACCCACATGCCGATGACTCCCCTGTCGATGTTTCTCACCAAGTCAGATTTGCATACTCACAAAGCTAGTGGAGGTCCCACTGGCATCTCTCGGCCAAGACGCCCTACACTCATGTCTCCTCCACCAGAGCCCAACTCTTCTTCAACCCTGAGTCATCTCTGACTTCTCTCTCCACACCTAAGTCTAATGTCCATGTCCTTCTCCTAGTATGGACAATGCTGTTGTTTGTTTTGGGGTGTGTGTGTGTGTTGAACCCCCAGCCCTAATCAGTTTCTTTTTATCACAGCAACACCTCCTCACTACACCCCCAACCCCAGCCTCCAAAGGCGCTACTGCTGACAGCATGAAACCCGTGCTCTTTAAAGGGGTCCAAAGGCGCCCACCTACCCAGCTTCTTGACCCTCACCCTCTGACACCACTTAACAGCTAGCACCTCTCTGCACATGCCTTTCTACTTTGATCGTATTCACTTAGTAACCGCCCTCCCCCTCCCCCCGCCCAGCCCTCCTCTTACAGGCCTCCTGCAGGTCCCTACTCCTAAAGGGACGACACTGTACTCTGTACATGCAGAGTATGTGGTCCTCCACGTGGTCCTCATGGGACTGCAAGCTACTTGAGGACGGAGACCATATCATATTCACTGATACCCCCAAAGCACCGCACTGTACCTGGTACACAGTAGACACTCATTTGTTGAATGGAAGTAATGGCATTAGAATGCTAAGGAACACTAAAGAACAATGTACCTTGTAGACAGAGAGCAGCTAATTCCACAGCCGTCTCATATGGGCATTTCAATCTTGGGGAAAAAAAAAGAAAGAAAAGAAATTAATGCTGTACATGGACTTTAATACTCATAACTATACAAAATGTCATTCAAGTCACTGGTCAGAAGGTAGTGATCTTTAGGTCATAATTCTTGTTTTCTGGTTTCTAGTTCTGCTGTCCACATTAAATAATGCAACCAAGCTGACTTGCATTACATACTTCCCAAAGTCAGTTCTCATCATACGGTGAAAGAATCCAATCTAGGTCTAGGTTCTATCAACCATGTGTGGGCAATTTTAGCAAATTTTGCAAAATAAATAAATAAATAAATGGGGAAATTTGGGAAATAGAATGAGAAGCCTTCCCTTTGCCTTATTATTTTTAAACTTATTTTATCTTGATATTGTACATGCACCTTTCCAAGCTGCCTTAAATCCTTCTGGAAACGAGGTCATAATATTAAAAGTAAGCAGACAGACATGGTATCTGACAGTGCCAGGACAGCTGGATACACTCAAGCATTCTCATAAGTATAACTGAGATTGAGCCATAGACAGGTATTACTGCAAATCAGGATCTCATTCGTATTTCACATGACAATTTCGTTAGAAAAATAATAATGACATACATTGGTATAGCACTTCATAGTTTTCAAAGCCTGTCACCTATATTACCCCATTTGGTCAATGCGCGGAGCTTGTAAACCCCTAAGACGTGTGTCGCCAGTGCTCCCCATCCCCCATTTGGAGATGAGGTGCAGAGTGCAGGATTGCCTTGCCCAAGGTCATCCAGCCAGTAGGGGTCAGTGCTGGGACCAGAACATCCACCTGCTTTGAAGTACAGTCAGTACATCAGGCTGAAGTGCATGGAAACTGCAAAGTACTATACAAATGCAGGATGTCTGCCATTGGTATTTTTCCAAACTGAGGACATTTACTAGAGTCGAGAGGCCTTCAGGATGAGGAGCACGGTATGGAGAAAGGGGGAGGGAGGTCAAAACACACACACACTCATAATACACACATCAATCAAAGATCTGTATTGCATGGCTGAGGAAGGCAAATGTATACACTGTACAATCTACGTGTTCTATCGCGTACGTTCTACTAAGGATTTCATAGCAGGTATTCTATGGAGGGTTTGCAAATTCAGAAAGCGCATTTTCAATTCCCTCCGGATTATATTCAAAATCAAAATGTATTCTTGTCGATATCAGGTGTTGCGTTTTAGATTCAGTAGAGTCTTAAAAGTTTTTCACATACAAGAAAATAGTCAATACATAGGCTGAAAAATGACACCGCTGTCAGAGCTAGGACTGTAAATCTTGCGTCTTTAAAACAGATGAACACTGCGTGTAAAATCAACCAGGTCAGTGCCCATGCTCCTTATCCTCAACAATCACTGTGCAGCCAGAGGCCTCGTGTTTAAAAACCACTTTGAAGGGGGGCAAAGGAAATGAGATGAGATGTCTAAACCTCTTTCTATCAGAATCAGGACATTACCTCTTTACGTTATCTGATGCCGATGGTGATGAATGAAACTTTTTGACTGTCCAAATACTTGTAAGTGTATACATACTAATAACGTATCTTGCTTGCAAATACGACAAAAGCCATTATGAATGGGGCAGTGATGTGATCAGGGAGAGAATAATTCCCAAATACACATCACTTAAGATATTAAATGCTCTTGGAAATGCTTCAAGCCATAGAGTAACCATTTAAAATAAGATGATGACAGTGATACAAGTATTAGACTCACTTTACAATGCCTGGTGTACTTTTTTTTTGAATTTTGAAAAGGGAACAAGGGTAAGAGAGTTAAAAAAAAAACAAAAACAAAAAACAGTGAATCATTTAGAAATATACTGCTATGTGATCTATCCTGGGTTTAAGAGTTAGAACAAAAATGTACTTACTTTCCTGAAAGAATGTCATGCCTGAGTTGTAAAACAAACAGGTACCTGACAAACATATACAAAAGTCAACAGAGGATCACTCTTTCCCGACTCGATCCCGACTGCCCAGCATGAACCCGCCCCGCATGCAACCCCAAATTCTGCATTGTAAGGAGGGGGTCCAACTCCAACGTGGTGGAAGCATCTCCTCCCGCGTCTGCAGGAAGGTGAGTGCATGTAGGAACTTGCAAGATACTTGGAGGATGGAACATGGGACATGGCAGGGTCCAATGACAGCCTCCACACCCCCTCCGTGTCCCGGGAGAGGGCCAAGCACTGCATGCGGCGCTCATACACAGCAGGCGTGTGACGTGTCCAATCACACGGGCAGGTGGAGCCACCGTGTGGGGCCCTCAGCCAGCCCCACCCGGGAGTCCAGAAAGGCTGCATCTGACTGTATCGAAGAGTTTACGGCTGACTGTCGTTAGCAGCTGCGTAAGACTTTTTTCCTGATGCAGTTTAACTGCAGACTCTGTCTTTTAAAAAACTGTCGACATGTATGCGCGCGCGCGCGCACACACACACACACACACACACACAGAACAAAATTCAAAAATCCTGGAACAAAATTCAAAAATCCTGGACAGGAGTAATAAAAAATGGGAAAGCAAATAACACAAGTAGGGTTCACTTAAGTAAAAAGACTAAGTGTCGTGGCCTAAACAAGTAGTTTCTGACCAGATGCACGTGGGCATGGGAACCACGTTAGAGTGCTCTGTAAAAACCAAAAGGCTGCCCACGGTCCCCCCACTCCGTACCCAGGGAGTCAGAGTCCCCAGGAATCTGATTTGCTCAAAAGCTTCCCACGTGTTTCTCATTCACACAACCCTGCTTCAGAACCACTGGCTTTGATGACAGCTAGGAGCAGCCTGTTTCATAAAGGACTCGGAAGGAAAATACTAGAATAATTTCATCTGTTTGAACTTTGAGAACAGTGCCGATAAGTCACTCTCCGTGGCATGGACATAGGACAATGCGGGTGACCCCAAAAATCAACGGGGGGCCTGAAGGTTCTATTCCAGAATGTTCCTGCCTGCTACAAGTGCTTAACCACCAATGAACTGAGTACTCCCATCAAGAAGGACAGTGTGACATGGCCCGATCTTCCAATTTCTACAGGAAAACCTAACTCCAGGAGCCCCGTAGGCCTCTCTGATGGGGAGAGGGAGGTGAAGGGTGATAAGCAGTCTTGAAAGTGTTGCTTAGGTGTCATCTCCAAGCTAGTGGTCAACCACGGACTACCCAGCACCACCACTGTCCATCACAGACAATGACAAGGAGGTTCTGGGGACAGCGGGCAGGACTGGGCAGAGACTCTCACTGATAAAAGGGTAGCTGGAGGGAAACCCCATGCTTAAAATGTTTTAGGTCTCTTTTGCTTCAACACTGTTTCTGAAGCCAGGCAGACATAAAAGAAATCCAGTGGGGCTGAAAGATAACACGAAGAGATTCTAAGAACGTTGGCACTGTAACAACCAAGGGAATATTCTGCAGTCCCTTAAAAGAAAATAAGATGGCAATTTTGGACTGAGAAAGGCTCTTCCAATCCCTGCCATCCCTTTTCTTACCGGGCACAAAAATAAAGTGCCACAGAACAACTACCCAAATCACCCAAGGTCAACCAAACAGAAATGTGAGAAGATGACAAATCTTTGCACGCTGGCTTATAAAGAAAAAGGTCAAATTAAGCAAAGTGTAGATTTTCAACAGAATACAGAGATAAGCACAGGCCAAGTGCTCATAACTCCTGCTCAGAATATGAAGGCAGCAGAGGGAGGGGGAGGCAAACCCACAGTTTAGGAGCCCCATACACTACACGTGAGGCAAGTGCGACAGGGGCGGATTCTGTTCTGCATCTTGTCCTACCTTGTAAACTCTTCACGAAGGTTGTTCGGTTCTGAAGAATAATATTTAACTCGAAAGTGCAAAGCATAAGCAGGTCCAGCTAAACATTTGGAGATGGAAGGTTGAAGAAGATCGCGGAGTGGACAAAAGGAAAAACACATTAAATTAACACATTCAGCACTACCCTGGGAGGGCACACAAAGCTAGTAAGTTCTTTTCCACCCTCGGCTGGAAAACTAAAAAGAATCACGTCAGCAACGGTGGCTTGGCTGGGCACCTCCTGCTGGAGGGAAACCATGATCCTCTAGAGCAGTGGTTCTCAACCTTCCTAATGCCACGACCCTTTAATACAGTTCCTCATGTTGTGGTGACCCCCAACCATAAAATTATTTTCACTGCTACTTCATAACTGTAATTTTGCTACTGTTATGAATCGTAATGTAAATATCTGATATGCAGGATGTATTTTCATTGTTACAAATTGAACATAATTAAAGCATAGTGATTAATCACAAAAAACAATATGTAATTATATATGTGTTTTCTGATGGTCTTAGGTGACCCCTTTGAAAGGGTCGTTCGACCCCCAAAGGGGTTGGGACCCGCAGGTTGAGAACCGCTGCTCTAGAGCAAGCATGTCAAACTCATGGCCCACGGGCTGCATGCCTCGTTTATTTGGCCCTTGTTAGCCTTTGAGTTTGACATGCTTGATCTAAGAGGAATTACTAAGAGCTGACATTTCATTCTCCCTGCTGATTCCCATGATGCTCCACACGGATATTAACTTTTTACAAAATACTAATGGGCTACAGAAAAGTGACACATAAACAGCCAAGTGTTCTATAATCTAAATACCATGGAATTTAAAAAGATGACCTGTGCATTCACAACACTGAATAAATGTGGTAGGGACCACACTGGTAACCCCAGAGCTTGGCCTGACTCACAGAGCCCTCCTGCGCCCCATTTTCTGAGTCTACTCTATCGCTCATCAGAAAGGACTGTGACAATGTCTGGTCCTGCTTCTGAGCAGCAAGTGAGTCAGATCTCACTGGCAGGGGCGTATGACTTTAAATGAGAGCACAGTCTGTGTTTTTATTAATATCTACTAAAGACTCTTGTTCAAATCTTAAACTCGAACACGTGGCCAGAAATTCTAATTTCTCAATTTTTAATTAAGAAATTAAAAATGGTCCTCTCAAAATGGAATCTTTTTAAATAATAGCTCCCGAGTTCTGGAGAAAACAGAACACCTCAAAACACTGGCACCTTTGCTTTCCCGATAAAAGAAATAGATGAGAAGGCCAAATGCGGCTTACTTACTTTTCATCTGCTTTTTAATGGGTTTGGAATGATCCAGCCAGTGCTGAAAGAAAAAAAAAATGTTTCTTTAGGAACAGTGCATCAGCAAGAGTATACAGACCCAAGTTACCCTCCTCCACTACCCATAGTAATTCTACCCGTAAAGACCAGAGGCTGGACCGGATCACGCGTGCTTGGGCTGGGGATCTGCAAACTCCTTGGGAAGGTATAAAAAAACAATCTACTTATGCACGTAGTGAATTTTTTTTTTCCTGGGGAAAGGGCCCATAGTTTCCGGAAGCTTTTCAAAGAGGAGCCTGAAAAAACTTAAAAAACCCTTTAACTAACTGGTCTGTGTAGTCCCTTCTCGCCAGTGGAGCCAATGGCCTCTTCCTTCCGAGTTCCTCGAGTTACAATCAATCTTCCCTAATTATTCCAAGTCTATTAATCTGGTAAAGACTATAAACTGCACTGCTGAGACGCCCTGATCACACTCTGGTCTTGTTGTTGTCGCCCTAAACTCTAAAATTATAAAACCCAGCTCTAGCAGATTTGGTTCAGTGGTTAGAGCATCAGCCTGCGGACCCAAGGGTCCTGGGTTCGATTCCTAGTTGAGGGCATATGCCTCAGTTGTAGGCTCAATCCCCCGAGCTGGTCCGGGTGCGTGTGGGAGGCAACCAATCGATGTGTCTCACATCGATGTTTCTCTATCTCCCCACCCCGTCCCCCTCCTACTCTCTCTAAAATTATAAATCCATAATTCATGACCCCTTTATTCTTTTGCCACAATGAAGATGGGGAGACAGGCAGGGACTTGCCTGAGAAACGTTTGCTCTGGTCAATGAAGGCGATTCAACTTCCTCTAGTTTTTACCAGAACAACCACTTCAGTCTTACCCATCAAGGCAATTACAAAACGATTACCCGCACAGAACAGTTTTCTGTAACAACAAAGTTCTTGAGGCTGCAGTCCCGATGAGCCTCGAAAGCTTAGCCTCCATGGAAATGGGCATTTTTGGAATGTTACACTGTGAGCCCCTCGGTGGGAACTAACCCCGGTGGGCAGGGCCATCGGGTCACGTCATCATGTCTGCGACGAGCGTGGCACCCAGCCGGCCCTTATTAGATTCCCGAGACATCAATAAATGTCCAACCTATTTTAAGTGAGGCAAACTTGCCCCATCACTTCCCGTGCACTGGGTGCACACGGTTAGAGCATCAGCTGGAAGGACACAGCCAGAGTGGGTTTCTCACCAGATGTTCAGAACCAGAGGCCATTCTGCCCATTGTCAACAGACTTCCAGAGGCAATCTGAACCGGGCACATTCTAACAATGAGCAAGGACGGGGCTAAATTAGCACTGTGTGTACTCCAGCCCTCACCAGAGAGCCCATTAGGGCTGTGTGGGAGGAGCAGGATAAGGAAACACAAAAGCAAATATCAGATGAGTTATAATACAATAAGCCGTGAGCAGTGCAGTGGGAGAACATGGGCTTCTGTCATCTCCACTCCCCTCTCCACTCCCCGGCTAAGCAACCGTGTCACAAACGCAGCAGATCACCGCAGCCGATGCTATCTCACAGGCACATGTACAGGAGGCTTACTCTCATTGTGAACGGCTTTGAATTGGAAATGACCTAAATGCCCACCAACAAAGACGGATTTAAAAAAAAAGGCTCATCCATATAATGAAATACTATTCCGCCTTTCAAACTGATGTGGGCCTAGAGTTCCTGATGTGGCAAGAGACCCACAGCACAGTGTCAGAGGAAAACAATCAGGCCCCATTTATACAAAATTAGTATTTCTGTCGAGCTATGTCCAGAAAGATTTCGAGGGGTTATTTTTGGATACAGGGATATGAATACTGTTTATTCTTTTCCTTTTTTGAGTTTGAAGCATTTTTTTTTTCTTTTACCAAGAAGATTATTTTCCTGGGGGTGGGCTGGGTGGACACTTGCATTATCCTTTCATTGGTCGTTTGCTCTCGGGCAGTTTTTGATGATCCATTTGCCTCATTAGAAGTAGGTCTCGCTGCTGCCCTCCACCAGGCTGAGAATCCTGGACTTGGCCCCGTGGAGGAGAGCAGATACAGACTTGATGAAAGTATTATCATATGTATTTTCCTGCCAAAGTAAGTATCATGCAAATGGCTATGACTAAACCTGCTCTTCTCACTCTCAAATGAATTCACCATTACCAGGCCAAGGAAGTTCTCCCGCCACCAGCCTTCTAAGCTGATTAGCCCAGAGGCTCCGAGCTTAAAGGAGCTTTGCCCCATTTCTTTCCTATCTCAAGTCTCCTTATCACATTTTGGACAGAACAAGTATAAGCCCACGATTCCTCTATTATCCAACCCTAACCTTGATCCAAGTCCAACCCGTTTCCGTAGGTGTGGTTTTCCCCTGGGTGAGCATTACACTCACAAAGACCCAGGTCCCACCCAAGATCCTGAAACAGAATCTCAGAGCATGCGTGTTTCTCAAAGGTGCCAGGTGCCCATTAAATACTTAGGGCTAAAGTCCTCCCCCATCCTCTCCTTGCCCAGGAACGAATGGGTCCGAATGACCTTGGCGATCATGACACATCCACGGCCCCTTCTGAAAACTGCTCTCTGAGCTCTGCAAAATCTCAATTTCACAGTTTACCGGCCAGCCGTCTGCAGCCGGCGTTAACTCAGACAGATCACGGCTAGATGCCTCTACTGGACAGCAGGCTGCTTTTCCCTCTGGCCACACTGCTGAAGGAGCTCCCTTATCCATGCAGGCTGGCCTCCATCCTTCCTGCCCAGCAGCCGCCTGGAGCCCTGCCCAGAGCAGGACCTGCCAGGATGGAGGCCTGCGAAAAGTCCAGGGCTCGCTAAGCTGGGAAAGGCATCAGAAACAGCTCCCTTTTCAAAGCTCCTTGACCCTGTGGCGTTCAGACGCGACTGGAAACACAGTCACCATCCTAAAATGAGAGCTGATAAAACCTATCTTGTATCCAACCAGTTCAAAGTGACCTAACCTTCTTCTTAGCTGTGGGAGCTGACCAGACTCTGATCGCTGGTACTTTATGCCACAAAACTACCTCGTAACAAACACCCGGCACGAAGGCCCTATGTGCATTTAGTAAATCGAACCCTGGGTTTGGTTCGGAGGCCTGTAGCAGCAGGACTTGTCTCAGATGTTCACCTGCATCCTGGCTAAATACATCCAGGCCGCCTGTCAGCAAAGGCCCCGGCAACTGGCTCCAGCCCTCTTAACAGACGATTAAAGCATCACTGGAAACAGGTGCATTTCTGAGCTCAAAGGGCAAGACATTTAACTCAAAAACTCAAACGAGTACTAGAAAGGGGGTTTTTGATGTGAATTTCTCACCCAAGTCTCATCCAAGGGCAAACCCTTCCCATAAACCCTGATGTGAGATGACCTGGCAAGGCCCACCTGCTCTACTTGTGCAACAGAACTGGGTATGACCCGCGTGAGGCTGGCTGTAGAACGTCACTGCCTAACATCTTGTGATTGGCACCGAAAATGTGTGTGGGTTTGGCGGGGATGTCTTGTGGGACTGAGCCCTTAACCTGCGAGATCTGAAGCTACCTCCAGGCAGACAGTGTCAGAATTCATTGTTGGGTGGTGTGGGAAGAAAACAAAACACATTGGACCCTATCACATCCACTTCTTTCTTAGGCCTCGGAGCCGATGAAGGTGGCCAGGCAGCCGTGGAGAAGGCGCATGAGGTGCCCAGGATCACAGCGCTAACGAGGAGGAGGCGGGAGTCTAACTCCTGCCGAGTCAGCAGCCAGCTCTGGGTCTCCATACCACACACAGCTTGAAGTGCCTGCTCCGTCCATGGGAGGGATCTCTCCTCCTCCTCCTCCTCCTCCTCACCATTCACACCAGCTACTTGACCTGGGGGATTTGTCCACAGCTTCCCATTCACTACCAATATTTGCACCCGGGCAGGAGAAGACTCGCCCTGCGGGCATTCAGAAACCGGCCCCGCCATTTCCGGAGCTGCTGCACAGGTGCCTGTACTAAAACGAAGGAGGCAGATCACATTTCAGGTCCCAGCTCGGCCACTCACCTGGTGTGTGGCTATGAGCAAGGGCCCCCTGAGCCTCGGTGTCCTCCTCTGTGCACTGAGCTAGCCCCTGGCACACTGAAGAGTCAGCTGGGTGTCCATGGAAACTATAAGGAACCATTCAAATGGAAGGACAGTGACTTCCTCCGCTCTTAGTGTTTATACTCCCCCAATTCCCCTCCTAGTAGCAAATGTGATGACAACCACCAGCGATGACACACCCTCACCCTTCTCTCGAAGCATTGGGCCTCTCATCACCCACCTACCCAATTCCACACTACAAAGACCGGAGGAAAAACACCTCCCAAGGCTTGAGAGAAAGGCCCAAATCACCTTTTCTGCACTTCCTGCTGTAAAACATGTCACCATAAAACGTCCCCTTTTATGTTGGGAGGGGCTGAGGAATGGACTGACAATGGCCACACCTGTGGGACACCTGCCCGGCGATGGGCAGGGCTGCACCTGCTTGATGAGGAGGTCATTGCCCCTCAAATCCCGGCTGCTCCTCTGCTGGCTGGCAGTCCCCTCATCCTCTGTGGCCACCCATGTTCACCCTCCCCCTGGGACACCTTGTTCATCTCATCCATGGTGCTGAGGCGGTCGGCCTCCAGGCTCCAAAGTGGGGGACTGAACCACGCTACTCCCAGGACCACTTGTCTGGCTCCCTCCCCAGAATGTGGCAGCAGCAGCAGGGTCCAGCTCGCCTCTGCACTATGGAGCTTGGCATTGAGTAAGCTCCAAGTCAAAGTTTGCTCAACGGCTATTGACCAAATGTTCTCTTACAGTGCGTGTGTGTGTGTGTGTGTGTGTGTGTGTGTGTGTGGCGTTACCATGTGCAATGGAAGGAAAGTGCTGGGCTTTGGAAGGTGGTCAGGTTCTGAGTGGCACCTCTGTCCCTTACTTTAACGTTCACAAGTTAGTGTCTCTGAGCCTCAGCGTCATCATTTGTAAAATGGGTCTGTCCCCTGGTCAGCTGTACAGATCAGTGATGAAGAATGTTAGACATGAATTACGTAAAGCCTGTAGTTAGATGCCTCAATCAGAGGGGGGGGAGGGGGGGAGGGGACTCAGTAAATAGTACAGGCTCTCCCAAGAAAGCTTTGATATGCGAAGACAGAACCCTTGCCCCTGCTTGGAGCTGTTTAAAAGAGAGGTCTACTGAGAGGATTCCCAGGTGGACTTCCCGCTTTGACATGGGAAAGGAAACAGGAGGCCCCAGCCCCAACAGCTAAAAATAGGAGATGCCAATAGACTCTGACCTTGCTGCAGGGCTGGGCCGGGCACTATGGAAACCAGGCTTGGCTCTGCAGGGAGCTGGGCCCGGAGCTGGTGACTTACTCAGAGCTGTGCCAAGAGCTCTGCCTGGGCCAGACCTCTGGTTTGCATGTCAGGGGCTGGGAGGGGGGCGGGTGTCGATCCTTGCAGGAGCTTCAATTATGAAGTAATAAGCCAGGCCCCCATCTATTATCCCACTGTCCCCAGAAACACACCTGCCATCACATCCAGTCACCTGCCACCAACCGCACTGTCCCAGGTTCTCAGAAAAATCAATGATACCCCAGAAGCCGAAGGGCTCCTGTGGAGATTGCTAAGGGTTCTCCCCCAGGAGAGACAGCCAACCTCAGCCTGTCACCTCTGGGGCTGTGATGACTTCTGGTCCCCTTCAGAATGTCCAGCTAGGAAGAGCAAACCCACACCCAGCTCAGATTACAAAACCGCTTCCGTTCCCTTAGTTCACAAAGCCCCTCAACGCCCCTGTGACGCAGATGTCACCACAGTGACGACGACCGAGGCTTGAGAGCCAGAGTGCCGAGAAGAGCACTCAAACCTGAAAACATAAAAACTGGGCTTGAGTCAAGCTGTGCTTCTCACTGAGTGACTCGCCAAGGTCTAAGGCTTTGGGTGCACCATTGAGAATGGGGTGGGGAACCTTTCTTCTGCCAAGGGCCATTTGGATATTTATAACATCATTCGCTGGCCATACAAAATTATCAACTTACAAATTAGCCTGCTCTATGTGGTCAAACATTTCATTAACTCGCACCTAATGCCTTGGCAAGGCCAGACCAGATGATTTCTCGGGCCTTATGCGGCTCCCGGGCCGGATGTTCCCCACCTCTGATCTAGAAGATGGAAATACGTGGCTCCTAACATCTCTTCTGGGTCTAACGACTGAGGTTCTCAGGTTCTCTTGGCACACCTCTGTAAGTCACCAAGATCCACCCGGCGAAGAAGAGGAAGTCCTACGTCTTCGGGTCTATTCAGAAAGGCTTTGTATATTTATATACACAAATAAGATCCCCAGGCCAAACGAGCAAGCTGTCCCAGAAGGCAAAATAAGCTCAGCGGTTCACACAGTGGAGGAAAACCCCCTGGGAGCTCAGGAGGTGCTCCGTGATGGAGTGTCGCCTGAGATGGTCTTGAAGGGTGGCCAGAAGTTGAAATGGGGTGAGAAAGGGTATTCCAGGAGGGGAACCAGCACCAACAAAGGCCCAGCAGTGAGTGCAGGCATGACCTGCACCCGGCCTATAAGGAGCCCAGGTTAGAAATCACACCGATTAGCAGAAGGGGCCTGGGGCTGCTGGGGCCACACGCTCCTGGGTCCTAGAGTCGGGCAGATGAGGACCTGGTACCTGCTTTTGTGGGGAAGAAAATCACATCCGTTCACAGAGCGGGATCCTGGAAAGGCTTTAGGGCCTGCAGAGAGCTAGCATCTGTACGTGTCTGACCTGGGAAGGAAGCCTGGATCCCGCTGTGAACACACCTCCTGCCGCACGGTGACAGGGCACCGGAGGATGGGACAGCTGGCAGCCAAGCGAGCAGACGTCCACGGTAAAGTCTTTCGAAATGGAGTCGCATCTTTGGCTTTCTGGGAATCCGAGTGGCTGGAGAGGGGTCATCTGGGGAGGAGGTCGTGCCACCAGGGCAATGGGCACTTGGCTCTAATGGCAGAAATGAGAGAGAGCTCCTCCCTTCTGATTAAGAAAAGATGTGTGGGGCAGACGTGCCTGCCTCCTCTTTAGACTCGGAATCACTGAGTATTAGAACGGGAAGAGCTTTTGGGAGACTAGGTCCAAGAAACCCATTTTACAGATAAGGAAACTGAGAACAAAGACTTGTCTAAAACCCGCCAAATGAGTCGGGGGCAGAGCCAGAAACAAGGCCCAGGTGTGACTGCTAGCCCAGGGCCACAGATATAATGAAGTCAAAGCTACCACACGGTATTCCACAGGTTAAAGACACAGGAGAAGGCAGAATAGAGAAGAGTTTCAGGGAAGAGGAGAGCTGACGAGCGTCCAGTGCTGGGGACAGAACTCAGGAAGAAGCAGCTGGAAATGAAACTGTCCTTGTAGGTTTGGGGAAAAAACGCTGGAGAAACAGGCTACTCCCTTAAGACAAAATGGCAAGGAGGACTGGTTTGTCTTCAGGGGAAAAAACCCAGGAATTTGAGCGAAATGAGCTCAGTCTTCTCAGGAGGAGGTAAGGCCAATTTGAAGTTTTATGGGGACTGGATTACATGTTTGTGATCAAGATTTAGAAGGGGAACTGTGGGGCATATAGGAGTCCATTGGGGTCCTGGCAGGTGTGGCTCAGTTGGTTAGAGTGTTAGCCCGTGCACTGAAAGGTCATTGGTTCAATTCCCGGGTCAGGGCACATGCCCTGGTTGTGAGTTCAAATCCCAGTTGGGGTGTGTGCAGGAGGCAACCAATTAATGTTTCTCTCTCTCTCTCTCTCTCTCTCTCTCTCTCTCTCTCTCTCTCTCTCAAATAAAAAATAAAAAACCATATTTAGGGGTGGGAAAGAGTCCATGAGGGGCTAATGAGGCTCCAGAAGGAGCTCGGGGGTTTGGACTTCTCTGAAACTGTGATCTGTGCTGGTGCCAACAGGTGCCAACAGGCACAGCCGTGACTCTCCAGCAATGCTTGGCAATCGGGAGAAGCAGCAGAGCAAACAGATGGGCCTGAATGTCAAAGGGGTTCCAGGGACAGTCATGGGGACAGGAGAATCAAAGGGCACAGGAGGACACAGGTGAGATGGCCGAGGCTTTGCCAAGCCTGAAAGAAGGCAAGGGCAGCGGGCGGCCGGGAGAGGGGAGAATGAGGCAGGAGGGGATCATCAAGGCCGAGGCCAGATGTAGAGGGCCTGGAAAGATGGAATCAAGGGAAGTGATCCTGGAATGGGGAACAACAGAATTCCGGATCTTGGAGTGGTGACAAGACCCAGAGTGCCTCTGGGTGAGGTTTGGTCAGATGAAGCTTCAATGAGAGGAAACAGTGTCCAGAATATTTAGAAGGATCAACAACTTGAATTCTGAGGTGGCCAGAGCCTTGAGGGATGGGGAGAACATTGCTGAGGTCAGAGAGCGGGGAACTGGGCAGGAAGGTGGAAAGAGAAGGGCTGGTCTGCCCCTCCCCGGGGCCCTGGTGGGCTGGAGTGAGAGTCTGCAGATGGGAAATGGAGAAGAATCGGGACCACTAGCTCAAAGAGATACTGTAACTAGGATAGACTGAAGTCCTGATTCCACTGTATCATCTGCACGCTCAGCATCACACTAACAGTCTCAGGCAGACCCAACTCCCAGGCATCGATTTTGAGCATCTTCACTTTACAACCGTCACGTGGGGCTCCCAAGATGTAATAAAAAGTGTCTTTCGGGTAGAAAGGCTTCACCACATATGAGGAGCTCTTGGTTTTTAGCTTAAACATCTCCTATCAGGGGAACCCACCTTTTTTTCTTTTTTAAAAAATATACTTTTGTTTATTTCAGAGAGGAAAGGAGAGGAAGAGAGAGAGAGACATCAACGAGAATCACTGATCCGCTGCCTCCTGCACGCCCCCTACTGGGGATCGAGTCCACCACCTGGGTGTGTTCTCTGACAGAGAATCGAACCTTGATCGCCTGTTTCATAGGTCGATGCTCAAACAAACACTGAGCCATGCCACCTGAGCAGCAGAGCCACCTTTTCACACACTATCATAGCACCGCCCCTTATCCTATCTATCCCTTACTCTACTTTATATTTCTTCACACTTATTACTACCTGTCACCTTATATTTGTGTTCACTGCTTTATCCAAAGTGCTCAGAATGGGGCCCATGCAGGAGAGGCACTCACTAAATATTTTTAGATTGTTGAATACATTACCTTCGAAACCCAAAGCTAGATTTTGTTGGGAGGGAGACCTGAAGTCATTCCTGCTTTCTACATGAGGGATTCTAAGGGGTGGCGTGAGCCTCTCCACTGTGAACACTTCTGTCTCAGGCAAAGCAAGGGAAGTCTTTGCTGACCTAACACCACCTCCTGGAGCCTGCAAGATGGTTCTCGAGCAATGCCAAGACCTGCTCCGACTGCCCCGCCCCAATCTGGCTGGGGCTCAGCCCTGTTCACAGCACCTGCTCTCCACGCCCAGCAAGTCTGCACCAGAGGATGGTGGTGCAGCCCCTTCTGCTGGTTAAAAATAGAAGCAGCTCCACCGGAAGAATTCCCACAATGGTGTCTACCTACTCGAGAAATGTGCCCACACTGCATCCCTACACGTGGAAGTGCTTCCCTAATGCATCCCCGTGCGCGAGATAAACGTTCCCTCCCTCTTCCTCTCCCGGTTGTTGGCCACCTCAAGAGTGGGGCATCGTGAGTGCATCTCACTGGAGCACCATCACCAGCATCCCAATGCTCGTCATGGCAACATCACAGTTTCACTCCTATGTTCCTCTACCAATTTCTAGCCGCTGTGGATCTGTGATTAGCAATGAAAAGATGATCTGCCCTGAAAGGAATCAAAGGAAGACATACCGCGACCTGGGCAGAGTCGAGGAACTGGAGGCCGAAGTAGTCTGTTTCCACAAGGTCCAGGTGGTACACGATCTGATCAAACAGGTCCTGGCCTTTGGCATGTTTCTGGAAAGCAAGTGGATAGATGAAGATTTAGGACATGACAGCTGGGTAAGAAACAAAAAGATTTTTAAAAATCACTTTTCTCTGTATTTTGCATATATATGTATGTGACACAGGATGCAAAATTTTAAAATTTTAAAATTTTTAATTGGCTGTAGTATGATACAAACTCATGATTAAATCTAAACAAAAACCCACCAAACAAGGATATTAGGGAACCAACACCTTGAAAACTGGTAAATAAAGGGCGGGGGGGGAGACCAAACATTGATTCTGTCTTTATTGTAGCCCTAGGTAATCAAAGAGTAGATGACACATATACAAGAATTAACTCAAAGTGCATCAAAGACCTGAAAGTATGAAACTCTCAGGATAAAACATAATAAAACATAGGCGTGAATTTTCATGACCGTGGATTAGGCAATGGTTTCTTAGATGTGACACCAAAAACATAAGCAGGAAAATAAAAAAAATAAACTGGACATCATCAAAATGTAAAGCTTGGGTGCTTCAAAGGACACAAAGACGTCAAGAAAGTCCAAACACAACCCAGAATGGGAGCGTTGGCAAATCACATGTCTGATGAGGGATTTCTACCTAGACTACAGGACTATTGCAATTCAATAATAGAAAAGCAAACACTCCATTACAGAAGGAGCCAAGGATGGAGAAAGAGAGTTCTCCATAAGCCCAGGAAAAGGTGCTCAATGTCACTGGGGAAATGCAAAGCAAAACCATAATGAGACCCCTCACTTGGATGGCTATCATCAAAAAGACAGAGAACAAATCTTGGAGAACCTGGAACCCTCAGGTACTGCTGCTGGGAATGAAAAATTGTGCAGCCACTTTCGGAAACAGCCTAAAAGGTCCTCAGACGGTAAAACATGGCTTCCATTGGCCTCAGCAATTCCACTCCTAGGTCTATACTCAAAAAGCATGACAACATGATGTTCACACTGAAACTTGTACAAAAACCTTCAGAGCAGCGTTATTCATAATGGCCCCAAAGTGGAAGCAACCCAAGTGTCTATTAACCGGTGAATGGATAAACTGTGGCCTTATCCACAAAACAGAAACAGTATTTCACCATAAAAAGGAATGAAGTTCTGACACATGCTACAACGTGGATGGACCCTGGAAATTGAAAACTAAGTAGAAGCCAGTTATGAAGGACCACATAGTACGTGAAATGTCCAGAACAGGTCAATCTAGAGATAGAAAACAGAGTAGGGTTTGCTTATGGCTGCAGCGATTGTGGGGTGGCCACTCAGGTGAGTAGAGTTTTTTTGGGGGGTGAGGACGGCGGGGGTTAATGAAATGTTCTAAGATAATGATTGTGTTAACAGATGCACAACTCTAAGAATATACTAAAAGCCACTGGATTGTACACTCCAGACAGGTGAATTGTATTGTGTGTGAATCTCAATAAAGCTTTTGTAAATAGTAGATGGGCTGAGTTTTTCATTTATTTCCAACAAATAAACGAAGAAGGAATACAAGAACTGCAATATCTCAAATTTGCAACTTGGCAGGCGCTAAGCATTGGGTACCAGTGGATACTAGCATCCCAACGGGAGACAACCAGCTGTTACGTACCTCCTGGTAAAGAACGCCCCACCCCCGGACACAGAATCTCGCCCCCCTGGCCTCTCTCTCCACAGCACTAGATCCAACTGCCAATGGCAAGAAATACAGAGCAATGTTCTAAACTACCAGCATTCGATAAGTAGACTAGAAAGGAAGAAGAAGCTGTGATTCCAATTACATAGAAATATGTACACGTTGTTCATGGATCACTCGATATAAACAGGAAATCTGCAAAAACTAGAATAGCTGTGTTCCACCGTGCCAATGATTCATTAGCAGGTTTCCTCGGGATAAAACTAGTTAGAATACAGCTTGAGCAGCAGAACATCGCAAAAAGAATTGGACCGGGCCCAGCTGGTGTGGCTTAATGGTTGAGTGTCGACTTATGAACCAGGAGGTCACATTTTGATTCCCAGTCAGGGCACATGCTCAGGTTGCAGGCTCGATCCCCAATGCGGGGCATGCAGGAGGCAGCCAATGAATGATTTTCTCTAGCATCATTGATGTTTCTCTCTCTCTCTCCCTTCCCCTTCTTCTCTGAAATAAAAAATATATACGAATTGGGCTGGGAGGGAGCAAGAGACCCGTGCTCTAGGCCCAGATGTACCACTAAAGGTGACCTGAAACCATTCATAATTCCCCCAAATCCTGTGGCCATCCTGGGCTTCTCCTGCAGCTGCAAATCAGAAGTGATGCCCTGAGTATACAGGGCCACCACACGCAACTGGCCCCATAGCCAACCTCCTCCCCACCGTTCGGTATGTAATTTTAACACACACAGAGTATGGGCTGAAAAAACACAGTTCTACACATGCCAAATGAGGGAGGTCAGCCCAAGTTTCCGTCTAGGTCATTCCAAGTCTTGCTTTTCTGATGTGTTTCTAAAATGGTTCTTAATTTAGAAAGAGCTCAAGGTGGCTGCTGGGAAAAGAACCCGTCTCGGGGCGGTGAGTGCCTTCTGCCAAGCCAGACGGGCTCCTTTGCTGGTAGACCCTCAGCTGGACTTAGAGGTGGCAGACAGAGGGCTGGTGGATAGGAAATCTATTTTTACTCACTTAGAAACACTTTCCCCCACCCAGCTCCCTTCATCCAGCATGTCCTTTGGTCTCTTCTGCTGGAAGAGAGAATTCCCAATGGCCCTTTCCAGCCCTCAAAAGAAGCTGGTAAAAATGATGAGGACTGAAATAGAGGGGTCCTCAGAACAGAGTCCCAGTGGGTTAGGGGTGGGACGAAGACAGCAGGGCCAAGGCCACAGCACTTGAACCCACCACTTCTCACTGCTCCCAGTCTGCAGGGTGGACACTCTCAACACTGAGAAGGCTCCAGATAATGAACTCACCTGCACTGCCAGCCAGGACATCCCACCTGGGGCAGCCCCTAGAAGCCCACAAACTGTCATCTCAGGCTTAGCCCAAACATTCCCTCCTCAGCAGCTTGTTCCCCACCCCCGCTTATCACATACACACTTATCACACTGCACCGCAGTTGCCTGTGCTCCTGTTACTGACTTCAGACTGAACACTCCCTGAGGGCAGGACCAGCCGTGTTCATCTGAGCACCACCTCTCCTCCATCCCAAAGCAGTGTCTGGTTGGCACACAGCAGCTCCATAAATGTCTGTTTGCTGCACAGATGGAAGGAAGGAAGGAAGGAAGGAAGGAAGGAAGGAAGGAAGGAAGGAAGGAAGGAAGGAAAGGAAAGGAAAGATGAATAAGGGATGTGTATGGGGTCTGGGGCCAAGAAACAGACCTTCCAGATGGGCTGTGCACCAACAATAGACTGATACTTCATAAGCGGCAGGCTGAAAATGAGAATATCCTCATTAAAATCTTTTCAGATGAAGTATCCCAGGAACAAGCACCTAGGAAGGGTGCTCTACTTCCAAGGCTCTTTCCCTAAACACAGTTGTGTGGCTGTTGTGTAAAGTGCTGTCTATTGGTTACAAAAGGTGATCCATTACTGTGACCAGACTAGAAGCCACTCCTTGTCAGCTCACCGTCAACTAGGTCTCCCCCTCTGTGACGAATCCATTCATTCAACAAATATTTACCAATTGTGCATCAAATTCCAGCCATTATTCTAGGTGTTGGCGTACACTGAGGTCACAAAGTCTGGAGGGGAATAGCTACAGGAAGTCCTCACCAAGTAAGTCCTTCCCGGAAAGCAAAGGCATCCAGACCTGGGGCAGCAATGCCAGTATCTCCCTGCCTTCCAAAGCAGAATATACAAAACGTAAAACCTTACTAAGTCCAGATCACCATTCTGGAATCCCATGATGCTCCATCTACTTTAAGACACATAGAGCAAGCTGTCCCCAAACACAGCAGGGTAGAGAGGGCTACCCTCCAGCCTTGCATCCACGCCGCCTGGTTTTTCTTCCTCCCATCTCAACCCATCAACTTTTAAAAAATATTGATTTCAGAAGGAAAGGGAGAGGGAGAGAGAGATAGAAACATCAATGATGAGAGAGAATCATTGATCGGTTGCCTCCTGAACACCCCCTACTAGGAATCGAGCCCACAATCCAGCCGTGTGCCCTCACTGGGAACCGAACCAGTGACCTCTTGGTTCCTGGATCGATGCTCAACCACTAGCCACACCCGGTGGGGCTCAACCCATCACTTTTCACAAGGACCAACAACCAGTGGTTTTGAGTGGGCATGTCTTTCTGTAGCAGCTCCTTCAGATCTGACAGCAGCTAAAAATAACTAAAACCATGTATAAAATACGAGTATTGAGTTGCCAGCTAAAGACTGGGTCAGGCAGGCAGCCAGCAGGGGAAGGTATGGACACTGTGATATCTTTGCTGGACAGTCAGTTAGAGGTGCCCGGCCATGCTCCTGATAAAGAAGACTGCTGGACAGCTGATGTCTCAACTGTCCCCCCAAATATCCTGACCCTCTTAGATAAGAGGCACCTGGCAATGTCTTAACTGCAATGTTACAGGCCCTAGAAGAACAAAGAAGATACAAGCCAATCCATCCAAGCCTCATTAGACTCAATAGCATAAGACATGAGGCATCACAGGCAGGTTTGAAAGGAGGAAATAGCCTGTGGGTGAGTGTGCCAGTCGAGCTATACATCCTAGTCATGAACCAAAACAGAAGGCACGACATCTGAGCAGTGAAATGACTTCAGGAGCCATCTCCTGACAGGCACACGAGGCTCTCCCGTGTCTCCCTGGCTCCGCATCCATCAGATGGCATGTCCCTCTGCATCCGACTTCAGAAAGGCTCCCTCTCCCTCACGGCTCTATCACTCTCTATCAGGCCACATCACCGGCATGGACCATAGCAACAGCCCCAATCCTCTCATTCAAACTGACTCAGGATTTATCCTATTAAGAACACTATGAGTCCCAGACAGTCACCCCATATATCAGGTCTCCCTCCTTCTAGTGTCTAACTCCTAAAACCATCTTCCCCGTTTGCCGGAATGGTCTTCACACACAGAGTGGCCCAGGGCTCTCTGTCTCTGCTGCCATTGCTACTAAGCCATCCTAAACAAATATAAACGGTTTACTCCAGGATGTCAGGAACACAAATATCTGAAATGACCGGATAAAGTTACCTTGAAATTTCATCATAAGTGAGAAAAACAATACCCCCCCACCCCCGCCTTATCCCGGGTTTCACTTTCTATGTATGGTTTCAGTTACCGCAATCAATCGCAGCCCGAAAATATTAAATGAAAAATTTCAGAGATAAGTCCTAAGTTTTAAACTGTGTGCTGTTCTGAGTAGCAAGATGAAATCTCTTGGGAGATGACTCATCCCTTTGTCCAGAGGACCCACACTGTACACACTCCCCACCTCTTAGTCCCATAGTAGCCACCTCGGTTATTTGACTGTCACAGCATCGTAGTGCTTGTGGTCAAGTCACCTTATTTTACTAATGGACCCCAAGTGTTAAGAGTAGTGGTGCTAGCGATTCGGACATGCCTAAGAGAAGACATAAAGTGCTTCCTTGAAGTGAAACAGTGAAAGTTCTCAGCTTAAGGAAAGAAAACAAAATCATATGCTGAGGTTGCTAAGATCTATGGGATTATGGAAAAAAATTATGCTAGTTTTGCTGTCGCACCTTAAACTGCAGAAGTTACAGCCTCAGTGCATGATAAGTGTTTATTAAGATGGAAATGGTATTAAATGTGTGGCTGGAAGAACAGAGCAGGAGCTCTGACTGTCAGCAACCTGTGGTACCAGACAGCACTGAACCTCTAACCTACACAGAGACTTCAACAAGGGGTCCCCTGAACCAACTGACACATCCACATAACTTTTATTACACAATATTATAATTGTCCCATTTTATTGTGAGTTGTGGCTGTTAACCTCCTACTGTGCTTAGATTATAAATTAAACTTTATCACAGGTATCTTTATAAAGGAGAAAACATAGTATGTCTAGGGTTCAGTACTATCTGCAGTTTCAGCGTCCACGGTGGGTCTTGGAATATATTCCCCATGGGTAAGGGCGGGGGGCTGCTGTCCCATCTCAGCCCTCAGCAAGACTTGGTGACTCAAGACTGGAATGCTACGATGCCAAGAGCCTGCAGAAGTGCCCATAATCTGCTGGATGCAAGGCCAGGCTGTCCAGCTTATACACCCGCCTTCCTATTGCAGAGCGCTTCCATGTTTATCCAGGGTCCGTGACCCCATTTTCCAGAGAAGGAGACTTTGCTTCAGAAAACATACGTGACCAAGTTCCTACTGCTTGTAAGTGGCAGACCTGGAATCAGGACCCAGCCTTCCTGAGTCTTAGGACAGAGACCTTTCTACCTCACCCCACTACTTCTCTAGTCAACTCATGTGCCTCTTTGGCTCCAAGCACATGCAACACATCCAACACGCATCTTCTGAGCGCATACTTCATGCCCGGTCTGAGTTACAGATGGGATAAAGGGCCAGGTGGGGTCTGGGGAGTGCGGGGGGGGGGGGCAATCTCCAACTTGTTTGGAGGGCAGGAGAGTTGCAGCAGGATGGAAAGTGAAGTATTTGCTCACAAACCAACACAGAAGCCAGGGCACTGTAGCAAGGGGAACATCAACAGTCTGAGCGGCTCCTGGAAATTCAATTCTGGTAAAACAGAGCACATGTTATTAATTTCCTGGCTCCCCTGGCTAACAATCGCTTGGCAATCAGAGGAAGCAACAAAAACAACTGCCCTTAATTCTGATCAACAAGGAAGCGAGAAGCATCTTAGGAGAAAGTGACTGTCCTCGTGGTGTGTGAGGCAGGGAAAGGAGGCACCTGGTGGTCAGATCCCCCAAAGGTCTCTGTCCACCAAGGGCCAGGGGCACTCAATGTGTGTAAGAGGCCCAGGCAGACACCTTTTAGGTTTAACCACTGCACCACAGAACACAGCCGCACTGCCTTCAACTAAGGGAGAGATCACTTTATAATGCAATATGGTGCATTATTGATTGATTATTGATCAGCCTCGGTTCCAGCCCGATACACCATCTCAGGGCCAAGCTGTGGTTACATCTCAGCAGAGATTCAAAGCTCTCGTTTGTTCTTTTAACAGCACCTCCCTCACAGGGCTGCTGTGAAAATTAAATGACCCCCTGGCCACGATCCTGTGACCCTTCTTTCACTCAACGTGGAAAACCTAACATCTCCCAGGACCTCAATTTCTGTCTCCGTCTAGCTCCATCCACGCATGCCTAACACAAGGGATTCAACAGTTAGTTTAAGGGACAGTGTCCCATGTATTCCCCAAGATGCTGAATGCAGTCCAGACACCTAACCCTACTTGATCCTGGCTGCCCTGAAAACTGATTCACCCAACACTTCAAATGTTATGCCTCCCGCTCTCAACGTGAAACATCAAAACAGTACATGTCGAATACTCATCAATTTTCTGGTGATACTGCTATCAGGCACATTTACATATACTACCCCTACTGACAGGGACATTAACAGACTCTCCATTAACAGACTATCTGACAACCCCCCAACACAAAGGTCCGTTGGACAAATTCCTCTTAAAGTTCTAGACTGGGAGCCCTCCCTGTCACCTCCATTATTAGGCAAAGTGAATCATGTGACCTATCACACTGCTCTCTGTCCAACTGACTCCACTCCAACCCCTAGTGAATGGGAACAGACGGCAGGACACTGCCCTGAAGGGCCTCTTAAGGCAGGCATTTCCCACCCCGGTGGCTTCTATCTTACACTAAAAAACAGGCAAGCCCGGCTGGTATGGCTCAGTGGTTGAGCACTGACCTACCAATTAGGAGGTCACAGTTTAATTCCCAGTCAGGGCATATGCCCGGTTTGTGGGCTTGGTCTCCAGTATGGGGCGTGCAGGAGGCAGCCGATCCACAATTCTCTCTCATCTTTGATGTATCTATCTCTCTCCCTTTCTCTGTGAAATCAATAAAAAATATATATATTAAAAAAACAACAACAGGCAACTACTTGTGGATGTAAAAGGTCCCAGGTGTTACAAATTGGTAGTTACCAAATAGTCACAGGGAGGTCAAGTACAGCATAGCTAACTTAGTCAATAAAATTATAATTACTATGTAGGGTGCCACATGGGTACTGGACTTATCAGGGGGATCACTTCATAAATTATATGAATGTCTGACCACTATGCTGTACACCTGAAACTAATATAAAGTAATACTGCATGTCAACTGTAATTGAAAAATACAAACAATTTTAAAAAGTGGTCCCAGGTAGCAATCACCTAAGGCAGTGGTTCTCAACCTGTGGGTCGTGACCCCTTTGGCGGTCGAACGACCCTTTCACAGGGGTTGCCTAAATACATCCTGCATATCAGATATTTACATTACGATTCATAACAGTAGCAAAATTACAATTATGAAGTAGCAAAAAAAATAATTTTATGGCCGAAGCCAGTTTGACTCGGTGGATGGGACGTCGGCCTGCGGACTGGGGGGGTCCCGGGTTCGATTCTGGTCGGGGGCATGTGCCTGGGTTGCGGGCACGTCCCCGGTGGGGGGTGTGCAGGGGGCAGCTGATCGATGTTTCTCTCTCATCGATGTTTCTGGCTCTCTGTCTCTCTCCCTTCCTCTCTGTGAAAAATCAATGAAATATATTAAAAAAATAATAATAATAATTTTATGGTTGGGGGTCACCACACATGAGGAACTGTATTAAAGGTCATGGCATTAGGAAGGTTGAGAACCACTGACCTCAGGTGTTAGTTTTAGTGTTATTTCTTTTACATTGTGATGCTTAGACATGGCTGCAAGGTCCCTGCACTTCTCCCCTGAATCTGGAAGAGAATGGCACTGCTTCAACCAAATAACATACAGTGTTAGCAATGTTTTGTGTTTTCCAAGGGGAGGTAACAGTTCTCCTGGGATGCTTGCTCTGGGGGGAGAGCCAGGCAGCACGTACAAAGTCTAACTCCCCTGGGAATGCCATGCTGAAGAGCAGATGTTCCAACCAACAGTCCCAGCACAGCCCAGTCTTCTGGTCATCACTGCCAGGTGCATGACATGTGGAGCAGCCATGCTGGGCCCCCCACACCAGCCCATCCTCCAACTGGGCCCTCCTGGGTGACCTTGATCAATGCCATGGGGAGCGGAAGAATCTCCAAGTGGAGCCCCACCCAAATTCTTGACCGACAGAACCCGGGAGCTCTGAAAAATGGTTGTTATTTTAAGCCACTACGCACTGGGGGAGTTTGCTATGCAACACTAGGTAACCAGAATGAAGACCATACACATACCCAGACACAGCATGTGTGCATGGCATATGTGTGTGTACGTGAAAGATTTTCATAACTTTAAAAAATGTTTCTTAGGAAATCCCCACACTGTGATACTAATTTCAGTATCACCTGCTTGAGATAAGAAAGTAGGGTAATAAGCAGATGAATTCCCCAAAACGACCGAAAGGATAAACAAATCAAAACACTATTCTTCAAAGGCCACTCACTGACTGTTTCTCTAGGAGAAAGACATTAAAATCGAGGGCTGGACTACCTGAGGCTGTTGTACTCCACATTCACCAACGACACATTAAGAACTCAATAGATTGCACTGAAAAGAGGAGAGGACACCATTATGGATTAAAAGAGACTTAGGAGGCATTATTTACCAAAAGTAATGTGTGGTCTGCAGTTGGCTCCCGATTCAAGCAAACCAATCATGAAACGGCTTTTGAGATGACTGGGGAAAACGGAACATGGATTTGGTATTGGGTGACACTAAGGAATCACTCCTCATTTTGCTGAATATGATAATGGCATTTTCTCACACACATACATAAAAGACACCCACTTAAGTATTAACAGGTTACGTGACAAGTTGTCTGTGTCTGGGAGTTTCTTTAAAACACCCCATTTTACAGATGGGTAAAACAAGGCCAGAGACAGGTCACACCCAGGAAGCCACTCAAAGCCAGGAACAGAACACAAGCCTTCTGACCCTGAGAGCAACACAATTTTCTTTCTTAGGATTATCTTCACACGACTACATAATATGAATGCTACCTGGAAAAGCAAGCCTTGCATAGCATTTCCACTTCTGAAAGACCAAGAACCAAATATGCAACACCAAACCCCCCGCCTCCCCCCCCAAAAAAAAACCCCAAAGAAATCTGTGTTAAAAAAAACAAACTATTTGACTATAAAAAAGTGCTTGGTTTGTGGAAATATTTCTGGCTTTTTTAAATGGTGGACCAGGAAAAAACCACAAAACCCACCCCAAACTGGGAGAAAGAAAAAAGAAAATGAAACAAATTTGTGCCTGACTAAACAGTCACATGCAATTAAAATGATGGATGTCTCGGTGCCAGAGGTTGAGTTTGAAACAAGCTGCTGGGAGAAGGGCAGCCTGAAAATAAATTGCCAAATTACTCTTTGCAGCCAGATTTCAGATTCCCTCTCTGTGCAATTTTGAAAGTGAGTAACTCCACATCAATAAACATGCAACAAACTCCCAGAATGCCCAGCCAAGAGACCCGAAGAGAAAGAACTGAGTGGACGACTGCCCCCACCCATCCTGCAACTTGGGTATGTGACTAAATTTGCAAAGTCAGGCAGGTCAAGGCTACCCGGCACCCAGGAAGCTTTCCCAACTACCAGTCCTGGAAGGACTGGGCCCCTGTTCTCTGGAATTCTTTCCAGCTCTGAGAGCAGTCTGGATGTCCCAACACACCCTGTGAGGCAGTGGCTGAAGGCATGCGCTCCAGGGGGCCCGAGCCCCACCTCTGTTACTCAGCTCAGGTGGAGCTCGGTGTCAGGAAATTTCTTATCTGGTAAGAATGTCTGAGGACGAAATGAAATGATCGATTTGACAGGGCTTGGCCCCAGGCTTCTCCCACAGAACACGCCTGGTGACAGAGGTGGCCTCATTCTAGGTAGCGTGCTCATTCCCAGAGGAAGATGAGCTTTATGAGTTAAGTCACAGGGGAGTGTTGTGGGCTGAACTGTGTCCCCCCCCCCTCGCCCCCCAAATTCGTAAGTTGGAACCCTAAGCTCCAGTGCCTCAGAATGTGGCTGTGTTTGGAAGATAGAGCCTTTAATTAAGTTAAATGAGTGAATTAGGGAGGGCCCTCGTCCTATCTGATAGAGAGAAAGGTCACCCTGGTGGTATGTCTCAGGTTGCTGGTTTGTTTCCCATTCAGGGTATGTGCCCGGGTTGTGGGCTTAATCCCCAGTAGGGGGCGTGCTAGGCGGCTCATAGATGTTTTGCTCTTGTATTAATGTTTCTCTCTCTCTCCCTCTCCCTTCCTCTCTCTTTATAAAAATCAATTTAAAAAAAATAAAAAAAGAGAAAGAGAGAAGGTTCACATCAGGTTGCCCACACACAGGGAAGAGACCATGAGAAGGCACAGGGAGAGGGCAGCCATCTACGAGCCAATGAGAGAGGCCTCAGAGGAAACCGACCTTGCCCAGCACCTTGATCTTGGACTTCCAGCCTCCAGAACGGTGAGAATTTCCATTGGTTAAGCCACCCGGGCTGCGGCATTTTGTTGTGGAAGCCCGAGCAGACTAACACAGGCAAGAACACGGCTTCAAGTCAGGACCAGGTGAGAATCTGGGCTCCACCACTCACAAACAACATGATCCCAACTAAGCCCATTTCCTGCCTGGAACGTGGAGATAACACAGCACCCATTCCAGCAAGCGATGGTGAGGGTGAGATGAAAACATATGCAGAGGCCTCATCCAGCATGCGCACCGCGGGCGGTCAGAGCCAGGGCTGTGCCGGGACCTCTGACTCCGAGCTCCAGGAACTTCCCACCACATTCCTGGAGCTCCGGGGCCTCTGCTGGGTAGCAGGCAGCTGGTGGACACTTTGCTGGTGCTCCTCCCCGGACCGAACTGATGGGGAGACCTGGCCCGAACAGCCTAGGTGCTGCTTGGGCCACAGCACAGTCTTGGAGCCCACGTTCCTGGGGTCCCACCCATGGCTGGTATTCCTTAAGGATGGACACTGAACCCAGCTAGCAAATGTGCCTGAATTTTAGTACTTTCAGTGATCACACCAACTGCTAGGGCACAGAAGTTTGGGGCTATTTTACTTGGCTCTGTGTGCATATAAGATTTTCAAAAAGGTTAATGAGTGGAAAAGCACATAAAACTTTTAACCTTGTCTCTGGTGAGCTCGGCAGTTAAGGTCATAAAGCTGTAACTGAGGAACCACCATCCATTCATCTGATGAGGGGTATACAAACAAAGCTGTCTTTTTATGGCTGGCCTTTGATTTTTCATCTCTCTCTCCCTCTCTCTCTCTCTCCCTCCCTCCCTCCCTCCCTCTCTTTGTGAGTCAGTCTTTCTAAAAAGTCCCCTTCAAGGAGGCAGAGAGTGACACGTTCAGATGGAGAAAAGGAGGGTGTGATGCTCACAGCCCCTCTGTAGGCTTGGATCTGTAAAGATGGCGTTATCAGGATAATTCCCCTGGGCATGTGGTGTGAGTTAGTGTGAGCTGTTGAGAGAAGAATGTTGACTGTTCGCCACACAAAAAGTTAGCCTTTCCTCACTCATTAACTAAGAAAAAATGTTTCCAATCATCTGTGCATTTTTAAAAGCAACAACTGAATACCAAGCGCTAACTAGTACTGTTATGGAAACTTTCTTCAAAATAGAATACACCCATAGGAAATTCCTTACAGAACTGAACACCTAGGTACAACTAGAGTAACTTCTCCTCACCTTCAACTGTTATGGGTGGATCATAAACTAACCGCCCCCCCCCCTCCCATTTCTCCCAGTTCAATGGTTTCTCACACAAGACCGGGTGCCCTAGGACTTCAAATCCATGTCAAAAGGTATTCCTACAAGACTGCCACCAGCCAGGCATTGAATGCCCCAGCCCAGATACCTCTACAAGACCTACAGAATGTCCGTCCGAGGAAAATCTGTATGGGTTACAAGGTGTCACCCACATGCCAGGCACTTTGAGAATTCATGCTGGGAGGTGCACAGACAGGAAACATCCCATAAGTGGAGGGGGTCATGAGGACTGGGGGGCAGTCCCCACACTGATCCAGCCACCTGCTGTTCCATGGGGATTCAGACTGTGCGATCAGATCTTCCAAGTTTTTTAAGAAAGGCTACAAATTTGAATTTTTTAATGTGAAATGTGGCTATTTCTAAAAGCCTTTTAGGTTTTTTTTTAACTTACTGTTTCTTATAACTTTAAAAAAAATTTAAGTATTTTCTTTTATTAATTTTAGAGAGAGAGGAAAGGAGAGGGAGAGAAAGAAACATCGATGAGAGAGAGAAACATCGATGGGCTGCCTCCTACTCGCCCAATACTGGGGATCAAGCCCACAACCTGGGCATGTGCCCTGACCAGGAATTGAACCTTTCAGTGCATGGGTGACGCCCAACCGAACCACACTTTTTTAATTAAAGCAAGATATTCATAGATAAAAGTGCACAAGTCATACGTGTACGTGTACACCTCAAGGAATTACCAGAAGTTAACATATCTGTGCAGCCACCACCCAGGTCAGAAAACAGAACACTGCCTGCCTCCTGCAGGGCCCTGTGTGTCTCTTCCCAATTTCTACCCTTTCCTCCCTTCCCACGGGTACCTCAGATTTGCTTTGCCTGATTTGAGGCTCATATAAATGGATGCACACAGCACGTAGTCTTTTATAGCTGTGTGGGGACAGGGGACAGTGTCCCTCCCATTCACAGACCTTGTATCTCTGAGCAAAGAAGGACTTGGAGTCACAGAGGCCCCGAGGAGTCAGAGATAAGAAGGCACTAACTAGTCATGGGTGGAGTGGGTGGCCAAAGTCCCCCAGAAGGGGAGGGCCTACTCATAGGGACAGCAAAAGGACAGGGGACAAAGGACAGGGGACAAAGGACAGGGGTGGTGGCAGTGCCAGGATGAGGAAGCCAAAGTTCAAAATCCACGGCCACCAAACAGAACGTCAGCAAGCCCAGATCATGGCCAGGGCGCTGCGACCATCCCCAATGCCCAGAGAGTCAGCCTTCTCCCAGGACAGCAAGCAGGCCGGATTCCTGGCAGAGTTAACAAAGATTACCTGGTATGCTCCTTCGTTAAAAATATTTTTATTATGGACAACTTCAAACAAGTCCAAAGCAAACAGAATAGTGTAGTAAACACCTGCCACTCAGCTTTCACAATTACCAACACTCTGTATCCTCTTTTCCTCCGTTCATTCCTCCCCTGGCCTTCCGTTCTGTTTTTCACAGGTCTTTTTCGGGGATGGTGGCAAATTTACTTCCACCGAGAGGCACAAACCTGAGCTGTTCCATGGTCACCGAGGAATACGTCTGTGCAGCCCACACCTCGTGCCATTCAGCACAGTCCCGTCTCCCCTTACCGGTCCCAATGCCAATGCCCAGCCAGTCCCCGGCCCTCCCCGCTCCCCAGAAGCAGCAGTTTTTCTCATCTGACTTTCCCTCAGGTTAGTTTTGCCAGTTCCGGAACTGTACGTCAGTGGAACCATCCAGAAGGCACTTTCTTTCGTGTAAGGTTTGTCTCACTCAGCATCATTCGTGTGAATACAAAAAGATGAGTTTTAAAGTTCGGTTTGGGCCCAGCTGGTGTGGCTCTGTCGCTGAACATCGACCTACAAACGAGGTCACGGTTTGATTCTGGTCAGGGCACATGCCCGGGTTGTGGGCTTGATCCCCAGCAGAGGGCATGCAGGGGGCAGCCAATCAATGATTCTCTCTCATCATTGATGCTTCTATTTCTCTGTCCCTCTCCCTTCCTCTCTGGAAATCAATTAACAATATATATTTAAAAATAAATAAATAAAAATAAAATTTGGTTTGGACTAAACTGTATAGACGAGTCTTCATCACCTTTCTCATGCCATCTTATGTGGACAGCTATAGTTCCAAGATCAACATTGGAGATAAAAATGACCCACACTGGGATTCGGAGCCAGGATTTTCAAGGAATTACTCAAGTCCTGCTTTCTTCCCTGGGTCCCACGTTCCCGATACTAGTTTCTGCATCTATAATGTGCAGTAACGACCATCCCCGAGCTCTGACCGATGAGCTGACTCAGTGTCCTCTGAGTGCCGAGGCAGACCACCTTTTTTCCCTCCGTTAATCCTCACTGAGGATATTTTTCCATTGATGTTTAGAGAGAGTGGAAGGGAGGGGAAGAGACAGAGAGAGAAACAACGATGTGAAAGAGACACATTGATGGGTTGCATCCCGCAAGGGCCCCAAACAGGGGCCAGGAATAGAGCCTGAAACCTAGGTATGTGCCCTTGGCCAGAATCGAACCCGGGACCCTTCAGTCGGAAGGTCGATGCTCTATCCACTGAGCTAAACCGGCTAGGGAGGGCCAGACCACCTTTCTTTTCGTCTTCAGCCCTGACTCTTCTACCTTAAGCAAGAAAACTGGGTAAAAGCACTGAAAAGCCGTGGAGTTCTCTGCAAACGCGAAAGACATACCTTCTCGCTAAGCTGCCAGTTGCTTAAGGAAAAAGGTGCATCTTTGACTCAGTCTCGTACCCGCCTGCCCCTGGCTTGGTTCTGTGTATACAGCAGGCCCTCGATAAATGCCTGTGCCTCTTCATTATTTGCTCATTACTGCCTTGAAAGTGTCAACCCCACCCAGGTGTGGAAGGCAACAGAGCAGGGTGGCCCATAATACGAGCTGCCTTCCTTTTCCCGTCTATAAATAGCGATGGGAACACCAGCACCCACGCTCTGTGGGAGCTGAGACAGTCCACACAGCGGCCACCCAGGGCCTGGCTTCTCCAGATCTATAGACGTCAGCTCCTGTCACTCTGTCAGCCTCCCAGTGGGCCCTGTCAGACATGACTTGCATTCAAACCCTTACCAGCCTGCTCTCCAGGTGTCTGACCTGCGGGAGCCTCACACTGGTCCCGTCTAAAACACAACCAGGAATGAATCCAGGATTTGTGGCACCTTAAGGCTTATACCATCTGGAGGACCTCTTAAAGAAAGAAGACGCTGTCCTGGCCGGGTAGCTCATTTGGTTAGAGCATTGTCCCGATATGCCAAGTTGCAGGGTGATCCCCTGGTCAGGGCACATACAAGAATCAACCAACGAATCCACAGATAGGTGGAACAGCAAATCAATGCTTCTTTCTCTCCCTCCCTTCCTCTCTCTTTCAAATCAATCAATAAGTAGATAAAATTAAACAACCAAACTGCTTTAAAAAGGAAGAACATGTCATAAACATCTTACATTTGCAGAATTTACAGAATCAAGGGCCAAGCGAATATGGCACTAGTTGGGGCCTCCCTACTGCTGCTCCGCCTCTAGGTTCTCAATCTCACCACCCTGCCAGGCACAAAACATGGGAGTCACATCTTGGTTTCTCCATCAACCCCAGTCCTAAATCCAGCCACTAAACCCACTGGATTCCAAGTCTTCAAACTCCACTGTATCTGCCCTTCCCGTCCATGTCCAGCATCGCCCTAGTTTAGACCCACAATGTAACTAAGAGCCTCTTAGCCTGACCATCCCCCTTTAATGGCCCCGCAGAGCCAAATTCCAAGCGGTCTTAGCCTCCGCTCCCATCTCCCCTGCTCCAGCATCCCATGAGCTGCAATCCATTTTCCAAACACACCCCCCCTTGCCCTCAGTGAGGGTGGTCACTCTTTTCCCCCACCCAGACTGACAATCCTCCGTCACTGAAGGTCAAAACCAACCCAACAGTCACCCCCAACTCTGAAGCCAACCCCAGTGGGAATCCACAGCTACCTCCAAGGAGCCCCCACACAACTTCATTTGTCCAGTGTTGAATGGTACCCAAGTCATCCTGCCTGGTGTTGTGGTTAAAATTGTTCACTCGCCTTTTTAAGGGGGTCAGGCGATGTGCAGTGCAATTTAAGAACACTTACACACCCCACCCCAAATGAGCTTCTTTTAAGCATTTTTTTTTTTTGACCAGGTCATATTCCTCACAAGACCTTACACATACTAGATCAGTGATGGCGAACCTATGACACGCGTGTCAGAGGTGACATGCGAACTCATTTTTTTGGTGGATTTTTCTTTGTTAAATGGCATTTAAATATATAAAATAAATATCAGAAATATAAGTCTTTGTTTTACTATGGTTGCAAATATCAAAAAATTTCTATATGTGACACGGCACCAGAGTTAAGTTAGGGTTTTTCAAAATGCTGACACGCCGAGCTCAAAAGGTTCGCCATCACTGTACTAGATGGTCCCTAATGTTTTTTTGTTATCGTTTTTAATAAATAAATGAAACAGCTGAAACAAAACAGGTGTCATCAGTGAACAGAATAATGGTAGCCATCCAGAAAGCTCATATATGTGGAAGAGCACATTCACTGAAGTGAGTTAATTAGATGAATGACATGTTGCAGTAATTCAAATACGTACAATTCTTCTTTCCCTTTCAGAAGCCAGCACGGAGTTTTTGCATTTTGCTTCAGGAGTCTCTTTAATGAAGAGGAATTATCCACCACAGCTTTGAGAACAAAGCTAAATACTTCTGGATTTCAAAGCAAAAGAAGCGCTATGTAGAATACTGAGGTATTCTGAACAAATACTGCCGACCTTGGGTTCCCTGCTCTCCCATTAAAACAGCCCACATCTAGACCTCCTCTGCCCAGCTTTCACCCTCGAGGATCCCCTGGGATCTGCCACTGCCGGCTTGTGGGCATAAACTGGGCCAGTTCCAAGCCAGTCTGGACTCTGACCACCTACTGTCCCTGCCATCTACTCAGCGCTGGTGCCACCCAATACAGATTGCAATGACTGAGCAGGTGGCGTGGGCCCTGGGTCTCAGGCCCCAGCAAATAGGAGCCATAAAAGCACTGCAGTCAGTGCGGGTTAATAACTAACCCTTGTGAGCCTTTGGTTCACCTGGGCTTTTCTGGGAGAAGCCCAAGCCCATGCCCATTTCGTGGGCAGGTGACAGGGCAGGCAATGTTTCTTCTGGGCCACAACTCGCTTTCAGAAGACGTAGGGGAGTCTTGGAGAGGCAAAGAGGCTTGCTGAATGCCACTGGGCCACTGACAGCAGGAGCCTGGAGGGCTGCGTGCAGGAAACGGCTCTTATGACACACTAATTACTGCTCATTTGCCACAGGTGAGCAGCAGCTGGCTGCATGGCCCAGCTGCGAGTGTCCCAAGGCAGACAGGAAAGGGCTGCCCACCCAGAATGAGGCGCTGGCCCATGCCCAGGTCTCTGAGGGCTCCTTTAGAGATAAAAACCCAGTGGTTCCTGCTGCCCTACTGTCTGCCCCCGTCTCCCTTCTCTCTGAAGTGTTCATCGAATGTGGGTTCCCTGAAGTGTCTGCTGGCACCTCCAGCCGGGAAACATGGTAAGGCTCACTGGGGGCCTCCTGCAGAGTGCAGAGCAGGCATGTCAAACTCACGGCCCGCGGGACACATGCCCCGTTTATTTGGCCCGTGTTAGCCTTTGAGTTTGACATGCTTGGTGTACAGTATGGTAGAGGAAGAACCCAAGGTCAAGGGAGACATTCCAAACCAGTGTCAAGAAGCTGATGGAGAAACAGAAGGTGGACAGAGAAGAAGAAAATACACTTTCAACAAACCTACCGAAAACTTTCTACAGACGGAGTTTCAACCTTCTCAAAGACACAACACCCGGTGGGAAGCGAGGGCTCACTGGAGGCAGCCGAGCAAGGAACAGGAATCTTGGGGATTATTTCAAGCCTCGGTGCGTTTGCACATGCCAATCCGGCCACCAGGAAAGCTGTTCTCCCGCTGTTCTCTCTCTCTGAAATTTTCTAGGTCATCCATTTCCCCCTCCACCCCCCTCACCTTGGGCCTTCCTTTGAGCTTATTTAAAATTCTCTACAGCACTTTTCACACCAGGTATAGTGCCTTAGCTCCACTCAAGTTTCTTGAAAACGAGGAACCTGTCATATTCCGTGTGCCCTGTCTCAGATGCTTAAAACAAGACCAGTTCCCCATATGACTGCACTCACATGTGAGATATAAAACTGAAACTCATGGACACTAACAGTGTGGTGGTTGCCTGAGGGAAAGGGGACATGCATGGGACCTAATATATGGTGATAGAAGATGATTTGACTTTGGGTGGTGGGTACACAGTGCAATATACAGATCTTGTAACACAGAAATCCATACCTGAAACCTATATAATCCTATTAACCAATGTCACCCCAATAAACTTAAATAAAAAAAAGGAAAGTAAGACCAGTTCCCTGTACCAACTGTAGAATTCAACACTATCAACCCTGCACTTGTGCACCAACAGGACCAGCAGCAACGGACTTCAGGTCATTCACAGCAAAACTGAAGTCAAAACATTAATTCCGACTTAGTGAGGAAAAGCCTGAAAGCATATGGATCTGGAGACATAAGAGAAGTGCCCTCTCTGGTTCCATTAAGGTTACTACATGGGAAGAGGAAGGTGGGATGGGAGACGAGCTCATAGAGACCAGCAGGAAATGAGCTACACACAAGAGAAAAATACAACTCAACTAAAAACAAACAAACAAACAAAAAAAAAACAGGCAAAATACATAGACTGAGGCATTCCAGGAGGAAATACAGATGGTTCATAAGCATACGCAGAGATAAGCAACCCCATCAATAACTGGGGAAAAGTGAAGACTGCAAGGAGTTCCCACAAACCCCATCAGTTTGAAAAAAATAAAACAGAAAAGCTGCACAAAAACAAGGGATGGAGAAGAATGGATCAGCAGACGTTTTAACATGCTGCTGGGACTCTGGGAAAAATTTCAAATGCTCTTCAAAGGCCTGTCCACCACCCTCCCACCATTCCACTCCCGGGCACACACCCACCCAGGAGAAACACTTGCTCGCATATGTGCACCAGCAGACCAATTCCAGAAGGTTCAAAGCAGCATTTTTCTAAACAGTCCCAAACTGAAAACATCCCGAATATCAACCAACAAAGGATACTTTTAAATCGATCCCTGCAATGGAATAACTACAGAGCAGAAAGAACTACAGCTACCTCCCTCAATGTGTATGAATCTCACAACGCAGGACTGAGTGAAAACTCCACTTACATAAAGTTCACAAACATGTAAAACTAACCATGTAGTGTTTGGGGAAACATACACATGCAGCAAACCAATACGAAAAGGAAGGGATGAAAGGCAATCTCGGGAAGCGGGAGGGAAGGGAATGGGACCGGGAGGAGCACGGTGGGGAGGTTAACAGCATATCTTTGCTTTTAAGCTGGGTGGTGGGAACGTGAATGTTCATTATATTCATTTTCTGTGCACTATTCGTGTGATAGACACTCTTTTGTATTTAAATTTCATCATGAAAACATTTAGAGAACGTGCTAGGGGTGGGCAAACTTTTTGACTCGAGGGCCACAATGGGTTCTTAAACTGGACCGGAAGGCCGGAACAAAAGCATGGATGGAGTGTTTGTGTGAACTAATATAAATTCAAA
The DNA here is from genome assembly GCF_000147115.1 of Myotis lucifugus. Lineage (NCBI taxonomy): Eukaryota > Metazoa > Chordata > Mammalia > Chiroptera > Vespertilionidae > Myotis > Myotis lucifugus. The sequence continues at coordinate 2,594,908 of NW_005871091.1, read as the reverse complement.
GTAAACATCATTACATAAAAGGGTACGGTCTGTTTTTTTTTTTTAGTTTTATTCATTTCAAGCGGGCCGTAGTTTGCCCACGGCTGTTAGACAGAAGACTTGCTAACAACACTGAGAAACTCAGACGAAAATGTAAGGGGGGAAACTAAGACCAGATAACCTGGGAGGGAGATGAGCATGAAGCAGAACCGTCCCAGGGGAGAGATGCCAGAATGGCAAGAAAAAAAACAGAAGGGAAGGACTGGGGACATCCAAGTCCCCAACGGCAGTGCCACTTAAAGAACGGGCAGGATTGAGTTTAGGAAAGGCCCGGACCAACACAGAAATCCGTATTCTCAGATGAATGGATAAAAAAGTGTGGGATATACATACACTGGAATACTATTCAGTCATAAAAAAAAGTCATGGACATTCTGAAACATGCTATAACAAGGATGAAACTTGAAGACATTGTGCTATATGGAATAGCCCGAATGTAATGCATAAGCACTTCGTGATTCACTTTTTTCTAGGTACCTGGAATAA
>NW_005871091.1:2586670-2594077 GCF_000147115.1 Myotis lucifugus | reverse complement strand
GTGGTTGCCAGGTGCTGGGGGGAGGGAGCGAAGGGGAGTTAGTGTTCAATGGGCACAGAGTTTCAGTTTGGGAAGATGAAAAAGTTCTGGAGATGGACAGTGGTGATGGCTGCCCAACAATACAAATATCCTTCATGCCACTGAACTGTACACATTAAAATGGTAAATTCTGTTACATTTTACCATAATTTTTAAAAATCCATAATTCGTATCAACCCATGAACCAGGAGGTCACGGTTTGATTCCTGGTCAGGGCACATATCCGGGTTGCAGGCTCCAACCCCAGTGTGGGGCGTGCAGGAGGCAGCTGATCAGTGGTTCTCTCTCATCCTTGATGTTTCTCTCTCCCTCTCCTCTCCCTTCCTATCTCTGAAATCAATAATAATAAATAAAAAAGATCCATAATTCAAGACAGGTGCAGCTGAACAAGACAGCAGGTGGGATAAAGGAGAGACCCTGTCAGGCCTACCTCGCCTGCCTAAGCACCCGTAAGGTAGATACAGACAACATTCAGATCCCGGGCCAGGTAGGCTGGAGACCCACAGAGCTGAGAGATGCTGACTCTGCAGGCACCTGCGGAACCAGGTCGTCCTCACCCTCCAGGCCTGTGGCATGGACAATCCCACCCCTGGGACCCGGGGACCCTGGGCCCGAGCTCAGTGCTGGGAAACATGGAAGCTCTGGATGATCCCACGGGGAGCCCAGGACCCTTGGGATATCACTTTCCAGTTCTTAATTTCAAAAAGGAAAGGCTGGGCACTCAGCCAGCTATGACTTTGGGGAAAAGAACCGGCAAAAATAAAAATGCTGAGAAACGGTAGGCAGAACCCAAATGCCAAGAGGCTGAGAGGCAGAGGACTTCAGGAAAGATGGGAAGGGGAAGGGGTATTATATGAAACTGGGACCTGCAGAATCATAAAGGATCCTGACCTTCCTAGGGAGTTCCAAGGAGCACACAGGGCAAACAGGAAGGTTGGGTGTGCGCTGCATGGGGTGGGGGAAAGAGCACTGGAAGATGAGTCAGGGAATCTAACGAGCTGAGTGGCCCAAGGCCACCTGTGAGACCATGCATACAGAGGATAATAATACCTTCCCAGACGGTGGCAATTAAGGGAAGTAACACAGATTCTGCCGGCCTTGGAGGTACAACTGGCAACAAGAAAGATACCAGGTGCTTTGCTATTGGCCCCAAGAGATAAGCAGAGATAAATATTAGTCATGCCTCACTCACACACACACACAAACACACAGACTCAGGGGTGAATCTAAATAAATCAGAATAAGCACAAAAGAGGGCAACAAACTGGCGAGAAGTGTGTCAGAAAGGCTGGAATGAGAGGGGGAATAAAAGAACATATACCGTGCTTACACATGTACACAAAAGCACAAAGATTGAGGGAACAAAGTGAAACCAACCAGTTACTACGCAGCAAAATGGGAATCTATCAAATGCTTCTCATTGGGGTGATTTTAACGTGGTTCTATTAAGCACTCTGAAAAACATAGCCCCCTTCTGACCTCAGTGTTGAAGAATTATGGCCATCAGACCAGAATGTACTCTGGGCGAACCTACATTCTCAGGCTGGAGACCTTGGGTCCACTTTGGGGGGGTCAAGGGGCAGGCTCAGCCCCACCCCCCTCTGACAGCAGGAGGATCTTCCCAGGCCACAGATCTCCAGCCAGACTGTGAGGCTTGAGGCCAGAGTACCTTTACTAGCCAGCGTGTGACCTGGACAAGTTTCTTAACCTGTCTGCTAAACCCGATTCTCCTCTCTACAAATGAGGGTAACTATAGTAACCACCAAGAGAGGTTGTGAGATGATTCAACATGACAATCATTTAAACACTTAGCCCAGTACTTTGGTAGCTTCCTTGTTCAAGAAGCCGTGGCCCTTACTGAATACTAGAGACCCTCCTGTTCTTCAAAGTCTCCTCATTCACATCTTTAAACTCAGGGTCACAGCCAGGGCTCATTATGCCCCCCCCCAAGCCCACCCAAGGAGCCGGGGCCTTGGGAAGGGGGTTTTCTGGCTCCCATGCTCCATGCATTTGCCCCTGCTGTTTCCCCAACAGCCCCACATGAGAGCACAGTGCAGTGGTGACCACCCAAATCCTACGTTCAGAACACAAGCCCTCAGATGCAAGGCGACTTTGTGGCCACATCAACAGGACCTTTATCCTGCCAGAAAGCAGAGGTGATTGCGGGGAGGGGCTCCAAGGAAGGAGGGCTTGGGTCTCACCCAGCAGGGCAGCAGGGCACACAGCTAAGATGGCCACTGAGGATGCCCAGTCCCAGCTAAGGCTCCTAGGGAATGTAAAGGAGTGAGAGGGCAAAGGGACACAGGGTCTACATATGGTTCCTATTCAATTGTGCTAAAGGGGGGAAAGGGATGTTCATCAACCCATATACACTCACCATTTGAAATGCATATTTATATCTAACAGCAGAAAGAAAAGGTACAGATGGATGATACACACCACAATTTTAACAGTGGTTATCTCTGATGCGATTTTAGATGTTTTAACTTCTCTTGCTTCTCTACATTTCCTAATCCTTCTGCTTGAAACATGTTCTAGTGTGAAATGAAAGTGAGGGAGGAAAGTGCACGCCAACCTGAAAAAAAACACAAGGAGGGGTCAGCAGCTGACCCTGCCCGCAGGCAGCTGCCAGGGCCCGAGGAGGAAACCGGAGTGCAGACGGACCAGGTGCCTGCGCAGAGAACACTCCATCCAGGCAGCGTGGAGGAGGCAGGCGGGGAGCCAGGCCTGGAGAGGACACATTGTGGGTGGAGGATTTCTGTGGTTATGCAGTGAATTTTCTTCTAAGTCCCTGTGCAAGAATTTAAGGGGAAGTTCTACTTGTCCCCGCCTGTTGCTATTTCAAAATTAAACAGACCCGTGCCTGCACCCACAGCGGTGTGCTAGAGGTAGAATTCAGAGGGATTATGAGATTATGCACGTGAAAGTGCTTAGCAACTTACTATTTGTTCAGTTCTGGACCGGTGTAGGCTCATGTTCCTGGCACTGGGAGGTTGCATAGACCTCCCTCCCCTGCCCCCACCGCATATTAACACTGACTATCCAGAAGTGCGGAACCAGAGTTAGATATTGTACCTATATCTCATTTGGGAAGGATGCTCACCATCCACCGCCACCCCCCCCCCAACCCTCCTTCTAATACAAGGTATTTTTAAAAGTACACAAACTCATGACCCATATAGGTATCCAAAGCTCCCTCCCCATGGTCTCATTCATGGTCTGGGCGGGGGGGGGGGGGGGGGGGGGAGTGGGGGGGGTGGGGAGCGTGCAGGTGCAGGTGCAGGTGGAGTAAGTACTGTTGGGCCACCTTGAGCCAACACCTTTGCCCACAAGGACAGGAAACAGCAAGCCACCCAGAAACCTGGATAAAACAAGGTGCCCAGAGTAGCCAGAACCTTGGAGGGCGGAATGAGGAGCTGTCTTCTCCTATTTCCTGGGGTGTCTTATACGGTGCCCCATTTCTCCCCACAACTGAGATGAAGCTACCCTTGCCCTCCAAGCTAGACTCCGGCAGGCCTCCTCCCTCCCCTTCCCGCATACACTCAATTAACTCCACCTGCAAACTGCTCTGGCACTCTGCCCCTTGTCCTGGCCAGGCCCTCCCTCATCACCACGCACCTGGGCTGTGGCAACAGCGTAAGTCAGTCCCTCCTCCAGCCCAGTCTCCACTCCGCAGTGGCCAAAAGGGGCTCCCCAGAGCTCAGGTGTGATACTGGCAACCTCCAGCTCAATGATGGCCAATCCCCATGCCCAATGCCTGCAGCAGTTTTTAACGAATAATGGGGCTGCCCTCTGTTCTCACAGTTCTAGAGCCAGTGTTTTTCAAAGGGTGTGAAGGGACCACCTTCATCAGAATCACCCGGGATACTTGTTAAAAGTCCAGCTTTCTGAACTACAGAATCAGAAATTCTGCGAATTGTAAACCAGAGGGAAAAAACCCCAAATGAACTTCGAGTACACTGACGTTAGAGAAGTGCTGGAGTTTCCCACTGTTTGGGGAACGTGTCCTACTTGAAACTGCCAGGAACTACCCCCCTCCCTGCCATGATCCTGTATTAGGACTAGGGGTCAGACTGCCTTCCCGCCACTGATCCTACACGAGATAATTGGGGTTCCCAAAGTAGCCCATTCCAACTCTTCACTGAGTAACTAAAGGTAAGTCACTTTATATTCACAGGCCTCAGTTTCCCCTCTACATAATGGGTGGGATGTGTGCACCTAGGGTCCTTTCAATTCCAAAATAGACATCTGATCTTCACGTTGTATCATGTAGGCGTTGTTAGATCAGAAGTTCCAGTCTTCAAATACTAAGAACCTGCATTTTTCTGTTGGAGGACGGGGGAAGGGATTCTTTTTTCATCCAAAGTGAAAATTTTAAAACCGTCTCTCCTACTACATCCAACTTCCAATATCCACTGAAGGAGAACCAAGCGATGTTTAAGCTTCCCGGCACAGTTTCTTTTTTCTTTAATGTTCATTACTAGAAACATTTCCAAACCCTTCCCATGGGCCAAAGAGAAGGCACGAGACATAAGATTACAACCTACCAGCAACCCTTCAGCACCCTGCCATTTACCGAGGTTGTTTGTATCCTTCTTGTCATATCATCCGCCCAACATCCCCATTTTAAAGACCAGAAAATCAAGGCTCAGAGAGCTTAAGTTGCCCGAGGCTGCCCAGGCAGCCTGCAAGACTCAACCATGGCTCTGCTAACCCTGAAACTCTCCATGTTTGCACTGCACCACAATGAGTCAACGTAGAGCTCCAGAGACAATGAAAGCAATCGCGCCAAATGCAATACTGGCCAACAAAGCCGTGCCCTCCAAGGCATAGTGGGAGTGCTAACCAGCCAACCACACATCCTAACAGCTTTCCACAGGGAGCTGCTGGGAGACTGTGCATGCAGGGGAGGGGGGAGACGGGGCTGAGCAACAGCCGCACGAGCAAAAGCGATGCCAGGGATTTAGTCAACAGAGAGCTAATATGAGTCAACAGTGGGTGCCGCTGCCAAGCACACGAATGGGATCTTCAGCTGCATGAGTAGGAGGAAAGTGTCTAGGGCAAGCTGAGGGAGTCCTGCCCTGCTGACCAGACCACACCTGACGGCTGGGCTAACGAAAGAGAGGCACCTTCCAAGACAAGGTTTTCTGAAGAGGAATGGCTCTGAGTGGCACTCTGGTTGGTAGGCTGTGCCCAGGACTCCTAGGAAGCTGGTTTTTGAAGCTAACCTACGTTGTACTGCATGTCAGATGGATGTTTAAAAAATATCCTATAGCCCTAGCCTGTTTGGCTCAGTGGATAGAGCGTCGGCCTGCGGACTGAAGGGTCCCAGGTTCGATTCCGGCCAAGGACACGTACCTCAGTTGCAGGCTCCTCCCCAGCCCTGGCCCTGGTCAGGGCGCATGCAGGAGCAACCAATTGATGCATTTCTCTCACATCGATATTTCTCTCTGTCTTTTTCTCTCTCTTCCACTCATCGTAAAAATCAATGGAAAATTATCCTAGGGTGAGGAATAATATATATATACACACACACACACACACTGAGTGGCCAGATTATTATGACCACTCCATCAGTACTTCGTTGTGCCACCTTTTGCCTTCAATACTGCGGTGATTCTTCTTGGCATTGACTCCATGTTGAAAGGTGATTCAAGGAATCTGACACCATGCCTGATGAATAGCACTGTCCAGTTCTGTGAGATTTGATGGTTGTGGAACCAGCTGCTTGATGGCTCTTTTAACTTCGTCCCACAAATGCTCAATTGGATTGAGATCTGGTGATTGTGGGGGCCACCTAAGCAAGGTAAAGTCTCCCTCATGTTCTTAAAACCACTCCTGCACAATAAGAGCACCGTGGCATGGCGCATAGTCTTGTTGGAAGAAGCCATCTCCATTGGGATACGCCATCAACATGATAGGATGAACTTGATCAGCAACGATACTTAGGTATGGCGTGCTATTCAGACGTTTATAATGATCTGGCCCTCTAGCAACTTCAGTGCGAAATTATAGCTAATTTGCCTACAAACGTCAGGTGGTCATAATAATATGGCCACTCAGTGTGTGTGTGTGTGTGTGTGTGTGTGTGTGTGTGTGTGTATCCTTTAATTCACATTTTATCAAGGACTGAGAAACCAGCAACTATCCACAGCAAAGGTTAAGAACTCACGGGTGTGCTAGGGGCCACAGCCCACCACCAGACAAGGGGGCTCCAGGCCTCTTCAGAAGAGGATCGCTGGAGAAGACAATTACAGTTGCTTCTTCCCCTATTACACACAACAATTGGGCTGTGGCTTGGCCAAGAAGTTAACTTGACATACTAAAAATGGTATTCTAAAAATGCACAAGGGATACTGGGTTGGAGATGCTATCATCTTAAGTGTCAAAGTCTCCACGAAGTCTTCCCAATTCCCCCAGGCTGTCCATCCCCAGCACCCTGTCTGGGTGAGCCTGTCATATCACCTAGCATCACTTAGGATAAAAGGACATGTTTCCCAAGAGCCCCAAGGCCACCTCTGATTCACCTTTCCGTCCACAGCTCAGCGCTTGGCACATTGGAGACACCCACTAAATGTTGACTGAACTGAAAACTGAGGTGCCCTGACACAGTCACACTGAGGTGGGTGCTGTATTCAAGGAACAGAAGTGTCCAGACCAGGGCTAAAAAAAAATGGCTTGTGCCAATGCATAACCACTTTTAACATGCTTAACAAAGACATTCTTGAAGCTAACACCACCAGAGGGTTTTAATTACAAAGGAGCCATAGTTAGCTTGGCAAGTACCCGTGGAAGTGGCTGGAGACAGAAAATCCAGCTTAGGGGTATGGCGGTCAAAGGTAAATCCTATCTGTGCGCCAGGCAGCCATGCAACACCAGAGCCCAGGAAGCGGTAAAAATCCAGGGATGCAGAAGAGAATAATGGGGCCAAATGCCCAAAACGACAGCATAAGAAAGCTTGGTGAAAAGGATCTGAGGAAGGAGCACCTGTGCTACAAGTTCACGGGGAGCTGGCTGCCGGGCGCTAACCACGCAACTCTGAGAATGAATTACAAGAACTAAAACTCTGATCTGGGAAGACGAGCGTAGGAGACTGTGATGCGGTTCTGATATGCAATAAATCTTTAAGTCGGTGAGCCATGCTCACTGGTGATTTTTCTTCATCTTTCCTGCACTCCAGCTGCCTCACATGACAAAAGCCAGCATTTTCTTTTTATTTGCGTTTGGACAGTGAGTGTGTGTGTGTATGTGTATAAATAAAATTTGGGGTTCACTAAATCACATCCTAAAGCATCGAAACATCTGCCATCATAAGAAACCCTTGCGAGTGATTCTGTCAAATAGCTTTTCATTAAGTGAGAAAGCTTT
>NW_005871091.1:2585190-2586570 GCF_000147115.1 Myotis lucifugus | reverse complement strand
ATGTTTATGAAGAACTTGTATCAGCCTGTCATAAGCACAGGGAGAGACTAGTGAAAAAGAAAGTTTGATTTCATGAGGTTTATATTCTAACTAGGGTCCTGGTGCACAAAATTTGTGCAATGGAGGGGGGGGGTCCCTCAGCCCAACCTGCCCCCTCTCACATATTGGGAGCCCTCAGGGGATGTCCTATTGATGGCTTAGGCCCGCTCCCTGCTCCCCTTGGAGCCGGCTCCACCCCTGCCCCCTCGATCACCAGCTCCGTCCCTGCCGAGGCCTTATGTCTGGGCAGGGGACCCCTAAACTGCCATAAACTGAACTGTCTCAAATTAAACCTACAGAGGGAAGCATTAAACCCCAAGCCAGGCAGGCTCTGATATTCCCATCTAAAACCCTTACATGTTCCTAGTTCTCGGGGTCAAGTCCGACGAATTTCTCCCACCTGGAAAAGGCCTAAGTGCTTTTTTTGGAAGTCCGGGAATGTTCTTTTTCTCCCTTGAAACCTTCGAGATGGTCTGTAATATTCATCTAAAGCCCAATCACTGCCCTGTCCTCAGTCACACCCAAAGATCCCCAAAGGCACCATCTGCCGCAGCGCACGGTGCACAGTAGGCGCCCCTTTAATGTGCAGATTTGATTTGATCAGATCTGGCCCCTGGGCTAGAAAGACGCGTTGGTAGCTGGACGCCCGGGTGGGGGAGGATAGCAGCGCCGGCCTAGCTCCCTTCTGGAGGGAGGCGGGGTGCAACCACCTGTGGGCGGGTGGCCGGGGACTCAGGCCGGGGCGCCGCCGCCACCCGCCGGTGCGTCGGCGGCCCCACGCGCGGAGACCCGGGTGAAGTCCGGCGCGCCAGACTCCGTGGGCTCCCCGGGGCCGACTCCCGGCGCCCCAGCAAGGGCTCCGCCAGCTCAAAGTTGGCCGCGTCCGAGAGAGTGGGTTCTAGCGTTGGCTCCCAAGTCGCCCACCCCCTGCGAGTATGCGAGGCTGAAGGGGCTCCTGGGGAGGCTGGGGTCGGGTGGGGTGGGGTGGAACACCGAGAGGGGATCAGGAGGGAGCAGAAATGGTCCCCCGACTCCCTCCCAAATTTGGCACCTGCCGGGCAGCAAGCATGAGAGCTCCTCCCTGCCGGTTCACTAAGGCCTGGTGGCGACTTTGGGAGGTGGGGGGCAAGCGGGCCACCCCGGGGCGGCACCGCATCACTTTGACATTTTCTAACCAATAGTCCAGGCCCGGCTGGAATCTGGGGGGCGGAGGGGAACACCTGTCACCCGCGCCAGGGGGCGGGGACTGGGGGACTCGCTGAGTGGGTGCCCCTGGGAAAAGGGTAGGGGCCCAACAACTCGGAGAGGGGGTAGTAGAGAGGTGCACCAGAGCCAGGACAG
>NW_005871091.1:2582492-2583917 GCF_000147115.1 Myotis lucifugus | reverse complement strand
TGGGGCGGGCTGCGGGTGCTCCCGCGCCGCGCGTCGGCCAAGGGCCAGCCGGAGCAGGGCGCCTGCGTGCTCCCGGCGCGCTCACTCCCCCTCGCCGTGCCGCGCCCGGGGCCGGAGGAGGCCCCGCTGAGCGCCCGCTCCCCAGGCGCCTTTTCCTGCGCCCGCGGCCCCCGCCTCCCACCTGGGAGGCTGCACCTCCGGCTCCCACCACCGCCGCCGGGACTGCAGCACACCCACCCTCCTCCCTCGGGGCTGCGCCCGGTAATCGCAAACCGAGTCTCTGCTGCCCCCTGCCGGCCCGAGGGTCCCCTGCTGCTGTAGGTGTGCTCACGTGTGTACACGTAGGTGAGCACACACGTGTTTCCGGCGCCCCGAGCCCTGGAGACGCCTGAGAGTCTCCCCTTGCGTGGCTAGGAAAACTGGGCTGGATGCCCACCGGAAGCCTGGCCCCGAGGCCTGAGAGAGAATAGCATTAAGTGGAGGCCCTCCTGACCCTCAGTTTCCCCTCTGGAGAAGGACAGGGGTGGACCATGTAATCTATGAGATCCCTGCTACTTGATTAAGTTCGGTCATTTTAAGATCTCAGAGCTGTTAGGGCCCCTTCAGCCACTGCAGTCCAATGGGCTCATTCCAAATAAGGAAACTGAGGCTGGGCAAGGAGAGGGAGTACTTCTGCAACTTACTACACAGAGAAACGCCTTTCCCCAAGGAACTCGTGTCCAGGATTGACTCAGAGGCCTGCACAGATAGCCATAACCCAGAAGGCTACTAGTAAAGGCTGAACAAATTACTGGGAAGCAAAGTAGAACTGAGGCTCGAGAAAGAAGAGTATAGGACTCGCTGGGAATATCAGAGGTGCCCCTCAGGTGTACAAGTCCAAGGCCTGCTTCAGGGAGAAGGGTTTGTCCTGTGTTGCTGGAAGGAATGTAGAAGACGAAGCTGAAAGGAGGTCAGGCCTCTTGAGATGAAAAACACTACTTTTTTTGTGCCTGACACTGTGCTAAACCCTTTCCATTCATCATCTCACTTAATCCTCAGGACAGCCTGGTTCAATAGACGATTTGATCCCCACTGGACAAAGGAGGAAATCGAAGCTTAGAGAGCTTAAAAAGCCTTGCTCCAGATTCCATGGTTAACAGGGACTCCTATGCAGGGCTTCAAAGCTGTTGCTCCTAGCTACTGCCAGGCTGAGGCATGTGGCCTGATGGGCAAGCGATGAAGGTTTCTAAGAGGCCTGGACAGGAGCAGTGGCCACAGCAAAAGGATCAGAGAAAGGGGGAGGGGTGAATTCAGGAAGCACACCCCCCCTCAAAAAAAAAGATATTTATTGAGGATCAGGTACTGTCTTAGGTGATTTCATGGATGATATTTTCATTAATCCTCACTCCAACCCTTCTAAGTAGTTCTATTTATCCCTATTGATTT
>NW_005871091.1:2576851-2582392 GCF_000147115.1 Myotis lucifugus | reverse complement strand
TGTGACAATGGCAGTAGGAGTCAGAGCAATGCATCCAGGAACCAAGGAATGGGGGCAGCTCCTAGAAGTTGGGAAAGATAAGGAACAGATTATCTTATCCCCTAGATATTCCAGAAGGAACACAGCCCAAGGACAGAACGTTTTCTTCTCATTATTATGTCCTCACCCAACACCTAGCGTGCTGTCTGGTAAGTAAGCATTTAATAAATGCTTGCTGAATGAATGCAAGGTCTCTTTTCAACGTGCTAATGGCTCAGTGGGGTAGGGCTTATTGTTGCCTTTTAGAGATGGGGAAAATGAAGATTGGAGTGGAGCCAGCACTCAAACCCTGTCTCCCGATGCCAGATCCCGTGTGCTCTGAACAGTATCACATCATCAGGAATCACCTGGGGATGCCAGATTGCTTTAGTTTTACCTGTACCTCCTCTGTGTCAGACACTGTCACCTAATTGATATCATTTAGTCCTCATCACCATGTTGATTTAAGCACTCTTTTCTCCACCACACTGAGGAGAAACAGAGAGTCAGGCCTTCCTTTTTTTAAAAAAAATGTTTTTATTGATTTTAGAGAGAGAGGAAAAGAGAAGGTGAGAGAGAGACATTGATAAGAGAGAGAAACACAGATCCTCCTGCATGCTCCCTACTGGGATCAAGCCCAAAACCCAGGCCTGTGCCCTGACCCAGAAGCGAACTGGTGACTTCTCGGTGCAAGGGACAACACTCAACTGAGTCACACAGGCTAGGCTCAGGCCTTCCTTTGATTAAATTTCATGTCACCCAGATTCAATCTCAGAATTTCAGATTTGATGAGCAAGTTCGCATGTTGTCTGCTCACAGTGTTATGTACTTTCATCTTTGCCTTTTTGACCTAAAAGTCCCTAACCCTGTTACCTGAGCTCTATAACCAGCCCTCCAAATTTTTGATTTGCCAGTTCTCAGACCTCCCTGCTCAGTATCAGTGGGCCAGGAGTTCACACATACCTGTCAATACATCACTCTTTTGTGCGCCTTTTGGTCCACAAACTGTAATTCAGAATCCCCAGTATTTCACCTGTGTTTTTGTCTTGAACCATCCTGGGCCGAAGTTCTCAAGAAATAGTCTACATTAAATGCCAGGTCTTTTCCTTGGTCAGATATACAAGCTTGACTTCCTCAACTTCACCAGCAATAGTTGGGATTATATCCTTAAAGTCACCTCTTGCCTTCTCCTCGGCTACCACTTCTTTCCCCACCTCCTCAGGTTCCTGGGAACTTTCCACCATGCCTCCCATCAGGACTCCAGCGCTTTGTGTCATCAGAAAACCTTGGGGAGAGTTCCTTATGCACTCCTTCCTCCAGAGTAATGTAGTTTTACATGTTAATTAAACAGCCCCTTGCTGTCTCTAAGGAACTCCTTTCAGAAATGTGCCATTTATCCCAAACCTTTGTTTCCTGGCTCATTTCCTAGACTCAATAAAAGTGTGCCCTCATTCTGACTCCTTTTCTTTTCCCTTAGAACAACATTATACTTTAATGTATGTTCCTGTTTACTCCCCTGTGAATTGTTCTTCCCAGAAACATTTATTGAGACCTTACTATGTGCCACAAAGCCTTTCCTACACTTCCAATAAACATAAGGTTCTGGGAGCAGGCAAAAATGGGTGAAGGGGATGAATTGTACGGTGATGGATGATAATTAGACTTACAGTGATGATCATTATGTAGTGTATATAAATATCTATACTAATAAAAGGGTAATATGCTAATTAGACCAGATCGACTGGACATCTTCCAGACATCCGACTTCCTTCCAGACAAAGCCATGGTGGTGGGGGCCGAGGCAGAGGCGGTTAGGTGCAATCAGACCGGCGTGGGGGAGCAAGCAGTTAGGGGGCGATCAGGCCGGCAGGGGAGGGCAGTTGGGAGCTATCAGGCAGGCAGGGGAGGGCAGTTGGGGGTGATCAGGCTGGCAGGGGAGGGCAGTAAGGCAACGATCAGGCCTGCCGGGGAGGGCAGTTAGGCGGCGATTAGGCCGGCAGGCAGAGGCGGTTAGGGGCAATAAGGCAGGCAGGCAGAGGCAGTTAGGAGCCACCAGCAGTGGGACATCCCCCAAGGAGTCCCAGTTTGGAGAGGGTGCAGGCCAGGCTGAGGGACACCCCCCCACACACACGAATTTCATGCACTGGGCCTCTAGTTGAATTATAATGTACACCTAAAGTATATACAATGTTGTATAGCAATTTTACCACAATAGGAAAAACATGTTGATTGAACCTTTCTGCTATCGTTTCACAATAACTATTACTAGTTAGAGACTATGTAGAGCTGTCTGCCAGCCTAGCATCCACTTTCCTTCTTTGGGTTACAGAGTTTGGGTTACTATGCAGAACTACTTCACCACCCCTCAGAAGCCTAGTGGTTGCCCTGGCTGGTGGGGCTCAGTTGGTTGAGCATCATCCCATGCACCAGGAAATTGCTAGTTCAATCCCAGTCAAGGGCATATGCCCATGTTTCGGGCTCAATCCTGGGTAGGGGGCATGCAGGAGGTAGCTGATCCATGTTTCTCTCTTATCAATGTTTCTCTCTCTCCCTCTCCCTTGCTGTCTCTCTAAAAGTCAATAAACTATTCTTTAAAAAGAAAGAGAAAGAAAAAAAAGAACCCGCCGAAACCAGTTTGGCTCAGTGGATAGAGCGTCAGCCTGGGGACTGAAGGGTCCCAGGTTCGATTCCGGTCAAGGGCATGTACCTTGGTTGCGGGCACATCCCCAGTAGGAGATGTGCAGGAGGCGGCTGATTGATGTTTCTCTCCCATCGATATTTCTAACTCTCTATCTCTCTCCCTTCCTCTCTGTAAAAAATCAATAAAAATTAAAAAAAAAAAAAGAACCCTAATGCTCTAGGTCAGTGATGGCGAACCTATGACACGCGTGTCAGAGGTGACACGCGAACTCATTTTTTTGGTTGAGTTTTCTTTGTTAAATGGCATTTAAATATATAAAATAAATATCAAAAATATAAGTCTTTGTTTTACTATGGTTGCAAATATCAAAAAATTTCTATATGTGACACGGCATCAGAGTTAAGTTAGGGTTTTTCAAAATGCTGACAAGCCGAGCTCAAAAGGTTCGCCATCACTGCTCTAGGTGAAGCTGTCCACCGGTGTTTCAGGTGCGGCACATGATCAGGCTTGGTTAATCAGAGCCTTGCATTTCCCAGATACCGGTTGCTGGCTCAAGAATGGGCAATACTGCCGAGACCGGTTTGGCTCAGTGGATAGAGCGTCGGCCTGCGGACTGAAGGGTCCCAGGTTCGATTCCGGTCAAGGGCATGTGCCTGGGTTGCGGGCACATCCCCAGTGGGGGATGTGCGGGAGGCAGCTGATCGATGTTTCTCTCTCATCGATGTTTCTAACTCTCTATCCCTCTCCCTTCCTCTCTGTAAAAAATCAATAAAATATATTTAAAAAAAAAAAAAAAAAAAAGAATGGGCAATACCTCATGTCAGGCCAATGCAACTCTTGCAGAAACTATTGGGAACCAACAGTATTAAGCCTGGAGCTCCTTGCTGCAAGCCTACCTTGACACAACCTGGAGAAAGTCTGAGGATGACAGCAACACACAGAGAAGCAGAGGCAAGCCTTAGACATAACTTTCTGATGACAATTTCATTTTGACTACGTGGATCCAGCCGTGCCTGAAGCTACTCCCTGGAATTTACAATTTAAGGAGTGAATCAGTTTAGAATGGAGATTTTTCCAGGTCTCTTTGCTGAGCACAGGGCATAAGCATCGTTTTGATTAGGCACTCACTTTTTTTTCCATGGCTTAAGATCATTTTCAAGTAAATAATTAGCAAAGCAATGCTCATCACCAAATGTACAGAAATAAATGGAGCGCTAATAAGTCATCTAACCTTGTAGATTCAGAAGTGGCAATAATAGGACATTTTGGTGACTACAACTGAGTCCCGAATTCAAATTTTTAGCCAATCTTTTCCCCCTGCTCCAGGTCGTGTTTCTGACTTCCTCCTCTGCACCTACCCTCTAGATCTCCGTTCCAAACATTTACTCTCCAACCCTCCGCCTCGACTGAAGAGATCAATATCTGGAAACAGGAGTGTCCCCCACTTTCCTGATGCCAGCCCTGGCATGGGTTTCCTACCTGAGGACTCCTTTCTTCCCTGAAGGATGTGCATTCGCTTTGGAGAAACACATGTGAGTCTGATGCGATTGCCCGCCTAACATTTATCCTGGAGATGCGCACAGAGAGTGGAAGGGGACATTTTTACAGGGCCTGCCCCCTGCTGCCTCCCTGCCTCCTCTCTGATGCCACCCCCTCTCCCAGCCATTCCTGAGGAGCTTTTCTGTCTCTTACTCTCTCTGAGCCAACTGCTGGCCTTTTATTCTTTTCTATCCACTGGTCTACAGTCAGTGCTGTCCAATGGAACTTTCTGGAATGATTGGAAACATTCTATATCTGGGCTACCTAATATGGCAGCCACTAGCCACAGGTGACTATTGAGCACTTTAGTGCAACTATAAAGGACCAAATATTTAATTTTAGTTATTTAAATATCTGCCTACGTTTAGAGATCACTATTGGACAACACAGGACTAGACATCAGCCCCATTACCTATAGCTGGCTTCATGTCCCTAGTCCTTGCCCCACACCTATTGGGCAGGACTATTTCCTTTTGCTCTGTCCCCAAACTACCAACATTCACTTTCCCATGTCCAGCCAAGTCACAAGGTATGACAGCTCGGATCCTATTTGCCATCAAATCGAAAACCCGTCTTCTGCCAAGTTGGTCAAAACCAAGGTAAGCTGTTCTTTCGGGTAAAGCCCTTCGCGGCTGGGCTGCTGCTGGTGGTGGAATGTGCTTTTGAAAACCTGCCATAACTCAGAGCAGAAGCACATTCCAAGGTGAGGGTCCCGTGACTCACCTGGGTTAACATTGCAAAGCCAAGGCGCACCGACCCGGACACACCTCCTTCTCTGATGTAGACTTCAAGTCCTAGTTCTAGCCCAAGAAAGTGAGAAGAAAGAGAAGGCAGTGGGTAGAGTCAGATGCTTGCCATGAAGGTTTTGAAAGAAGGTGGTCTGGGAGGGGCCTCAAGAGTGGGCTCGCTGGGGAGGAGCTAGTGGCCGTGTTGATCTTAAAGAGAGCACAGTGACTACATGGGGTTAAGAGAAAATGCAGGCAGGGAAATGGAGATGGTAGATCCAGACCACTTACCCTGAAAGCTTAGCATCAAAGGGAGGCAGTGAGTTATCAAAGAAAGAGCATGGGGCTTCTGCTGAATTCTAGTCTGAGACTTACTCTTCTCATCTGTAAAATGGGTGAGTACTATAACCTCAAAGCTGTGCTATGGTAGTGATATGACATAACAGGTAATTGATACAAACAAACAAACAAACAAACAAAAGGAGCAAAGCTTTATAAACTGCAAAATCCTGTAAAAGTATAAGGCTGGAAGAAGGATGGGACCGGGCAGGAGCTAGAAGGGCAAGGGGATCAAGCAAAGGTTTGAGGGACATGGTTCTTATTTTAATATTGGGGGGG
>NW_005871091.1:2539544-2575936 GCF_000147115.1 Myotis lucifugus | reverse complement strand
TGGAGACCTGCTCTGCCTGACCCCCCCCCCCCCACCCCGCTGCCGCCCAGAGATTCCCAAGGGAACAGGCACCAAGGGCAAATTGTAGGAGATACAAGCTGTGCTTTGTTGTTGCCAGGCCTGCCTGGGAGCCAGAGCTCCGGGCTGAGGCAGGGCTAGGGCCCAGGGCCTGCCTGAAGGCCTCAGGGCCTTTCCCCTCCCTAAGCTCTCCTTTGTCTGGGGGATGGTTCTTCCTTCTGGTCAGTAGCTGACTAGAGAAGCAAAGGCAAGTATGCTGCGTAGGTGTGGGTGAAAGCAAGAATCACATTCTTGTGTGCCATTTTTTTTTCATGCTCCATGACCCCACGCACAAGTAAACTTGACCTAACCGTCGCCCTGGAGTCTGGCCGATCAGATTAGTAGTCCATCTTAAGGCGAAGAGCCGAAAGAAGGCAAGGAGACTTTCCTGGTGTGGCCTTCCTCGGACAATGGCAGTCTACGCTAGAAATTTCTAGAACCTCCTTCTCTCTCGTCCTTCCAACCCAACTGGTCCACAGCCTCAGTCCCTCCCCACAGCCTCTCTCTCTCCAATCCATCCCTTCCCCAGCCCGCAGAAGGAAATAGACCGAGTGGTTCTCCCATTTATAATCTCTCAGTAGGGCTGACGACAGGGGCACTGGCGAAGATGACAGAATTCTAGGAGTCTGGAACGGGGCCGGGGCCAGCCTTGTTTCACATCTGGACAAATCCCACAGAAAGATTTTTCGCCGGCCTACATGTGCTGGGGAAACTGGCACATTTTATTGATTTTTAAATAGAGAGGAAGGGAGAGGGAAAGAGAGACTGAAATATCGCAATCTGCGCATGTGCCCTGACCAGAAATCGAACCCAGGACCTCTGGGGTCCATGGGACGATGCTCAATCCACTGAGCCACACCCACCAAGAGAGACTGAACACGTTTTAAACTAGGGCTCACCCTCACTCTTGGAGGCCTTGTCTTTCAGTGGCTCCCTACTACCTACAGGGGAAAGGCCTTTTCACTCTGGCCCCACCTGCTGCTGCAGCCCAGGCTCTGACTCTATCATTTAGCCCCCCTCCCCCATCTTGAATTCAAAATTATTGCCATTCTTTATACACCCTAAGGCTCCCTTCAAGCCTTTATATGCAAATGTATCTCCCTCAAATGTATTTTCCCGTCTGCAAACTCCGGTCACCTTTCAGAAGCCCAGATCGGCGTTGCAAAGCCCTTTCTGACCCTCTCCAGGGAGACCTGGGTGCTTCCCTTCCCTGTCCAATTTCCATGCCGTTTGCACAAGCCTCTCCCTCTGCCGCATAAATCAGGAAGCCTCTGTGCTAGGAGCTCTCAGGCCTCAGCCGTGTACAGATGATGATAGCTTGGACCAGAGTGGGAAAACACGGGGCAGAATTGAGCGGTAACAGGGAGGGAAACCCAATGTGATGTGGTGACGGGTGGGCTGTGGGGGGCAAGGGAGGCAAGGGTCGGGGGTTTCTGGCCAGAGAGTCCCCTTCCCTCCCAGGCTGAGAGCTCCTTGAAGGTGGAAGCATGTCTGGTTTAGCTCTTCATCCCCAGGGCAGGTCTGAGCCTCTGGGAAAGCAGTGCCAGCGCACCCAGCCAGCAGGGCTGGGAGGACGGGGCAGAGAAGGGAGGGTACCGGCTGAGTGGTCCTGGGTGTGTGGTCCAGAGCTTTCAGCACAAGTTCTCTCGGTTGTTGGCTATCTGCCGCTGACTGGCTCCCCCTCCACTATAGGTGGGCCAGTGCCCACTGCATATTAGAAAATCTGCAGTTTGAAAACTAACGGTGATGCCCAGTTAGCATGGCTCAGTGGTTGAGCATCGGCCTATGAACCAGGAGGTTGCGATATGATTCCTGGTCAGGTCACATGCCCGGGTTGCAGGCTTGATCCCCAGTGTGGGGCATGCAGGAGGCAGCCAATCAATGATTCTCTCTCATCACTGATGTTTCTATCTCCCTCTCCCTCTCCCTTCCTCTCTGAAATCAATAAAAATATATTTTAAAAAAGGAAAAGAAAGAAAACTAATGATGATACTGCATTCTCTATGCCTGCCCAACCCCCTAACCTTAGATAAGTCACTTCTTCCCCTTGGGCCTTCGTGTCCTGGTAGCACTCTCTCTGTCTCCCTCTTGCCTTACAACTGCTCTCGTTTACACACGCACGCGCACACACGCGCACACATGCACACACACACACATACACACAATGGCTGGCACACATACATGTTTATTACATATCCATGGTTAGCAAGCGAGAGTGGGCATCAGACAGCCCGGTCCAGAAGCACTGCTCAGAGGCGGCCTGGGAATCCTGCTGTGCCGCTCACTTGCTGAGTGACTTTGGGCACAGAGTCCGAGCCCTCTCACCGGATTTCTCATCTGTGAACAGGGCATCATAACAGTACCGACCTCATAGGTCCGTTGTGAGAAATAAGCAACAGGAAGTATGTCAACTATGTCTGATAAGTACTTCATCAATGTGAGTTGTTGTTGTTGTTAGCATTTCTGTTCATGTCACCATTGATAATTTCATATCCATTAAAAAAAATAAAAACCTGGGTCAGAGCCTGGCTGGCCTGGCAGTGGGCTCAGGGGGGCCCCAAGCTTTGGGCCTGGGAGTGGAGGTGAAGTCAGTGGCCCAGAGCCTTGGGCCTGGGGGTTGGCAGGGACTGGGGGAGAGGAGAAAAAGAGGGGAAGAGAGAAAGAAAGAGAGGGAGTTTGAGAACATATATATATATATATATATATATATATATAGAGAGAGAGAGAGAGAGAGAGAGAGAGAGATCAGTGTGCACAGGGAACCAGCTCCCAGCGAACAGAAACCCTGTAAACCGGTCTGGGCAGTCCCAGAGCCAGGCCGGTCAGGTGTGGCGGCAGCTTCCAGAGGGAGGAGCGTGACTGACTGTAGCAGGGCTGCCCTGGGGCGATGCCCGAGGCCTTCTCCTTTTCCTCCTCCCCTTCCTCCTCCCATCTGGGAGGCCCGCAGGAGCTCTCCTGGCCTCTGACAGCCCTTCTGACAGCCCTTCTGGGTCTGGGAGAGAGAGAGAGAGAGAGAGAGGGAAAACTGGGGCACACACTCTACTATGAAAAAGCCATACACTCCATGTCTGACAGCTGGGTTTCCAGCTCTGCTCTAACACAACCAAACAGCAAATGGTAGTGTTTATAATAAGTGGTGCTGGGCCAACTGGAGAATGACGTTGGACCCTGATGTTATACTGTCAATGAAAATTAACTCAAAGTGAACCAAAGTCCTAAACGTGAAAACTATAAAAATGACAAAGGGAGTTCCTATATAGGGACGAAAAATGGAGGCCACCTCCGAGGCCCGGCCCACGTCACAATTATAAACCGAAGTCCATCTGCACTTATGGGAAACACCTTACTGTTCAGTAAACCTCACCTGTATCAATCACAGTTCCCCAACTCGGCTTTAGCTAGCTTACCATACCCTGAAAAATAGGACCTGCGAGCCTTATGAGGAAATCCCCAACTTTGACACTGATTTCTTGGCTCTGAAACCAGAACACAGGCAAAAAGAAGGGGGAAATGGATATATTGGACTTTGTTCAATCAAAATCAAAATGAGAACGTTTTGTTCCTCAAAGGACATTATCAAGAGAGTGAAAAGAAAACCCACAGAATGAGAAAAAATACTTGTAACTCATATACAGTATCTGATAGGGGTTAATATCCAGGACATGTAAAGGACAACTAAAATTCACCAATAACAATATCAGAACAATCCTCTTCAAACGTAGGCAAAGGATCAGAAAGGACATTTCTCCCAAGAAGATATACCAATGGCCAATAAGCACATGGCAAGACACTCTACATCACTTATCCTTAGGGAAATGCAAATCAAAACCATGAGGAGATAATACGTCACACCCATTAGGATGGCTATTAAAAAACACAACAAAACAGAAAATAGATGTTGATGGGGATGTGGAAAATTTGGAAACCTTGTGCATTGCTGGTAGGAAATGGAAAATGGTGCAGATGCTGTGGAAAACAGCTTGGCAATTTCTCAAAAAGTTAAATATAGAATTACCTAATGACCCAGCAATCCACACTAGTTCTATATACCCTGAATAACTGAAAGCAAGGATTCAAACAGATACTTGTATAATGTTCATAGCAACATCACCCACATTAGCCAAAAGGCGGAAACAAGCCAAATGTCCATCAACAGACGAGTGGATAAACAAAATGTGGTCTATCCATACAATGGAATATTATCCTATATAATAAAAAGCTAATATGCAAATCAACCAAATAGTGGAATGACCGGTTGCTATGATGTGCACTGACCACCAGGGGGCAGACGTTCAACACAGGAGCTGCTCCCTGGTGGTTAGTGCACTCCCACAGGGGGAGTGCCGCTCAGCCAGAAGCCGGGCTCACGGCTGGTGAGCATAGCAGCGGTGGCAGGAGCCTCTCCTGCCTCCGAGGCAGTGCTAAGGATGTCCCTGGGGGAGCGGGCCTAAGCCATCAGTTGGACATCCCCTAAGGGCTCCTGGTCTGTGAGAGGACGCAAGCTGGGCTGAGGGAACACCCCCCCCCCCAAGTGCACGAATTTCATGCACCAGGCCTCTAGTCCAGCTATAAAATGGAACAACATTAATACATCATGAAGGTGTTACACTAAGTGAAATAAGTCAGACACAAAAGGACAAATACTGTATGGCTCCACTCATATGAGAGACCTAGAATAGGCAAAGTCATAGAGAGTAGAATAGAGGTTACCAGAAGCGGTGGGGAGGGAGGATGGGAAATTAGTGTTTAATTTCATTTTGAGATGATAAAAATTTCTGGAAATAGCTAGTGGTGGTGGTTGCACAACATTGTAATTGCACCAATGCCACTGAAATGTGTACTTAGAAATAGTTAAATGGTACATTTTATGTTATGTATATTTTACCACAATTAAGGAAAAAGCCTTGCTTCACCACATACCTTATGATTTGGGGCAAGTCCGTTAGGTGCCTCATGCCTCAGTTTTCTTATCTGTAAAATGAGAATAATGATTTCGAGGATTAAATTAACATATAGTTGAAGTGCCTGAGGCCTACTAGATGCTCAAATGTTATTTTCCCTTATTACTTCTTTTTGTCCCCCAAATAAAAATAACTATTTCTCCCCTCGATTAGAAAACTGACACATACTCATTGCAAAAACATTCTTCTCAGACACCATCTAATAAAGAGAGGCAAATGTTTTTAAGAATAACATAATCCCACTATTTAAAAAAAACACAATTGTCATTTTGATATATCTTTTCAGACATTTTTCTTTATTTTCTCATATATATCTCTATTTTTTCATATACAATTTTTATTATTAAGTAAACAGCTTCTGTAGGTAGCACAAAAAAGTATAATGTGTATAATATAAACAGATTGAAAAATAAAACATAAAACATAACATGACTGTAATAAACACAATAGTCTATCAATATATACATATCCAGCCCTAACTGGTTTGGCTCAGTGGATAGAGTATTGGCCTGCAGACTCAAGGGTCCCAGGTTCAATTCCGGTCAAGGGCATGTACCTTGGTTGTGCGCACATACCCAGTAAGGAGTGTGCAGGAGGCAGCTGATCGATGTTTCTCTCTCATCGATGTTTCTAACTCTCTATCCTTCTCCCTTCCTCTCTGTAAAAAATCAATAAAAAATATTTTTAAAAAAATATATAGACATATCCTAACATTTTAAGCAAATTTACAATGGTCTTTATGATTCGGTATCCTTGCCCTCAAAAATTAATATTCTAGTGGTGATGAGAATTGGAGGTGACAAACAAATAATCAAAAAGTATACCTTTTTCCTAAACAAAAATGGGATCCTTTTGCACATGCCACATTGTAGCTTTCCTTTTCATACCATAAAATAGTTTTCCAACATCCTTACTGACTTTTCAGATATATGATTTAAAGCATTTCTTAAAACGTGCCTGTGTCTTGTCGCTGTGTATCCGTGTCTAAAGTGGAGTAATGGCGGGATGCCATGTGGCTTTCCCGGCTCCAACACACTGGATTCTGTCTGCTGAACCCGGGACGCTGAATGCATGCTGAATTTAGCGTGGGCGTGGCCTCTCTGCCTGGGCAGGCTTCTCAGAGTGCCTTCTTCAGGACACCATTCCTTCAGTGTGCTTCAGCATGCAGGGATTCTGTGGCAGGCAAAACACTTTGGAAAAGGTACCTGGTACACTTTCCTCTTAGAGGTTTGCTGAGCATTTGTTAAAGGCATGCTGAAGGCTCTGAGAAGTCCTTCTGCAATTAAGCAGTTGGTTTTATTTTCTTTAATCCAGTTTTCTTATTTTTTTAAAAGATTTTTTATTGATGTTGAGAGAGAGAGAGAGAGAGAAACATCGATGTGAGAGCAACACACTGATTGGCTGCCTCCTGCACGACCCCACTGGGGATGGAGCCTGCAACCTGCAACCTAGGCATGTGCCCTGACTGGGAATGGAACTGGCAATCTTTCATGCCCGGGACGATGCCCCACCAACTGAGCCACATAGGCCAGGGCTTCAGTTTTCTTATTTTTACATGACCATAGAATAGTGTGGCTACATACCAGTGTCATGGTTACTGGACAGCATGTGTGTTGGTTGTTGTATGCAAAACACTGCTGGGAACACGCTACAGTAGAGGTGGAACTCAAGTGGGAAAAGGCTGCTTTTCTGCAGGTGGGGTATTCTTAGGATGCTGCCACTGGAATGTTGAAAGCTATATTGTGTTTTTTGACAATTCAGGGGAGAAAGGTTTAATAGTATGAGAAGGGGTGTGGAGGAGACATTACTTGTGGAAACTCAGGGAGAAGAGAAAACAAATAGTAAACACACCAATGGAAATATTATCTCAATGATTATCTTAACTATAATAAAAGATAATGCAAATTAAAGTAGACTTGAGGCACTTTCAGACATTATTTAAAAAGGCGGGGAGGGAATTAGGAGAGAATGCAAAATGATAATCCAAACGCTGGCAAGGTGGTGGTGAAACTGACAAACTCAGTTAACCAATGACACTGTAGCTTTCCACCACCTATTGGAAGGCAATAGGTAGCCAGAACCCCAAAGATAAGTATCTCTTTGGCTAGTAATCCCACTACTAGCCACCTATCCTAAGGAAACATAAATAGGAAGAAAGCCTTAGACTGGAGTACTATCAACAATAGCAAAATACTGGCTGTCTCCAATGTGAACGTGTCAAATGGGAGGTGTGACTTCAGGTAGAAGTGTCCTGCTGGAGGTGACTAAGTACCTGTGCAATGGAAACAAAATCGATATCTGTGAGTTTGAATTGCCTGAGGAATTTTAAAAAAACAGATTCCAAGCTCTACCCCATTTGTGCAAAATCAGGGTGTGGCCAAGAGCTCCCCACCTCAGCCCTTACACGTGGCTCCTCCCTCTCGTCCCCCACCTGCCATTTCTAGTGTCAGGTTCTCTTTGCTTCTGGTTTACAGTCCAGGGAGAGGGAATCTGGTTGGAAAACATTCTTTTGTGCCAGGTCATAGGCCAGCCTCGGAGATTGGCTGCCCTGTGGTGGGTGCCCAGCCCCGATCTAACCAACTGTAGGGGTTGAGCAGAAAAAAAGTACAAAACACAGTCCCCTGTGCCGACCTGCCTTTCTCGTCTCAGCAGGGTCTGTGCGCAGGACTCTGCCTGGGTTGCAGAGGCAATCATGCAAGCATCCTGCTGCTCATTTGGGGAAAAAAGCAGATTCCGTGATTCCAAATTTCCAGTTGACAAGAAGTGAGGCTGAATCTTTGGGTTGGGGCACAGCAGAAAATCTCAGCAAATGAGCCTCCTTCCTGAGCCGAGGGCTCTGACAGAGAGAAAGAAATATTCCACAGCCATTTCATAAACAACCACTGAGTCGATTAGCAAACCTAACCTCCAGTAGCATGCAATTTGGCTTCCCATAAATTTCAGAAATGTCGCTTCCACTCACGTCAGGGTTTTTAAGTAGCACTTTCCCAAATGATTCGAGCGAATTAGCAGTTTGGAATATCACGCTCAGCTTCAGCCGTCCTTGCCAGCCTCGTCCTGCTCAGTCTTTTCAAAGCAGAGAATGTAATGTTGCTTCTTGCTGAAGTTTGGCCCGTGCAGGAGGGTTAACTGAGGAGAGGCCTGGGCAATGGAGCTGCCAGAGAGATGAATTAAGAAGGAACTGAACTTCCAGGGAAACAAGAAAAAGCGGCCCTCCCTCCCTTAGCATCTCAAGGTCAGCAGACTTCTTGCTGTGCTAATGTGAGAGCCACTAACCATGTGTGGCTATTCAAACTGAAGACCCTAGCTCAGTCGGTTAGGTGTGATCCTGGTCAGGACAAGAAAGAATCAACCAATGAATGCTTAAAGAAGTGGAACAACTCTCTCTCTCTCTCTCTCTCTCTCTCTCTCTCTCTCAAATCCAAATCCATAAAATAAAAAATAATAAAAAAAAACAAAAAACAAATTTAAGTTCATTTCAATGGAATGAAAATGAAGTGAACCAAACAAAAGCTGAATGAAAAAATTCTGTTCCTCAGTGGCACCAGCCACATTCAAGTGTGCAATAGCCATATGTGTCTAGCAGCTGCGATATTAGTACAGATGTAGACCTTTTCCATTATTCCAGAAAGTCCTGTTGGATAGGTCTACAGAGTAAGCCGTGTTCCCTTCCCGCTGCCCTTAGCCAAATGTTGGTCACACTGTGCCCACCCTGTGGGGACAGATGTCACAAAGCCAGTAGACAGCCAAAACCATGTGATAAAGGGGAGGGGTGCCACCACTCGGAGGGGTCCTGGGTGGAGGACGACTCCTCAGGGTTTCTCTCACTTTGCAGAGAGGGAGGGTTCATTGGTTCCTCCTTTTCCTTTTCTTCTAGAAATGCAGCCATAGTTGTCATTTTTTTTCGATGAGCCTGGGACTTATTTCTGTGTTCTGATAAGGGAGAGAGCCTTAAAAGGAGAGACAAAAGAAAAATAAAACAAATAAACAAAATCATAAAAAAGAAAGGGGAGATTAGTCCAGGATTCAAATGCCATTTGAGTTTAAGGAATACATGAACGGTTGTAGCTTAAAAATAATCTGAACCAAACTTCCCATTCCCATTAGGTCAACTACCAGTACCAGGCTGCCCTGGGAGGCCGCATGGGGGGTGCGGGGGGCAGGAGGGCCACATTAAGGCCCTTACCATGAGTGGCCATGCCCATCAGGAAAAGCCTCAGGGCAGTTTCATGCAGCAGAGCTGACCCTCATCCTCAAGGAGGACACTGTTTGCAGGATCACAGGGACATGCTATGGGGCGCCTGAACCCCCACCTCCAGCTGCGTCTTCCCTTAGTCTAATCCCAGTTCCCAAGACACAGGCCCCGCTGTTCCACTGCAGAGGGCTTTGGGCCTCGGTCTGTGGATGCTGCAGGCCCCTCCTGCTTGGCAGCCCCCAGCAGAGCTGCCCCCTCTTCCGCATCCCCCACCGCTCCTCCCAGCTCGCCTGAACCTCGGAGGGTGCCGAGCAGCCACCCCATCTGTCTGGAGCAGTCCCACCAGCCCATTGCAAAACACGCTGATGCCAGCCACCCAGGTTTCCCATCTGAAAGGTTTGACTTCTTTCCAAGAGAAGGCTTAATAGATTAATTAGATCTTTGCCTCTCGGGGAATTGGCAAATAAACAATGTTGCATTTATAACAATAGGTATAAAGAACTAGTAGTGATTTATCATCATTTAGCCAGCCTGGGTTTAACATGAGGGGCAAAAAGGAGTTAAAGTGTGTGTATGTGTGTGTGTGCGTGCGTGTGTGTGTGTGTGTGTGTGTGTGTGTGTGTGTGATGTTGGGGGCTGGGGGTATAGATGCAAATTTATTGCATCTCTAACGCCCAGGCCCTGCAGATAGAATTTGGCAGAGTACAAATCTAAAGGCTTTTATACTTTGCCTCAATGAGAGCCCACATTTCTTGATCTTTCGGAAGCATAATGCTGCCCTGGATGACTGAATAGATCTTTATTTCAGAGTTACAGCCCTCTTTCGCATTTGAATATGTGGAAAATATTTGTAAAATGTTCTTGTTTTTGACATCTTGAGGTCCAGGAATGTTTTTCTAACAGTGATTTTCACATATCTGTTTCCTAGAACTAAGTGGAATGCCAAAGTTACCCGATGAACGTCCCTGTGGTTGAAAAATAAATTTCCCTGGTTTCTAAATAAATTTTTGTTTCTGGTGATTAAAAATAAAGATATATAGATGAGAGATAGATAGATAGATAGATAGATAGATAGATAGATAGATAGATTTAAAACTCAACCAGGAAGAGGTCCAACTAATATATGGATTAAACATTCCTTGACCTGTAGTAATGAATATGGAAACATTTCCCAGCTTATAGGAAATGGGAGTTTCTAATGAGAAAGAAATCATCTTATAGTCGTAAGTGCATTTTTCTCTGTGATCCCTGCAGCAACATCAGAATGCTTCCAGGCCATTTCAATGCAGCCTCCTGGTGGCCCCTGTCCCTCAGTTTTCTCTTGCACACATCACCCCCTTTGACACATCCCCTCGTCCATGCCTCCAGCTCTGTGCATACTGTTTCCTCAGCCTGCTGCGCCCTCCTTCCCCCAGCCCTACTTTCTGCCGGCTTAGCACACTCCTACTTACTATTTAAAATGCAAACAATAAATGGGTGCTTTCAAAGTACAAAGTAGATCCACCACAGCAAATCTGAGATATACAGCAGAGCGAACCAGTTCTGCTGGTTCCCACTTATCTGGGAGGCCTGGCTTCTCTGAGCCCTAAACTGCCATTCCCAGATCAGTCAGCTGCCGTCCTGCTCCCCCCGCCCTGGCCCTTGAGGAAGCATTGAGGTTTTCCAGGTTCCATTCCCGAGCTTGACCCCACAGACCCCTGCAGGCAGCTCTTAGAGTCCCCAAAGTGTGGTGGGCACTTAGACAGACATGAGCAGAGCAAGGACGACGGGCCAGGGACAGAGGTCACCAGGGCAGAAAGCCCTGGGTGTCTAGCCACGGGCAAAACTGAGAAAACAAGGACCTCGCCACAGAATAACCTTTCCTCCCCTAGCATATCCCTGGTGATGAGGTTGGGACACTCCCCCGACCTTTCCTCCCCTGGCCTGTCGCTGGTCATGCGGCAGACACCCTCGGAGGAAGAACAAGCGGCCGGAGAGTGTCCTCACGTGACTCCACGCGGGTCCTTGCACAACCACCCCCTTCAGCACTAACCTCTAGGGATAACATCTAGGCCTCAAGTTGTGTTTCAGCTCCAGGCCCAGTAAAGCAGCCAGGCCAGGCGGGGTGATGCCGTGACTGACATCAGGACCAGCTGCATTGACTAATGACCCCTGCCCTGGTGTCGACCAATCAGTGGAGACCAGGACTGAAAGGGCACACCGGGAAAGCTGATGCATATTCCATTGGGATCTTCTGCTGAGACCTCCAGATAAATATCCCTTAAGAAGGGGGACCCAGGGCGGCCTCCCACACCCAGAAATCTCTCTGGCCAGATCACAGGACACCACAAGGCTGCCTTGCCCCAGAGCCACTTCAGAAAGGGCCTGCAGCCTTCCTGGTTGGCAGAAGAGCCTTTATTTATTTATTTTTGGCCACAGTTAACTGAGGGAGGGATCTGGGCTCGGCTCTCAAACTTAGATCAGCGGCTCAGTGACAAGGCCCGAGGGCACATATGCCCCAGTAAGTCAGCACAGCAGGAGGCTGCCCCCTAGAACCAGAAAAAGGAAGGTGGTGGCTCTACCCAGAGGAGGATTCTTTTCTGCAACTGCATGTCTTGAGTGACACTGATGAGTTGGAAGGAAAGAGAATAATCCCTACTGAGCACCTACTCCTACTCTGCACTCATATCATTTTAACCTTCACAACAACCCAAACGATAATATTGTTTTCCCCAGGCCTGCCTGTAATATTGGCAGGGCCAGGAAAAATAGTACAAATGGAGATCCACATACCACATACTTTATGCTCTAATGTTTTAAAGTTAAAAATCAATTTAAGCCCGGCTGGTGTGGCTCAGTGGTTGAATGTTGACCTATGAATCAGGAGGTCACGGTTCGATTCCCCGTCAGGGCACATGCCTGGGTTGCAGGCTCAATTCCCAGTGGGGGATGTGCAGGAGGCAGCTGATTAATGGTTCTCTCTCATCATTGATGTTTCTATCTCTCTCCCCCTCTTCCTTCCTCTCTGAAATCAATAAAAATATATATTTTTAAAAATCAAGCAAAGAAGTTATTAAGTAAAGTCTGTGTTAACCTTGTAAATGGACAAATATCTTCATAATGATAGGGGAGGACAAGTCAAATTTAGAATTCTTAGGCTCATTAGAGTCGAAATGTGGCAATGCAGGGAGAACGGCCTCTTCTCTTCTCAACCTTGACTCTGTCCTAAGCCACCAGGAGGACAAGCCTGTGTGGAAACCAGATGTCTCTGCTCTATCCATCTCTGTCCACATCATCCCCTCCCAACAGCTGCCCATGGCTGCCAGCAGACCTCAGACAGGCAGTGTAGTACATCTTCAAGAGGAATGATCTGGAAGCAGCCCCCAAAGGCCCCAGAAGTGGGTCCAGGCCCATTTGGACAAAGAATTTCAGGGCCCTGGCCCGCATAATGTGGCCTAAATAGGGAGCATGAGTTCTAAGGGGGCAGGTCCCTTTCCCCCATGAGCTCCTCACCCAGCAGGGAGAAATTGAGGCAAAGAAAACGTAGAACAGGACCCTATAGATTAGGGGGACCATAGTAGGGACCCCCTTTTCTGAGTCTAAAGATTTTACTGATTTTATTTATCTCCTGCACAAATGAGCAAGTCAACTATAGCTGGTCAGGAGGGGCCAATCCTGGGAAGATGAACCCAGTTGGGAGAGGCAAAGTCCTTAATGCAAGGGGAACCAAAGATCCCATCTTAATCCATGAGCCAGGCAGGACTGACACAGCAGCAGCCCATTCTGAGATCACCTGCTAAGTTCACAGATGAGAAGTGGAAGCCTGGGAGACTACAAAGTTCACGATTATCACACAGCTAGACAGTGATGGGGCTAGACTATGAGCTCACAGCGGGCTGACCCCGAGATGCCTGCGCTTTCTGGACCCCACACTACGCCTGGAAAGACCAAAGAGGAGGGTGGCTGAGGTTGAAGAGAGAAGAGGATGCAGAAAGCAGAGGGTTGAACTTTGAGGCTCTGGGATTTGATGAGTCTTGGCCTTCCAGCCTGCAACGCAAACCACAGTCCAGTTCCAGGGGTTTCTGAATGTCCGTGTGCCACCCAGGTAAGCTCCTGACCTGGCGCCATTCTCTGGCTCCAGTACTGGACCCAAAACGCACAATTCTCTGATGGGTGTGTATCTGACGTCCCCCTAGGTCAGTGATGGCGAACCTTTTGAGCTCGGCGTGTCAGCATTTTGAAAAACCCTAACTTAACTATGGTTCCGTGTCACATATAGAAATTTTTTGATATTTGCAACCAGAGTAAAACAAAGATTTATATTTTTGATATTTATTGTATATATTTAAATGCCATTTAACAAAGAAAAATCAACCAAAAAAATGAGTTCGCGTGTCATAGGTTCGCCATCACTGGTCTAGGTTCTCAACCTGCCATCTTTAAGTTTTTGCTTTAATGAACGTGTACCTTTCCTCTCATTCTTCCAAGCCATCGATCTGCCTGCGCCATAAAAAAAGATGACCTTGGATGTACCAGTTAATGAAGTTTTCCTCAGACAGGGAAAACTCACAGAGCACAGTGACACAAGGTATTTTTTTTCCTCATTAAATTTAATTATTACAATTATAACTTGTTTATAGAGCCCTAATTGGCTTTGCCAAGGAAAGCCAGAATGCATTATAAAGCAAGATTTAAAGAAATAAAACACCTAAGTACAGACTGGAAATATGGCTATTAAATTTATATGGCCATCAATCCATTAAAGCCTTGGCCTTCCTTCATTATCTCTTTAAGGCCAGTGGTTCTTAGTCTTGGCTACACTTTGGAATCACCTGGAGACCTTAAGGAACCACTGACAAATGGGTCCCATTCCCAGAGACTGTGATGTGATTGGTCTGGGAGGAGGGATTTAACAAAACTCCAGAGGTGATTTTATGCAGTTAAGGTTGAGAACCACAATTGGTTAAGGGCAAGATTTACCTTAACCCTACCTGTGCTGCTTTTAGCATTTAAAAGTACAGGTCCTGCCCTGACCAGCGTGGTTCAGTTGGTTGAGCATCGTCCCAGGTGCTGAGAGGTCACAGGTTTGATTCCCGGTCAGGGCACATACCTAGATTTTAGGTTTGATCCCTAGTTGGGGCATGTGCATAAGGCAAGCAATTGAGGATTCTCTCTCTCTCTCCCTCCCTTTCTCTCTTTTAAAATCAATAAAAATTTTTTTTTAAAAAAAGTACAGGTCCTCGAGCCTGGCTAGAGCCACCTTTCCCAAAGCTTACCATTTTTGCCAACTATGGAAGCCCCACTGCCTTCCTAGGTCCTGTGAGTCTCTGGCGTGCAATCAAAACTCTTCCTGTGTTTATAGTTTTAAGGAAAATGGGTCTTAGTTTATCTCCTCCATAGTCAGCCAAGTGGGGCCGACCCTTGGGAAGACAGAGCCTGGGGAAGAAATGGCAAAGTCCTTGGTCCATGGACAACAGATGGTGCCGCCTTCATCCTGGGGATGGTAGGGTTGCCACTGCACATTCTCGGGGCAGCAGCACTTGCCCAGCCCCTACTGGCTGCACAGGCTCTGGGCAGGCTCTCCCGTGTCCGAATCCTGTGCTCTAAGAACCATCTAAGAAAGTTAAGAGGGGCCACAGAGGAGCCGCTAAAGGCTTCAGAGCTCAGGCCCCCAAGCCCACCTTCTCTGAGTCAGTCCCGGAGCCCTGGTCACATGGCTTGCCACGGGCTCATTTGCTGGTGACCTGAGGACAGTTCCCCACCACAGTCTCTCAAGTGCAGCCACTGCTGCTGCAGAGAAGTTGTACAACGAGTTCCGCCAGGAGAGCTGGCCTGTGGCTCTGGGACTGAGGTTCCCTGAGGCCGGGCTTGCGTTTTCTCTCCGAGCCTCTCCCAGGGCCTTTCTTCATAGACAGCGTGGCCTCTGCGGCCAGCCATTGGTCACCCACAGATCTAAAGACCCCGGACCACACTTGTCGTCAGCCGGAATAACCACCTGAGCTCTGCTCCTGACCCAAGAGGGGACGAGGCCTGGGAAGAAAATGCCCACATTGTTTTATGATGAGAGCAGGCGTGGCTCGCCCAGTGGTGAAGGGAAGCCCTCAAATGCCTTTAATATTTCTGCCAGTCTTGGCAGGAGGTTATTTTCATTCTTTACCAGGGCACAGAAAGCGATTGTTTGCGAAAACTCTCAAGCTCCCTCTAGTGTATACAGGATATTGGACATTACTTGAGCGTCGACATTTTTTAAAAATATATTTTTATTTATTTCAGAGAGGAAGGGAGAGGGAGAGAGAGAGATAGAAATGCTGAGAGAGAATCATTGATCAGCTGCCTCCTGTATGCCCCTCCTAGGGATCCAGCCCAAAACCTGGGCATGTGCCCTGACGGGGAATTGAACCCTGACTTCCTGGTTCATGGGTCGACGCTCACCCATTGAGCAACACTGGCCGGGCATATGAAAGACTTTTTAATGATACGGGGGAATGCTCATGATACAATTTTTAATGAAATTGTACATATATACATTGAGATATAAGCAGGGTAAAAAACATATGTAAGGTGGGGAAGGATGAATAGGCAGAGCACAGAGGGTTTTTAGGGCAGTGGAAAAACTCTGTATGACACCATAATGATGTCTGTATACATTTGCCCAAACCCATAGAATGTAAAACATCAAGAGTAAACCCTAATGTAGACTATGGACTTGGGGTGATCATGTTGTGTCAATGTAGGTTCATCATTTGTAACAAATACACCACTCTGGTGGGGGGTGCTGATAATGGGGGAGGCCAGGCATGTGTGGGGAGAGGGTTATATAGGAACCTCTGTGTCTTCCTTTCCATATTCTATGAACCTAAAACTGCTGTAAAAAAATAAAGTCTTTAAAAGAAAAGGTCTGGAAATAGATGGTTACACAACATTTTGAATGCATTTAATGTCACTGAATTGCATACTTAAAAATGGTTAAAATGGTAAACTTCATGTTGTCTATATTTTAACACAATTAAAAAAACTTTAAAAAACATATGCAATGCATGCTCTGAAAATGTTGGAAAGAAATGCCCAAAATGTGAGCTATTTTTAGGAGTGAGATTGTAGATGGCTTTTATGTTCTTCTTTAGCCTTATCTTCTTTAGGCCCACACTGAGCATGTAGGAAAATGTGGTTAGAATATAGACTCTATAATCTGGAAAGTTATTGTATCAGTCAAGGTCTCAACAGAAAACAGATGGCACACTCCAATTAGACCAGTTTGAGGAAGGTGTATTGGCAAAGGGGTTAATTACAATGGTGTGGGGGTGTAGGGGCCCCCAAGGGATGCTGTAGGACTTGGGTACAGAAACAACAGACCTATTACCATCCTAGGCTGACAGAAGAGGCAAGGGAGGCAGGAGGTAACAGAACGGAGAAGGGGCAGGAGCTGTGCAGAGCGGGCCACACAGAGAGGAGAGTGACCTCCCGCTGGGGCAGCAGCCCACCAAAGGTGACCTCTCAGAGTCACTTGACTCCCTCCTCTAATCTCCTGCTGGGGATCCCTAATGGACAGAACCCACTGGGAGCCAGAGCGCAGGGAGACCGTGCTGCCTGCATATAAGTCGGCATATGAGGCTCGGAGCAGAGTTCGAAGGGTAGGGAGTGAGCTGGAGGGGCCATATGGAGGTGGAATTTGTAAAAGAATCTGTAGGCCCTGGCCGGGTAGCTCAGTTGGATAGAGTATCAGCCCGATAATCCAAGATTGAGGGTTTGATCCGTAGTCAGGGCACATACAAGAAGCAACTAATGAATGCATAAATAAGTGGACAACAAATCGATGCTTCTCTCTCTGTCTCTCTGTTTGTTAAATCAATAAAAAATTTTTAAAGTTTGAAAAATTTATCGATTCAAAATTGAGACAGATCTTAGGGGGTTTCTAGTCCAGTCATATCTCTCGCATTTTGAAATGCATCTTTATCAAGTCTTGGGAAGATGGCCATTTGACCTTTGCAGGGATAGCTTTAGGCATGGGCAGCCCTTACTCCAGGAAAATCCCACCTCTCTTTGAACAGAAACGGTTATTAGGGGGCTGTCTGTGAAGAAGCAGAATGATGCCATGGGAAGAGCAGAGACAGAACACCTGGATTCAAAGCCCTGCCACTCGGTCAATTTATTTATTTATCTTGGTCTGTTCCTCACATGTAAAGAGGAGCAATAAAATTTACCCGACCTACTTGTTGTGAGGATTGAGAGATGCTATGCAATGCGAAGGAACAGAAGAATGTAATTAACAGCTGGCACAGGGGAAGCACTCAGGGGATGCTGAATCTGAACCTAAAGTTTGTTTCCTGGAAACTTGCAGCCATTGGTCCCATGGTGACCCAGAGCATCCCCTCCTCATTACTCTCCTTCAGATGTTTACAGATAACAGGAATATCCTCCTGAGTATTTTCTCTTCTTCAGGCTAAGCTTTCCTATTTCCTTTGACCATTTTTGTTTTTCAGACACTTTATTCTCCTCCAAACAAGGACCTACCTGTTCCTAGATGACCCATCTCCATGGCCCGAGTGGATTGGTGCAGAGAAGGTGTTGGACCCAGGCTGGCCAGTTAGATTCCTGCCCTAGGATTTTCAAACTGGAACCGGAGGGAGTCAGATCTCTCCTGGTAGGAGCTGAGGGATGTGAGGTGTGGGACAAGTCAGTGTGTGCTGTTGTGTGGTGGAAAGGCGCAGTGCAGGAGAGAGAACAAAGGTGACCCCGGGGGGAGCAGAGGGATGGAGGGGGAGGGACCGATGGCCGCATTCTGGTGTTTGGGAGCAGTTGCTCTGGAGGCCCAGTGCTCTCCCTGTCCCTCCAGCGGCTTGTCGCTTAATCCTTATTGAATTCTGCAAACCAATAAAGTCCCTTTCTCTAAACCAGTTTGCAGTCCACGATGGCGTTCTGAGCGTTTTGAATAAAAGAATCACATGGCCACATCTGCAAGCCTAGAGCAGGGGTGGGAAACCTTATTTCTGCCAAGGGCCATTTGGATATTTATTAACATCATTCAAGGGCCATACAAAATTATCAGCTTAACAATTAGCCTGCTCTATGTGCTTAAACCTGTAGGAGTGCGGGAAACGAGTTAAGTCGGCTCGCGTGAATTGCGCGTACTCCGCGGGAGCCGTCTTTAACTCGGTTCATATAGATTTGCGGTGGAGTGCGGGAAACGTGTAAACTCGGGCCGATTGTAACTGCGTATTACCAAATATTTGTTTGTAATCCACCCTTTTGGTGGATGGAACAAAACCAAAAGACAGAGCCATCTTATATTTTGGCGGGAAATTCACCCGCACTCCAAGTGTTAACTCACCCCTCACGCCTTGGCAGGGCCAGACCAGGTGATTTCTCGGACCTTATACAGCCCTCGGGCTGGCTGTTCCCCATCCCTGGCCTAGAGCATGGACTTTAGAGTTTAATAGGCCTGGGTTTGAATTTGATATGAACCATTTACCACCTTTGGGATCCGTAGCAAGTTTCACAGGCACTTGGAAGCCATTTTTTTCCACCTGTGAAACGAGACCAGCATTAGGCACCTTGTGATTTGACTGTAAGGAATAAGAAGCACGTATATAAAGTCCAGTTCTGTACCTGACACCCGGTAGACTCACCCCATTGGCAACAGCAAAACAAATTTTACCTTTGTTGTTACTGAGCTGGCAGTTAATTAATTCAGACAGTTACACAAGCTGTCACAGATTCGCTTTCCCCGCCCCACACCTGCACTGACTTTGGGAGCCTAATTGTGGGATTCAAAAATTTTCCCTACTCACGTTCCCCTCTGTCAACCCCAGAGAAATTGTTTAACAGGAACGTCGACATCTTTGAAAGGACAGATGCTCCTCTGTCCCCTCGGAGGCCTCTGGCTTGTGCTGTGTTCAGAGTTTCATCACCAGAGCGACAGGAGCCGTCGGTGTTTAAAGGAGCCTTTCTCCTCTGCCCAGTGTAAGTTCTTGGGCCCTTTCCCAGAAGTGACTTTCCAGAATAATTGTCCTAGAAAGCTACACACAGCCCGCCTGTCTGCTGAGCTGCCACACATTGGAGTCAATTCACAGTTCCTACCGTCCGTCTACAATGATGCCGACGGCCCACATAAAGCCCCTGGCTTAGAGTGAGAGGATTCTAGGCTCAATTTCCAGCTCCAGAAGTTTCTAGTAAGTATTGACTTGAGGTGTTGAAACTTCAGCTGGAATGATTCATTCACTCGTAATTCCTTCAACACGCATTTAATGAGCACATTTCATGTCCCAGGCCCTTTAGGGGCTGGTGCTGGTGTTATTATTAGACAAACACCTGGTATCGATCTCAGACAGATCATATTCTAGTGTAAGAGATCAGTAACATACTTCTATAATTTATTTTTTTATTTTGTTTTAAATATCTTTATTGAATTTAGAGAGGAAGGGAGAGGGAAAGAGAGATAGAAACATCAATGATGAGAGAGAATCATTGATTGGCTGCCTCCTGCATGCCCCCTACTGGGGATCAAGCCCGCATATGCCCTTGGCCGGAATCGAACCCGGGACCCTTCAGTCCGCAGGCTGATGCTCTATCCACTGAGCCAAACCAGGTAGGGCAATACTGCTATAATTTTTAAAAAATGTTTTAATCCTCACCCAAGGACATGCTTGTTGATTTTAGAGAGAGGGGAAGGGGAAGACAGAGAAACATCAATGTGAGAGAGGAATATTGATCGGTTGCCTTCCCAACTAGGGATTAAACCTGAAATTGAACCCACAACCTTTCAATGCTCCAACCAACCGAATCACACCAGCCAGGGCCATATTGCTACCATTTAATGGATATAATACTATAAGTAATGGTTAGTGTCTGCCATAAACAAACCCCCCAAATCTCAGTTATCATGAAAAAAAGTTTATATTTTTGCTTATGCAAAATCCAGTGTAGGTTAGAAGGTCCCCTTCCTTCTTATAGCCACACCATAGGGGGCAGGTTGTTGTCACAGTGGGGTAAAGAGAAATGGAGGCGGTACATTGCCTTGGCCCAGAAGTAACACACATCACTCTCATTGCCTAGGACCGGCCACATGCTAACTTCAGTGGGAGCCAGGGAAGCTCACAGATACTTGGTGCTCACTGACTATCTGTACCCCCATAGGCAGTGCTGTGATACCAGTTGGGCGAGGGCTCATGCATTAATTATGACTCTCTGGATTCAAGTAACAGAAACCAGCTTCCGTTAGCATGAACAGAAAAGGAAGTTTATAATGAGAATTTAAAGGATGTTGGGTTCTCTTTGAGAAACAAATGAGAGAAATGCAACTGAGCATTAGACAGGGATTAGAGTCAGGAAATGCAAAGCCATTGAGATATGCCTCCGGACTCAGGACCACTTTGTGGAGAGGAAAGGAAGCTTTCACCTTCATGGACAATCCAGTAGGTGGACTTTGCCGGGAAACACATTCCCGTGGAGTTGATGTCTGCCCTGAGGTTATATGAGGTGTCCCAAAAATGTATACACACACTTGCAGTAATTATAAAGGCAGTGTTCATTCCAATGCATTGCATTTTCAACATTGAGCTATCGGCTGTTAAAGTGTGTATACATGTTTTGGGGGGCCACCCTGTATATTTTTTAAATATATACATTTTTTTCTACTGTGGCAAAATTGCCCTGCGTTTTCAAGGCTAGAAAGGAGTTTGTCAGGAGAAGATAAAGAACAAGGTCACTCCAGGCCTGCGTTCTCGGCTAATTAGAAAACCAGCTTGATTTGGAACGAAGGGCTCAGGGCGGCCAGGGAAGAGTGGGTATGTAGGGAATGAAGCCACGTGGGTTGACCCTGACCCGTTTCAAGGGAAGTGAAACTGCCGATATGGGACCATGGGAAGAAAGCAGCTGGGGACCCAGGGCCAACTGCAGGAGAGAGAGGGAGCCGGCCAGCAGTCAGGTGTCACGGGGATCGCTTCGGTCACCTGTTGTCCTCTGCGGCTCCCGTGCGCTCCACGGGGGCGCCCCAGCTTGCAGTGCTCCCAGGCCACAAGCAGCAACTTGGAGTGTTTTCTTCCATCTCCCCGGCCCGTGAGACAGCCTCTGGGTCTTCAACATCCGGCCGGCTGCGTTTCCTCCTGCAGCTTGCTCTGTCCGAGGGAGGCATGGCACGTCCTCACATCCGAGGACGCCTACAGCTCTGTTTTCACGTGGCTTTGACCCGCTCACAAACTGTAGGACGCAGGGCAGGAGGCATTATCTGCTCTTTATGATGCTGTCCAATATGGTAGCCACTAGCCTCATGTGGCTTCTTGAGTTTAATGACACTTAATTAAAAAAAAACTCTGTCCCTCGGTCACACTAGTCCCATTTCGAGTGCTCAGCGGAGATGCAGAACACGTCCCTCATCCGGGGAAGTTCTATTGCACAGGGCTGCCTTGGACCGTGAGGGCGTCTGTCTTGTTCGTTGTGGTAGCTCCAGCCCCGCAATAGTGCCCAGCACATCTAGCCTGTGCTCAGTTAAAAAATGTGGAATGAGTGAGTTGCTGAACAAATCTCCATTTACAAGCGGAGGAAAGGGAGACTTGGAGAGATGTAACTTCCAGGGACCGGCAAACACGTGACAGAGCTGGGACTCCAACCCAGGCCCCCTCATCTCTGAGCGCTGGCCTTGCTCAGCCCTTCCCTGCAGCTGCCTGGTTGGATCTAACCTCTGACAGGAGGGAGTGGTCCTCTGCTGTCACCTTAGCGATCTCCTGCTAGCCGATTGGAAAGCCACTTTTAACAATGGCTTTATTACTTCTTTTTTCCAAGGTAAAGGGAATAGAAAATGTGGGAAATAAAGAAAAACAGAGGCCCTAACCGGTTTGGCTCAGTGGATAGAGCATCAGCCTGCAGACTAAAAGGTCCCAGGTTCGATTCCGATCAAGGGCGTGTACATCCCCAGTAGGAGGCAGCTGATCGATGTTTCTAACTCTCCATCCCTATCCCTTCCTCTCTGTAAAAAATCAATAAAATATATTAAAAAAAAAAAAGAAAAACAGAAAGTTATTCCTTCCTCTACACTAAAGCCGGCTGGGTTAACATTTGGGGATGTTTCCTCACAATCTCTTTTCGATGCGGAGGTGTTTGAGGTTTCCCACAGGGTTGTGTCATTTGCTTTTGCAAATCTAAGAAGTTATTTAGGCCAGAAGCTTTCTGCTTGCTTCTCCCAGCCTCCTCTTAAAACGTCTAGGCCCATTTCTCTCTTTAGATATCAGTAGTCCTGAATTCATGTACCACAACCATGATATGGTAGAGCTGAGGGCAGGGGCTAACTGGATATTAAAACTGGGTGGTTGGGCCCGGACAGATGGCTCAGTTTGTTGGGCACCATCCCGTGCACCAAAAGGTTGCCAGTTCAATTCCTGGTCAGAGCACATGCCCGGGTTGTGGGCTTGATCCCCAGTATGGTACATGAAGGAGGCAGCCAATTGATGTTTCATTTTCACATCAATGTTTCTCTCTCTCCCTCTCTAAAAATCAATACAAAAAAATGTTTTAAACCAGTGGTTAAAAAAATAAATAAAAAACTGGATGGTTGGGGCTGGAGATTCCTACCTGCTGATGAGGGGCTCTGTTTTTTCAGGGAGATGGAAATGAGTTGCCTGCCTGAAACATGTGGGGTGTCACAGAGGCTGCCTCACTGTGGCAGCAGGACCAGAAAAACCTCTCCTGACGCTGGGCCCTGTGCCGAGGTGCCGAGGTGGGGTCTGAGTTCCTATCACTCGAATGAATGGGGATTCCAAGTGATGACCTGAATGTAAAAACTTGTCCAGAACTGGTCAGTCTCAGGGGACCTGAGGGTTCAAGATTCCTCGGGACAGGGACACTTTCACGGTCAGGGATTGTAGGTATTCACAGAAAGGTGACAAAGATGGACTTGCAAAACATTTATAAACCCACGGGAGCAATAAAACCACACCCAGTCAGCAACTACAATAAATCAAAGACTTTGCACTCCAAGAACGGAAGATAAAACAATTTGAAAGAAACCTTACAACGAGCAGATTTACAATTTTTGAAGCAATAAATGAAGAACAGATGCTTTAAGCCTTAAAGCCAGAGCAGAACAGTGTGAGAAAAGAACAGTCAGGTTTGAAAAGTGGCCACGTATTAATTCTAGGGAAGATATAATTATTGAAATGAAGGGAGCCCATGAATTCAGAGATGTGAAGAAAGAATGAATGAGATTGGCCTTTTAAAGGCTGTTTCTGTTGTTGATTTTCTTTCTAGGCCTTTCTCTTATTGCAACGTTGTCCACAAAATTTTCATTAAACATTCTCCAAAAACATGACTTTTACTTTTGCCAAGTTTAAGCTAAAAATGTCATCTCTTATTTGAATTTGTCATATTTGTTACACATATTTTCTCAGTTTCCTGATTGCCTTTTTATTGTGTTTATGGTGGTCTGAATTCCAAATTGATGTATCAATTTAATACACATTTGCAACCCTAACTAGTATAAGACCTTTTGACGGCGACTTAAATTAAAGTGGAAACAGACTGAAAGGTTTTCTATCTTTTTTGAAGACCAGTCCTTGAGATAATACACTTTTAATTTGAATAAGATGAGGCATGAACTCAGAATCTTCTGGACTCTGGGGGCGTCCTTTGGACACTCTCCAGGCATTTATGCAATGAGGCCAGCATGTCAAGTGCTTTGGCCAGTGATAGGTCTATTATAGGGTGTCGCCCAAGTTTAGAACAACTCTTCCTTTCTATGCGAGCTGTCCCTGTCTCCCACTCTTAAGTCCAGTGGTTGCCGAAACCGGTTTGGCTCAGTGGATAGAGCGTCGGCCTGCGGACTGAAAGGTCCCAGGTTCGATTCCGGTCAAGGGCATGTACCTGGGTTGCGGGCACATCCCCGGTGGGGGATGTGCAGGAGGCAGCTGATCGATGTTTCTCTCTCATCGATGTTTCTAGCTCTCTATCTCTCTCCCTTCCTCTCTGTGAAAAATCAATAAAATATATTTAAAAAAAAAAAATTAAAAAAAAATAAATAAAAAAAAAAAAATTAAGTCCAGTGGTCAAGTTTTGTGGGGGAGGGTCTGTGGCTCACTGACCAACTCCTGGGCTGCAGTGATTGGTCCAAGCAGTAGGCACTTAAACAGAGTTGGGCCAATCAGAATGCTCCCTTGAGCAGTGGAGAAAGTGAATGGAGAGAACATTCTCTTTTCCTTTCTGGCTTTGGAGTTGTGAGAAAGAGCAATCTATCTATCAGGTTCCTTTGAAGACACCCAATATAATGAAGGACAAGAGAAGCATAAACAAAAGGAGCCAAGAATCCAATCCCTCCATAGAGCTGCCTTACTTCTGGAAGTTGTCCTTCTATCTGGCAGTTGTCCCACCCAGGAGTCCCCATTTTGTGTTTAAACTAATCTGAGTTGGGTTCCTGTCACTTGCGATCAAAAGAATCCTGCCTGACACAAGGAGGAGTTTGAGGCTCTGATTCTTACATCTAATTTTATTGCCAAGTTTAATGTTTTTCACTTATTTAATACTAGAAGCCTGGTGCACGAATTCGTGCATGAGTGGGGTCTGGCCGGCCTGCCCCAATTGGGGCCAATTGGGGCCGGCTGGCCAGGGGGAGGAGGAGGGGCCATGGGAGGTTGGCTGCTGACCCCACCCCCAATCAGGGTGGAGGGGGCTGATTGGGGGTCGGACCAGTGGAACGGGGTGGGGAGGGGGACTTAGGGGCTATGGGAGGTTGGCCAGCCACAATGCGTGTCATAGCGTCCAGTCGTTCTGGTCATTCCAGTTGTTCTGGTCGCTTGGCTTATCTATCTATCTATCTATCTATCTATCTATCTATCCATATATAGATATAGATATGTGCATTGGTAGCAATAATCCAGACTTTAAAAATTATACAAGTAACACATGTTTGTGACAGCAACTTAGACTGTATCAATAAGCAAAAAGAAAAGGATATCCACCTACAACTTTATCCATCGAGATAGACGCTCTTAACACACTGGCATTCTGCACCACTTCCCTGACTTTTTGCCCTCATCTACATAACTATCTTTTCTTTAAAAAACTATTTTTATTGATTTCAGAGAGGAAGGGAAATGGAGAGAAAGATAGAAACATCAATGATGAAAGAGAATCATTGATTGGTTGCTTCCTGCATGCCCCCTACTGGGGATCCAGCCCGCAACCCAGGCATGTGTCCTTGACTGAAATCGAACCCAGGACTCTTCAGTCCGCGGGCCGACGCTCTATCCACCGAACCAAACCAGCTAGGACTACATAACTATCTTTGATCTATTCTCTCTCTCTGTTTCTCTCTCCCCTCTCCCTTATCTCCTCTCTCTCCTGTCTATTTTTATCTATATCTATCATTCTATCATGGCAATAGCCAACACAACACTTATGCACCATGAATGGTCTAATTTTCCACATAGTAACTCAATGTCCACAATGATGCTAGGAGGTAAATATTATTATCCCCAGTTTATAGATGACAAAACCGAAACTCAGAAAAGCATGGAAAGGTTAGAGAACACAGGCTCAGAGAGGTTAGGTATCTCACTCAAGAACTTAACAACTGGTCATGGTGAGAAGCTGGTATTTGAATCTAGGCTGTTTGGCTCCACGATCTATATTCTTAGCCACCACACTATACTGACTTTATCTAACATGAGTCACATAGTAATACTGTTTTGTAACTGAATTTCTCACTTACCGAAACATCAGGGATTCTCTGTGTGTGTAGATGTCTACAGCTCCCACGTCAACTTTCAGAGTTGCATAGTAACCTATAACACAAATGCACCAAACTTCATTGAACCCGACTCAGACTGACAAGCATTGAGATTGTTCCCAAATGTTCACTATTGTAAAAATACCTAGCTGTAAAAGCATACTAAAAAACTGTCTTGATATCAAAACACAAAACCCTTAAATTACTCCTGTAGGTCAGATTCCCAGAAGTAGAGTTATTGGGTGGGTGGGTCTGCAGATGTTATGACTTTGATGTCTGCAACCATGTACTCCTCAGAACAACTTAAACTCTCCCTCCTGGGGACTGATGACACTCTTTTAGTTTAGTTTATTTGCAATTTTAAAAATTGAGATGAAATTCACATACCATAAAATTCACTATTTCAAAGCGTGCAATACAATGGTATTTAGTATAGTCACAACATTGTGCAACCATCACCACTGTCTAATTTCAGAACATTTTCATCACCTCCAAAAGAAACCCCACACTCATTAGCACTCACTCCACATTCCCTTTCCTCCCAGCCCTTGGCAACTTCAGATCTACTTTCTATCTCTTGGACGACGCATAAGAATGGAATCATTTTGTGTCTGGCTTTGTTCACTTAGCATTTTTTCAAGGTTCACCCATATTGTAACATGAATACTTCATTCCTTTTTATGGTTAAATAATATTCCATTATATGGATAGACCACATTTTGTTTATCCATTCATCATTCATCATTGATGGACATTGGGTGGTTCCACTTTTTGGCCATCATGAAGA
This sequence comes from Myotis lucifugus, assembly GCF_000147115.1. NCBI lineage: Eukaryota > Metazoa > Chordata > Mammalia > Chiroptera > Vespertilionidae > Myotis > Myotis lucifugus. The sequence goes on along the minus strand of NW_005871091.1, from coordinate 2,549,246 downwards.
ATCCTGCTATGAACATCTTTTTTTTTAGTTCTTGATGGTAAGAAGAATTTGTGGGGGAGGCCAATTTACAGGCGGTTGGAGGTGGGGGTGTCTGGAGGGGAGGGATCAGCTCTTTGTACTTTTAGACAATGCCTACATAAGACAAAAATAGAATCCCTGAGAGCTTTTGTTATTGAGGACAATCTGGATTTGATACCAGAAACAAGGGACTGCTAAGGACTATAATGTTCATATTTATTTTAGAATGTGTTTTTCTAGGCATTTATCAGTTGTTTCTGTTTCAAGTTTTTGTGGTTAGTTTATAAATAGCATCTCTTTTGTTTACAAATGTAACTTATTGGCCTTGGTTACCGTCGAGCCTATTCTCATTTACACACCTCCTGCCTTTGCCCGGTAGGTTTCTCACAACCAATATGCTGCACCTGGTCTCAGTGAAATCTAAGAGCTAAGTTCCTCACTGGAGCCCCAATGGCTTAGGTCAGAATGACCTCACACTCTGGACAGAGTCCAGATAGCACTCCTCTCGTGGGCAATGCCAGGTGCTTCTGTTGTGTCTCTTCCTGCTGTGTTCATGTATATTTTGAAATATTTTATCTAATTTCCCCAATGTGATGGCATCAGAGGTAGAGCCTTTGTGAAGTACTAAGGTTTAGATAAGGTCATGAGGTCACAAGGGTATGGTCCCTGTGATGGGTTGATTGTGCCAGGAAGAGAACTCTCACCAGGAACTGAATCTGCCAGCCCCTGACCGTGGACTTCCCAGCCTCTAGAACTGTGAGGAATAAATGCCTGTCATTTAAGCCCCCAGCCTATGGCATTTTGTTACTGCAGCAAGAGCAGACTAAGACAACTGCACATTCACCCCAGGCAGGCTATTTTAAGGACCAGATTTGATTACAGAAATCATTTGAGTGCATGAAAATGTAAACAAGAATGGCACAAAAGACACTTATTGGAGCCGACTGGGGAGCTCAGAACCCAGAAATGTCTACACTGTTTTTAAGGCTAAAATTTTCACACTCAGACGTCGCTGTGTGAGATTGCTCAGACTGCTTACACGTGTGTCCCTAACGTTAGACTTCAGACCCAAAGAACAACCTCATCATCTTCCCCACACGTAGTTTGCCTAGTTTGTGGCACCGACACTCACCCAGTTGCCCAACCTAGAAACTGGCTCCATCCTTGGCTCCTCCCTCTGTATGCCTATCAGTTATCAAGTCACCACTTCTTCCTCTCAATGTCTAGACTAAGACGACTCGCCTTGTCCTCATTGTCACCATCTCTCCCCAGACCTCCGCCACACCCCAACAGGTCTTCTTACCTGGCTCTGGTTTGAACAATGATGTTGGAAGCCCTGGGCCGGCTTCGGGAGAAATCCTGGAACCTTTTTTGACTGGAGAGGAATCCAAAGGTTTAGGGACTAACCAGCAAAGGATACATGGGTTTTGGTCACTGGGTGGCCATAGATGAAGATGGACCTGCATAATTTGGGGATGGGACAGGGTAGGCACCTGGGGTTTCTAGAAGAGGTAAAGTTTGTGTTATTAGTCTCTGTCATGGATGAGTGCTGATCCTGTTTGGAGCTGTCAGACTTCAAGATGGTGGCTTAGCCTTGCTTAAATGGCATTTATTCCTGTGTGCTGGTTCTTGGGAAGGGTAACTCCTCATACATCAGCCCTTTAGCAGGTCTGCAGGGAGGCTACTGATTGTGCTCTAATAATCATATCCCCTTCTTCAGTAATGAAATTCCTAAATGTTGGCGAGGTAGAGTGTCATCCAGAATAAAGACTGTATTTCCTAAACTCCCTTGCAGCTAGGTGTACCAGCTCTGGGATTCTGACATGATTAAGTTCTAGCTAACTGTGCAAATCTATGCAACTTTTAGGGATTATCCTTAAAGGAAAGGGGCATTATTTCTCTCTCCTTTTTCCTCTTTCCAGCTGGAATATGGATGTGATGGGTGGAACTGGAACAGCCATTTTGGACTATGAGGTGCGAAGTGTATGTGGAGGATAGTGAAGCCACCAGATTGGAGGAACAGGGTGCCGACGACCTGGCAGTTACCTTACCAGCTCTGGATTCTGGGGTTTATCTGAGAGAAAATAAACTTCTATTTTGCTCCAGCCACCTTTACTTTGGTTTTTAGATTCAGAATTCGATACCTGAACGTGGGATGCTACAAATACCATCTAAAATGTAGCACTGGCTTAGTAGAATTGGCAGGCCAGCAGATGGTAGGGACAGAATTGCATTTTTACATAATTGCTTTTTTCAACATTAGATGAAATTGTCATCTGCGGTAACTTGGAGGGTGGACCACATGCTGCTGAGGCCATGACAATAGAGAAAATGGGGGGAGGATGCAAGAAGTATGACTTGCTCCTTGTTGCTTTTCACAGAGTCCTACACAAGTGAGAGGAACTGGGGCTAGAGCCAGCCAGACTCAGCAGAGATGGGAGGGGATCCTGCTTTGATAAGGGCGGCACTGTTTGTAGCCTGAACTCAAAATTAAGGTTCTGAAGCGTAGAAATGCCTGTTCTCCGAACCGCAGCTCTGAGAGCAGTGGCCTTGAAGTGCAGCCTCGGCAGGAGGTAAGGCTGGGGCAGCGAGCCACGCCAAGACTTCCCTGCCAGCGCATGCAGACCAGGTGGATCCAAAGATCAGATTAAGGGCGTTGTCTCAGAGAGGGAGAAAAACCACCCCCAAAACTATGGGGCAAAGAAAGGAGGGGTGCTTTAGAGCAAACACGGTTGACAAAATGCTAGCCATTGAAACCGGTTAATGTTGCATAAGCGCTCATTATCAGAATCTCTCTAATTTGGTATAAATGTGAAATATTGCATAATACAAAATTTAAAAATAAGACTATCTATAAACAAACAAAGGGTGTTTCTCTCCCACCCTAGGTCCCCTTTCAGGTGGCCTTGGAGGAAGAGGCATAAGCAAAGCACCGAAGGCCAGGCTAGACCAGATCTTCAGCTCTGGGTACTTGATGAAATTCTACTGTTTCAAAGAACACACAACCCCGGGACCTTCCAAAACTGCCCCGAGAGTAAGCAGGCTACGGAAACTGTGCTGTCCTCCCGCTGCAGGTCCCACCTCGGATGTGGCCATGGAGGTCAATGGACAAGGAGCTCCTCCCAGAGCCGGAAGGGCCAGCAGGAGGCTCGCCAAGGGACTGGCGGGCCTGCCAGTTGTCTTCACTCTTCCCGTGCAGTGGCCTTTGACAGTTGCTTGGAGTGGTGTTTCCTGTTCTCCCCTCTTATGAAGGAGGTTTCAATGGCTGTTTGCCTGCTGCTACTTCGCTACTGCTTAAGGGTTATGTTGGGAGAAGATAACTTGTCTTGAGTTTATAGGTCACTAGACCACAAGAAGCACCCAGAGCCGAAGGAGACCACAAATTACCCAATGGTGATTTTATCTTTAGCTTCATGCTCTACCTGGATGGAGTTTGGGTTGTCTTACCTTGAGGCAAGGAGTGAGCTCTACGTGAGGCAAGAAAGGTGACCCAAGGGTTGAACTACAGCAGGACCACTACTTGCCCCTCAAACACATTCCCTCCTTATTTCTCAGAACTCCTGAGTTTCCGTTTGTAGGTACATGGCTTCTTGGAGTAAGAACGATCTCTCCCAGACTCCCTCGCAGTAGGTATGACCCTGTGACCAAGTTTTGATCAATGGGAGGTACAACATCCAGATGACGCACCCTGAGGGAAGGGGTCTTGCTTTTCTCCTCCCACCTCCTTCCATCCTGCTGGCTGTAGTGAGAACGTGGCTGCAGCCGCCACCATGGACCTCAGTGTAGAAACTTCACACTGGGGATGGCAGAGCAACAAGTCAGAAGGAACCTGGGACCTGGGGATCATGGAGCCACCCTGAGAACCCTGCATGATAGAGGGTAAAGAACCTTATACTTTGTGTAGGCTATTGTTGGCTTGAGAGCTGAACCTAATTCTGATCCAGAACTTGCCATTCACACAAGGTTAAGACTGACAGGTGTTGCGCATGGTCATGCCCTGACTAGATCAAAGGTGGAGATGGATGGAGAGCATTCTCCTCAAAGATTTAGTATTTACTTGAAAGAAAGCAAACAAAATAAGAAAAACACTTCCAGAAATCAAGACAATTATTAGAAAAAAAATGTCAACACACAATGCTAGTGTTGCATAGCTTGAATGTTTTTATATTAATCAAATTGTTTTCAGTAGAATCACTGGCAGAACAGGTCTGAATGAAAAACATTCCAAATTTACAGAAAAAAAATATTGCTGATCAATTAATATAGTTTTCAATAAAACTACATAACACAAATCCTTTGTTGCTCTAAACAGAATGTGAGTTATCAAGATGGCAGGCAGTCCGGCCATCAGAATCCCACGTATTTGGTTCCTCAGGCTGAGGTCAGAGTTTTTTCCATCTTTACTGAATCTCAGTGTAGGATGGCAAGGATGGCAAGAATCAGAGGTGGCAATCCTTGTCTTTGCATTCAACAGCGTCAAGGTTTGAGGGACAATCGCTTGGGGACCAGTCACAGAAATATGATACAACTCTCTCCAGAAGTTACATGGATTAATTTCAAATCTCTGGAATACAGACTCAGAGCATGGTAAATGTTGAAAGAACCAAAGAATTCATCCAGTCCAGGCCGATCTTCCCCTTTTCCATATGAGGAAACTGAGGCGGAGGGCAGCACGTCTTGCCTTAGTCTAGGTCCAAGACCTGCCTCTTGAGATCTTTCTGCATTGATGCAGTCTCTTTGTTGCCTCTGGAGGATGAAGAGTCCTGCCGCTTGCACTTGAATGATAACCTCCAAGCAACAAAAAATGTCAAGTAGCAACATAGCAGCACATCTGCATTAATCTAAAAGCATATTAGGTATAAATTACCGTGGTAGGAATTAAACACCAGTACAAGTTTGTGATTCATACTTCTCCCACCACCCCATGCCACCTCCATCCAAATGGAGTATTTTTTTTTTTCTTCTGGAAAGTCAAAACACTACGTGCTGGCTCTAATGGGCCACACCAGAAGGAATCTCCCATCTTGATGAAGTCAGCACATAGATGCACTTAAATTAGACCTTCTGGAGGGCATCAGAATGCAGAATGTAAATGTCTTCTTCGTTCACACCAGCCACGTTTCCCACGCAAAATATTGATCCTGATTTCTTCACTTACAACTAAAAAAAGGCTTCTTAAGTATAATTGCTCAAGTGTGTAAGGTGGTAGAGCAGAAATCTTGAGTTACAGAATTTCATCAGTAGTATCTACAGTATTTACTTACAATATTTTGCCCCTTCAGGTAATTCCCTTATCTTGTGCACCCCCAGTATTTTGTGGTTTTTGTTCCTGATAACATCTGCTGCGTCTGAATTAATAGCCTGCACAGGGGCAGAAAAAGGGTAGCTGCAACCTTTGGTAAGCTTCTTAGAAATTTATGTGATAATAATAACATTTCTGCAACCATATTGAACAATTAAAAAACAAAATACAAATCTGTAAACACATTTAGACTTCTCAAGCTTTTTGCAGACAGGATGATGCATTTTTATCAGATGACAATGATTTGCTAAATATCCTGATGGCATTTAAATTTACATCAGCTTTTCTGCCTTCCCCTCCTTTTTTGGTGCTTTGTGGACAGAATTTTTCTGAGTCCAGACTGAATGAAGGTATGATATTCCTTTGTACTTCTGTTCTTTCCAGAAGAAAAGCAACTTTCTCTTACAGAAACCCATACGACCCTACTTCTGTTCCATGGGATTTGGGGCAAATCACTGATAAGTTAACTTTGCCATGTAATTTGTCCACAGCAGTGTCAGATTCCAGTGGATGAAAATTCATCATAAACTTAAAGTCCTCAGAATGATTTCTCCTATTTGTAGATGAGGAAGTAGAGACAGTGCTCCTAAGTGACCAGGCCTGGAGCTAGTTACCGATGAGTGGAACCAGGAACTGATTTCCCACTGCTTCACTCTACTCTCCTGCTTCCTCCTGCTAGCCTGGTACCATGCTGACAAGGATGGGGCTCAGGTGGTCACCTGTTCCGCAGTACAGGGTTACAGCACGGTATAACACCTCCCTCCCACCCCTACCATTTAGCTGTAAAATAATGGTGGGTGAGGAAAAGATGGGAAGTATGCAAGCAAATACACTAGGTCTGGAGATAAAGGTCTTTATTCCTCTTGCAACCAGGAAACTATTCAATTGGTCTAGAGTTTTCTTAGACATCAAAATGGCTTCACTTCTGTGCACTATAATAGAAAAGCATCCTTTTCCTATAAATCCCATTAAGAAACTGCCTTAGCTTCCTCTTCTGAATACATAAAAACCGCGACTTAAACATACCACATTGCATTTCCTTTGTGGTTTATTTTCCTTAAATAATAATTTGCTACAATCCTGTCAAGAGACTTTTTAAAAATTGAACACAGGATTAACAAAGGCAGAATTCTTGAGGACAATCAGAATCATGGCATACTTAGAATAAATTAACATCAACTCGTGTTTATATTCAGATAGTCTGATCCTCTCCTTTGAAATGAAATGGAGACCATTGTAACCGAGGGTGAATGCACACATTTGTTCCATACAGAGACTCATTCTTTACATAAACTCCACTGTCATTTGAATGAAGTTAGGAATCCTGAGAAACACTCAGCCATGGGTGCACACGCATCGACCCACACCCACCGACAGCCATCTAGAGCTGGCTTTCCCATGGTGCAATGGCTGGAAGATCTTTCCTCAGAAGGGCCAAAGATTCTGAATATTTAGATGATATCCCATCTCCCCTCAGGAAAAATGATAATGCTTCAAGTGTCATAGCTTGAAGTAGCAGCAATCCATGTAGTAGATTCAGTAGTTGACGATTCCAGTCTTGGGCGCCGACAGCACAGCGAGAGGCGGACAGAGGCAAGCAGCACCTGCTCCGACCACCAACACCCAGACACCAAGACAACACCCCACATCCTCACTCTCAGAGTCTCGACTGAAAACTCACCCGAACCTACGTGACTAATCCGGTCCAGGCACTGCGTGTGAACCTGAAGAAGGTCCACGAAGGCAGGCAGAAAGCGGGGCGTTTGGGGCACGTTTCTGAGGACCGAGAAAGTCAGAGGCGCAGGAAGGGGAGGCAGGGACAAAGGAAGGGGAGGCAGGAAAGGTACTGCTCATCCGTCAGCCGGAAAGCCCGCCCCCTGCCCTTGGGTACATCCATCTCGGTTTCGTTAGCATCTGGCGGTGACCGCTCCCTGTTCCAGCTCGGCCTGGAGGCACAGAAAGCTCGGCTCTCAGAGTCCTGCACACATATACACACAGAGCAGCCACGTGCCTCCAAATCGCCTCACCGTCTTGTTTCTGGGAGGTCACAGCGCTGCTGGCGTCCCCTCTCGAATGCCCAAGGATGGCTGACAGGATCACGGTGATGTCTGGGGAGGAAGGCAGTGGGACAGGCCCCAAACGGAGACCCCCTTTTGTGCATTTCTCTCCGGAGGAACCACGGGCCTAAATGATGCTACCGCCGCATGCGTATCTACACAGTTCCTATGTACACGATTCCTTTTCATAGAAATTTAAAGTGCTTGGGTTCAACGCGCCCTCTCCTCTCCCACACCACGGCCTACAGATTCCTCTTGCTGCTTCCAAAGAGAAGGTCTGTCCTTATGGAGGATGCCCTTGGAAAGAGGAACGAGCGTTTCACAGTTGCCTTAGCTGGGATCCAGCATTGGGACCAAGCCTTCTTCATAAACACGAAGAATGGCTTCACACACAAACTTGTACTGGCTCTGGAAAAGAGAAGACAGCCGTCAAGCCTGCCAGCAGCCCCACAAACAGTCCCTCACACCCACACAGAGTAATGTGATAAATACCCTCTGAGCTCCAGCGCTGGCCAGGCCTGCCCTGTGCTACATGCCAGGGGAAGGGTGGAGAAGACACACCTGTGACCCCATTATTGCTGCAAGATGAAGGGCGGGGACTGTTCCCAGAGCGAAACGGGCAAAGTGTCAGGGAACTACGGCAGAGGCAGAGGGAGGAACTGGCCGTCTGGGGGAGTCAGGGAGGAGTGACGGTTGTTGCAGGGTGGCCACTCCAGTGCAGGCACCAGTGTGGGGGTTCCGAGGAGAACGGCCCATTCTGAGAACTGCAGTCAGAGCTCAGGGTCCTGGCCCCGGACACCTGGGCATGGGAGGAGGGACCACACAGAGGGCCAGGACCAGGTCATGGCGGAGGGAGGATCTGGATTTTGTTTTAAAAGAAGAGCCACTGAAAGCTGCTCTGAAGAAGATGGTTCTATTAGCAAACACCTAAGAAAGGTGCATTTGAGTGATGTACAGGCTGAAAGGAAGCACTGAGACTGAGCTTCCCTAGTTGGGAAAAGCTACCCAGATGATGCACTTTCACGATTTTAAGCCAGCAATGAGGTCTCCACACCACAGAAAGGGTCCCAAACAGCCTTAATAACCTGATTTTTCTCTCTCTCTTAACCAGACTGTGGGTACAAACGAATATGAAACTAGGAGCGCTCACAATGATTAGAGCAACCTTGTAAACGTTGCCCAGGAGACTGAGAGAGGATACAGAGTGGTACAACATGGCGTTCCCCTCCTTCCTTTGTTAGCTCTCCCGGGGGGTTTGCCTTGGAGGCCTCTCCGCCAGAAAGCCTTCCCGGACTTTCTAAAGTGTCGGCTTTTGATCCTCTTCCACCGAATGCTTAGATTTCCCGTGGCCTCCCCCACTGCCGCTGAGACCTGTAATTGACCAGTCCAGTTCTCCTACCATACATGTGAGCTTGGGTCTCTCCTTTTGTGCAACGATCCGATGAATGAATGGATATGGAATGGCCCCCCTTTTGCAGATAGGGAAACTGAGGCTGGGAGCGAGGTTAAGGGGTTACTCAGAGGTTGCCCAGTAGGTGGGGGGCCTGAATCATGGTCTTCCCACCCTACCGCCTTTCTTATAGCTCTGGGGAAAACCCCAGGATTTCCTCTCTAGGAGACGTGCAGTGCCAAGTACCCAGGCGTGACAGACATGGGAGAGAGCACACAGGAGGAGGGAGGAGGGCCATGTGGAAGGTTCCCTGAGCCCAAAGGCTCATCTTGGAACAGGTGGGAGGGGGGAAACCCTCAGGTGACCTTGCTTACTTCTCATGGACCAATGATGGGCCAGTGGGTCACCATGCAGAATGCAACCAGGGCTGCTCCCTGGCTGAGTGGTTGGCAGGAAACAAACCATGGAGGCAGCAGAAGTGGAGGCAGCGAAAGGCAGGGGCCAGATGCGGTGTGCCGCGGAGTAGCTCAGCCCGACAAGCTGTGACCATGGGCAAGTGACTCAGTCCCCTCAAGCCTCGGTCACCTGACCTGCCATGCCCTTTGCACAGGCCTGGCCCGGGGCAAGTGCTCAGGGAGCATCGGCCACTGTTACTCTATTTATTATTGGATTTCTACTCACTGATGTCTGCACCATCATGGCGCGCTGGTCTCGCATTTTCCGGACAATATCCAGAGGGTAAACAGGCAGGTTTCTCTCGATGAGGCACATGGCTGTTTCCATGGTGACCAAGACACCGGTTCGACCTATTCCAGCCCTGGGGGTGGGGGGGGGGGTGGGGGGGAGAGGAGCAGAGACTTGGAATTTGCTCAGCCAGCATTTCTGCATAGCCCAGCTCAGCTCCTCCCAGGTGCCACCTTTGCTCAGATGGAGCT
>NW_005871091.1:2444280-2538446 GCF_000147115.1 Myotis lucifugus | reverse complement strand
CACCTACTCCCACCCCCACCCTCTAGTCTCATCTGCCCACCCTCCTCCCCACCCAGGGAGTTCATTCCGCTTGTTCCTACAGCACTTGCTATTAGGGCCACACACAGTAGCTTTTTTTTGGTAATGGGCAAAATTTATATAACATGAAGTTTACCATTTTTAGCGTCCATTTCAGTGGTTTTAAGTGCATTTACAATGTTTGTACAACCATCACCATTATTTACCCATTAAACATGCACTCTTCATCCCTCCCCTAGCCCCCCAGCCCTGGGCAACCACCGCTCTCCTTTCTGTCTCTGTGAATCTGAGAGAATCCTCCAGGTACTTCACGTAAGTGGAATCAGACAGTATTTTTCCTTTAGTGTCGGGTTATTTCACTTATAGTGTCCTCCAGATTCACCCATGATGTAGAATGGGTCAGAATCTCCTTCCTTTTTACGGCTGAATAATAGTCCATCATACGACTATACCCCTAGTTTATCTGTTCATCCATCCATGGACGTGGCTGTTTCCACCTGCTGGCTACTGTGAACAGTGCTGCGTGAGCACGAGTTCTGGCTCTTTCACTTACCAGGTGAAAATGTGGAGCCGACCAAGAACAGCTCTCCGGGGACCACAGTGCCTGCTGACTTAGACCTGCCTCTAAAGTGCCTGCCCGGACCACCCACCGTCAGGGCACCGCTCACCTCGGTGTTTGTGACCAGCATTTCTCGGAACACGTAAGCAATGGTGCAGTCCTCCGACTGACAGCGGATGTGGAAGCTGCCGTGTTCGGCGACATCGGGAGGATCGGGCCAGTACTGGTGACATTTGGTCTGCAAGGGAAGCACGGGGTGTGAGTGAACCTCCACTGGGGGGTGCTGTGCATGAGCAGTTACCTGGGCAGATGGGGCGGGCATTCAACCAGAGCCCTCTCGCTACACCAGGTACTCCAGCCAGGAGACAAGGAGCTCAGGCGGGGCTGACCTGCTGTGTGTCTGCTTTCTATGGGGAGAGGGTTGGGGTCGGCCTAGCAGGGGCCAGGCCACAGCTCATAAAACAGTCTGGGCTGGAAGCCAGAGGACGAGTCCAGAGACTTACCTTCTTTTCACCAGGGCCTGGAATGAACAGGAGGAGGCCTTAGACCTGGGGCCCTGACATAGGAGTGACCTCTCTACTGTGGCCTTCTCTACCTCAGTCAATCCCACTCCAGTCCCTCAGGCCCCTTCTCTGCTCTCAACACCCCTTCTCAACCTCACCCCTGCTCCTCTACCCACCCCCACCCTCTTGAGGTAAAGGCTTCAAGGCACAGTGGTTGAGACGGCACATCTGGGAGTCAGGACTCTGTGGGAGTTAGCCATATGACTTTGAACCTGCTACTCAACCGCTCTGATTTGCGTTTTCTTCACCCAAAAGATGGGGATAGCACCCGCTTCACAGACAGGGACAGAGGCTGGAGATAACAGTGCAGTGCCAGGCTCACTATGTGTGGGGATCAGGTCAATGGAGCCCCTATTCCTGTTGTCACTGTGGGCCCCGCATGAACTTGAGTAAGGATGGTGAGAGAGTCCAGACAGTCCAGATGAAAGACATCCCTACACGTAAATGAACGTCCCTTTGCACCCGAGCAGCAGCCCCTAGGCCTGCTCAGGCTTCCATACAGGACTCCCATGGAGCTGATACTCCCAGAGCACAGACGAGGAGACCCCCGGCTCAGCGGGACTGAGGTCTTAGGGCTGCTGTGGCTTATCTGCAGGCTGGCTGACCCCATGACCCTCCCCATTTTTATTTCCCCCTCCAAACCCTGAAGCTTGTCCCACAGATATCATACTCCTGCCCTGGCTTCAAAGCAAAACTCACGGCCAAGCTGTCCCTCTCATCATAGTTCTGTCAGTCAAATTCTGATCCACTCAAAGTTTTTCCTCCAAGCATACAGTTGCATCAAATGTAAAAATGACATCTGTTTGCAGCTGAAAGAGGGTATGCCAAGGGATGCACATAATTTGTCTGGAAACAGCTCTTCTATTCTTGTTTTCAAATGCCACAGTTTGAACTTAATGCTTTGAAATTAAAGCGTGCTGCTGGGAAGTTAGAGCTGAGAATTTACTTGTAAACCTTAAGCCTGGGTATCTGGCTAACAGCCACTGCCTGACTTTCCTTAGACAGGAAGGGGCTGCTGTCCGTAGAACCCATGGCAGAGCCGACACCCACCAGCCTACATCTCCTCCTCTTCTGCGAGGGGGTGTGGAGCTCTGCCCACAGGCCTGGTGGGAAGATAGCTTCTGAACTGATCAGCCCGTGCAAGGCAGAGCAGAGCCACAAACATCCCTATTTCTAGAGACTCCCAGTGAATCTGCCCTGGACTGGCCTCTCTCTTTACCCCTTGATCTGATTTAGATCTGAGGTCTGTTTGGATCTGAAAGCCCTGGGGGTGAAGTGGGAAGAGTGAGAAGTTTGTGGAAATCTCGAGTTTCAATCCTGGTCAGAGAGTCCCACTAACCACCTGTGTGATCGTGACCAAGTTACTCGGCTTCTTCCAGCTGCAGTTTCATCATGAATGCTGCTGCTGGGAGGAGGGATGACGCTCACGCTCCCAGTGTTTGAACAGAGTATGAAAGCACTAAATGGTGCCTTTAAAAAAAAATTTAAAAATAAATATATATATATATATATATATATAAAATTGATTTCAGAAAGGGAAGGAGAGAGAGAGATAGAAACATCAATGAGAGAGAGAGAGCCTTTGATCGGCTGCCTCCTGCACGCCCCCTACTGGAGATCAAGCCTGCAACCTGGGCATGGACCCTTGACTGGAATGGAACCCAGGACCCTTCAGTCTGCAGGCCGACACTCTATCCACTGATCAAACCAGCCAGGGCAAAAAAATGGTGCTTTTTATGGGCATTATTTTACCTTGGTCTCAAAACAACCCTATGAGGTAGGTACTATCATTGGCTCTATTTTGCATATGAATAAACAAGCTCAGAGAGGGAATCAACTGGTGTCAGATGACACATATAATAGGGCATACACAGATGTAAAAAATCCCCCCCCCCACCAAAGAAATATCCTTGATGGAAGAAGAGAGAAATGACTTTTTCCATTGAAAAGCTGTACCTCTAGAGCTCTATTTCCTTTATGAGGAAAGCATGAACCTGAGGGGAGCACACAAAGAGAAACATGTGGGGCAGGAAAGAAAAAGGGAGAACTCAGAGATCCTGCAGGGAAGCCTTTCCCAGACCACGGGGTGAAGCAGGGCCTCAGGGGAGCCCTCTGCACTGGCAGACCTGGGGGCTGCACAGGCCTGCGGGGAGTCCCCTCTACTAAGTGCATAACCTGGAGAAAACACAGGACATGCTGAAAGTGTCACTTCCCCTGTAGTGACTGACTCCTGACTCCAGGAAGAACCAGCTACTGGGTTGTGGTGAGGACACGATGAGGGTCCCCAGGATGAAGGGCTCCCATCACCTGAGAGCTTGTAACGGGAGAGGGAGGAGACACGCAGCCTGGATTTTAGAAGAACAGGTTTCTAACAATCAATAAACAAGAGGGGTGAGTTCCCAGGGTCTGAGACTGTGAAAGGAACGCTGTGACTCAGGGGAGATGGGAATCTCTCACTCAGGAACAAGCCGGAATGGGTTCAGTTAGGAAGAAAGGGCTGGGAAACAAAGAAACCCAGCTGGTCACCAACAATAGAGAGGAGGGGGATGGAATCTGGACGGAGCAGGAGGGCCAGGACCTGTGTGGCAGCCAGAGGAAGTGAGGCCTCTGGGATGGGAGAAAGGATCTTTTCCGACTTTTCAGTTGGAACAAGCAGAACAAGGGAGAGAAGGGAGTGCTATCAGGGCAGCTCATCTGTCACCAGCCATGCCGGCTAGAGCTCTCTTTTCTCTGCAGAGAAGAATGGCCTACAGCTGGGAAGGGGAGGCCAACATTACAGGGGAAAGAGAAGGCCACCACAGGCACGGACGGCGCCCAGCACCCCGCATGGGCTCAGGGGTTGACCCTGAGGAACTGCATCATGAGACCCAAGAGTGGAGCCTCCACGGACAGTTCCTGAGAAAACCTGGAGCATCTAGGCACCCAGAAGTAACAGAATAGTCTGGCGAATGGGGGGACTGGTAGATTTTGGAAAGGACAAGGCAATGAACTTGATGTCTGTCATCTATAAATACCAGAGTGGCCCCAGATCAGGGCCTGCAAAGTATGGGATGCCTGCAGGTCAATTCGGAGGAGACAGGTCTGTATTCAACAGCATAGAACCACATGGTGGGATGGGTTTTGTTCGTGGGTGCCATGGAGAGTCTCGATTTGGGTCTAGAAGAGCTTTCACATTACCTCCCTGATACTTGAACTCTCTTTTTAGGAGCCTGGAAGGCAAAAGTATTTATTTAAAATTTAATAGTGTTGTTTTTGCATCTTCGTATTTTTACACTTACCTTCTACTTATGGCAAGTGATACTGAACTTCCATTTAAGATGTATCTTTTTGGGGAAGGGGAATACAGTTGATACATATTGTGATAAGACAGATGGTGACATAGGATACTAGAACTAGGGGTGATCATGTTGTAAGGTATAAAAATGTCAAATGACTATATTATACACCTGAAACTAATATAACCAACATAAGAATGTTTACCAACTTTACTTAAATTAAAATTTTTTAAAAAATATGTATCTTTCAAAGGAAATTTATTAAACGACAAAAAAAATAGGTGAGTCAATTTAAAGAAAAATAATACTACAGCAAAATAAATATACTCTAATCCTGGCAATAATTGTTAAGGTGGCACTCAATCTACTACTGATGCTAACCTTTCTGTTATACTTATTGCATACCAAGAAAGCTATCTGTTTTAAGTCATTCAATTTCCCCACAATCTCACAACATAATTGGTACCATTATTCCATTCCCACAGAGGTTTTACAGCTTTCCAAAGTCACCGGTAGGTAGAGCTGAGACTTGAATTCAGGACACATGGCCCTAAGTCTGCCTTCTTGTCCACCACACCACAGAACAGGAGGGTAGCAAGTGCTCCAGAAAAACAAAAAAATGTCCCTGTAATGCCCTAGCTGGTTTGACTCAATGGATAGAGTGTCGGCCTGCAGACTGAAGGGTCCTGGGTTCGATCCCCAATAGGGGCCGTGCAGGAGGCAGCTAATCAATGATTCTCATCATTGATATTTCTATCTCTCTCTCCCTCTTCCTTCCTCTCTAAAATCAATAAAATATATTTTAAAAAATGTTCTTGTAACTTCATTTCCTATTCAGAACAAGATTAGAAGAATCACAAAAAACAAAAACAAAACATAAGCAAAAATTAAAAATATAAAAAACGAGACTTACAGACAAGGGGATGCCACAGACCTGTTGCCTTGTGCTCTCAGCAAAACCTCAGACAGGCCATCCCTCAGTACAGAAGAGGGAGAAATGGCAGGGGCTGGGGGTAGAGCTGGGAGAATTAACAACTGCTCCCCAAAGAGTGCCCTCGATGCCTCTGACACACAGGCTTCTACAGCCTCTTAAAGACCTTCACATTTATTTAAACAGTGACTTATGTGAAGAGAAGAGGTTTTGATGAAAACTGTGACAAGAAGCTGAGAGTGATAGCCAACACAAAGAATGAGGAGAACCCCCAGGAGCACTCTGAAGGCCAGATCTGATGGCTGAGTCCTCCCAGCAATGATGATGATGACGATGATGGAACACACACACACACACACACACACACACACACACACACACCACACCAATGCCTTAACATTTGTTGGATATGTGCAACATGTAGTTCTCTAAGCTTCTTGTACATATTTTCTCCATCTTCATCTACCCTACAAGGGGAGCGCCATTATCATCTCCATTTCCCACAGGGACAGCTGAGGCTCAGAGAGGGTAGGCACTTGCTCAAAAGGAACCTTTTTTTGGACCCAGACTGTGTGGCTCCAGAGCCTCTCCAGAGTGCTGTACGTAGGTTTCAAGAGCTTGAGACAAAGACCAGACAATGTCCACTGACCACACGCTTGGTGGGAGCTGAACGTGTCACTGTTTGCAAGTCTAGGATGACTTTCAGGTACCGGAAAGAGCACTGCATATTAAGAAGGGGTGACTCACTCTGCGTCTCCAGGTGGGAAAAGCAGGTGGGGTAACGGTTCAAAGCAACATGGATTTCAGCTCTTTGTGAGGAGGGATTTTTAAAATATCAGAGCTGAACACCCACAGATGGACCCTGGAGGGTCTTAGCAGAGGTGGGGAGCGCTCTGCCTGGGACACCACACGTAACAGCCATTTGCGATCTATGGGGCGCTATCAATCAGTAGGAATCCTTATTTTGCTGTTTCAGGTGAGAGGGTAGACTGGTCTCCTCAAACATACTACCCATCCCAATCCTGTGCTCTGACTTTCAGCGTGGACCAGTTTGGCATTCTGAACTACGTAGCGAGGAAAGGCCTGGGAGGAAGTGGCACAGATCCATTCAAAGCAGGTGGCTCAAAATTAATTTAGATTTGATTTTGGAATGTGCTTCTGAATAAACATTTCATAATGAAGCTATCCAGATGTAGGCACAAGTTCGAGCATTCACGATACAGTATCCCTTGCATGCTGATTTCTGTTATATAATCAGAGATCTGTTCCCGAGGAAAATGTACATCCTGGAAAGCACAGTACAGAGTCCCTCACTCTCCGAATTAAGCCCTTCTTACCTGCTTATGCAAGGGGTTTTGCTGCCACACAAGCAGAGGTTGGTAGAGGTTGTCATTTCTCCTACATTTTACCTCCACTGTGAACCTGGCACCCACACTGCTCTTCTGGGGACCAGCACTTGTGCTGGGTGGGTGAGGCCAGTGCAGGGGTTCTGGGCAGGTGAGGTGAAGCAAGGGGAAGGACCTCTGGCTTGTAATAATGGATCCGAGCCAAGAGTGGGAGGGGCTGTCCCGTCATTCTTTAGCTTGGAGAAGGCCAGGGTGTGGGCAGCAGGAGGGCTGAGCTTGCCATCATTAGAGAAGTCCACCAGTAGCTCCTTACAGAAGCTTTATGGGTCATGTAGGGGCTAGACTGGGCCACATTTAAGACCCTTTCAACTCTGAGATTCATGTTCCACAGAACACAGCGTGACATGCACACATCTGAATCGGAAATCAAGCCACTTACCCGCCCTCGCTCTGTGAGAGTCGTCAACATGACGATGAGTGATAACTTCTGATCCCAGACGACTTGCCAAAACTGTGCACAGGTATGTGGCAGGGGTCCCTGAGCGGCAATGTACTTGTTCACAAGGTTGGCAGCAGGAATTTCCATCTGGCAAGAGAGTGTTAAGGCATTAGAATCTGTTACTGCCACAAGGAAACTGGATCTTAAACTCTTCTAGCTGATCACTGACATCACACCAGAATAATGTCTCTATCAACTTATGGCCAGTCAGAAAAACTTTCAAAAAGCTATTTTTAAAATTTCTTGAAAGATATTTGACAAAGGTGCTAGCATTAGATAGTTAAGATACAACTATGATACTCGGTAGGCGATCATTAGAAATGTACCTACAAGATGATGGGAGAGTTTAAATGACCTTCACTGCTGTATCGTAAATATCATCAATATTGTGCATCTATATTTTCAGGGACACCTATCAATCCTCAATGGAGACAAACTATGTAAAACACCTTTGGCTTCCTCAACCCTGGTGTCAGTATCTCCCTTGCCCCCGAGTAACTCAAGGAGATTGGACTGTGTGGTGTTATTGCCCCACCACTGTTTCTTTGTTTTTAAATTGAATTTATTGGGGTGACATTGGTTAATAAAATTATGAAGGTCTCAGGTGTACAATTCCATAATTATCCATCTGCATATTGTGTGTTCACAGCCCAAGTCAAGTTGCCCCCACCATTTCTTAAGACATGAGGTATGTTAAAGTGAGGGTCAATGAATCAATGAATCCCATGGATGTTTTGGAATAAATGGAATCACTGACCAGACCCATTTTATTTATTTATTTATTTTTAGGAAAGCTCTTGATAGTTTTGCTATAAGTTGAGACCTGAACTTGAGAAGTCATCTGTTCATTTACACCCGAAGTTGGCAAACTATGGCCTGAGGACCAAATGTGACCTTCGCTTTGCAAGCTGAGAGCAGTATTTTTATGTTTTTACGTGGTTGCAGTTTAAATGGTTGTGTAAGTACCTAAGCAATATCCTCAATTTTGCCTCTTGACTTGCAAAGGCCAAAATATTGACTCCCTGGCCCTTGACAGAAAAGATGTGCTGACCCTTGGTTTAGATGAAGAAACGGAGGTTCAGAGAGGTTAACTAAGTTGCCCAAGATGTGTTTTCAGAGTAAAATGACTGCTTTTCTCACAACATGTGAAATCTTTTACCTTTTCTTTTTGGGTTATATGCACAGAGATGGTTTTATTTTTATTTTAGATGACAGTATATACAGTAACAACGGGGAAAACACAGAAAGTTACAAACATAGCACTGGCAAAAATAAAAATAAAACCCACAACAAAACAAACCCTAACCCAAACCCAAAACACCTAGCTGCCCGCAGCCGAGGACAGAAGGCGTGTGGACCCCGGAGTCAGAGACACAGAATCTAAGTTTTGGTCTCACCTTAAGTTAGCCTTGTGACTTTCAAATTATCGAATCTCTCCGAACCTTAGTTTCCTCCTCTGTAAAATGAGGCTATTCTGCCTTCCCTCCGGGCTGTTGTGCTGAAATCAGGGAGTGAACAGGAAAGCACTTCCTCAAATGCAAAGCAGCCCGGAGCCAGGATCATGCTCCTTACAGCGATTAATGTGCTCTTTCTTATTACCCAGTTTCTAACTTACGTTCACGTGACTCGCATTAATATAATCTTCATTTCCCTGCAGTAATACCCGGGTGGTGTCATCTGTGGGGGGAAGAAAAAGCATTTACCGATGATTCCCAGCCTTATTTTGATCTTACCAAGTACACAAGGGTTCAGTTCCCAGCCCCATCTGCAGCCCTCGCCGCATTAGCATAAACACTATTCCCCAACTGTTCCCAGTCTGAGATGGCAGCAATAAAGACGGTGGTGTTTACAGACACATTGAAAGTCGGTCCAGAATACCAGACAATCTGTTTTAGGAAGGGAAACATTATCTCAGTGTGTGGGGGGAGGAGGCGTTCATGCCAGAAACTCACAAGGCAACACGTCTTTGTATCGGTTTTTGTCCAAATTTTGAGGCAGCTTTGCAAAGGTGATGGCCAACCCAGGTTTCTTTCTGTAGAGTTGCTATATAACAAACAGAGAAGTAAAAAGCCATTGTAAAAAAAAAAAACAGCTATCAAAGGAGTGTGAAAACATACTTGAACAGTAAAAGTTTATCGTTCACAGTGCCAAAATCTTACCACTTAAAAGTGGTTGTGTGTTACATCTTAAAAGAAAAATGTTTCCAATAAGAAATTCTACGATCCCATAAGAAATATTCTTCAATTTTTAAAAATCATGAACAAGGGTCTTTGCGGAGGGCGGGGGGGTGGGGGTGGGGTATCTGTCTGAGTCACAGATAATGATCACAGCAAGTAAAACCTTAATGACAATCATTTGACAAATGCACAATCATTTGACAAATGCCAAAAGCAGGTAGAGAAAAAAAATTCCGACTTAAAATGAAATGAAAATCATTTACATTAGTCTAAAAACACTTCCCTCCAATTCAGTGGAGTAAACCGTATGTTTTGCTTAAAAACAAGAACATTCCATTCATCGTTCCACAAGTCTATTTCCATAGTAAAAACATTTATTGCCTCAAGGAAACCAAAACATTTATTCCCACACATAGTAAACTTCATATGAAGAGGTATTCCCCTGTGCATGTAATCACCAGCAAAAATATCAATTGAAACAGTCTTTGCCTATCTACAAGCACCCATCAGACACCTTTGCACAGCACCTGATGTGATTTTGACGACAGCTCTGTCAGAGGTATTAATAGCATCCTTCGTTTGCAAGTGGAAGAGGCAGAGATTAAATGCTTAGATGATGTACCACACACTGAACTCAGATCTGACTTCAGTGCTTGAGTTTTCTTTTTTCCTCGAAACCACTTTATTGAGGTCTGGTTGACATGTAAAAGGCGGTCCATATTTACTCTATACAGCGCTGTGAGTTTGGGGATAAGTATGCAAGAGTGACCTGTCATCATCAAGGCCATGGACAGTCCCTCCCTTCCAGAAGTTTCCTCCGGCCCCCTTCGGCTTTCTTTTCTACACAACTGTTTCTCCCATTTTGAACCTGAAAGTGAAACATTATTCACCAGTGGTTTTTATTAACTTTATGGGAATTTTAAAAACACATTTTTCAATGTTGGATCTATTTTTTTTTTTTGCAGGAAATTTGGGATATTCAGACTTGTATAAAAAAGAAAATTGCCAGTAATTTGACAACCCTGAGACAACCCTTTTCATATATGTTCTCCAGTTTAGATTTTTCTGTGCATGTGTACACAAATATACATAAGCATATATGCAAACACATAACACACATGTTTTGTAAAACAAAAAACGGAGATTGAATTGTATATGCTATCATGTTCCATACTGTGTTCTAAGGGACCAAGTGTTTTAAAAGAAGCAAATTGGCACCCTTAGAAAAAGTTTCAGGGTCAAATAAATTTGGGGAATACTACAAGCCATCTTCTGTTCTATGACTCTCCAAGAAGACAAGCCCTGTAGTGCGTAAGCTTGTTTAATTATGATTAGCTAAACATTTCTCAAGCTAATTTGGAGAATCTCACATCTCACAAGAAGCGTTCCGGGAAATACAACCATAATTTTGAAGCCATTTTTCCCCCTACTTATTACACAGTGTCTAGTTTTCTGTGTTATTAAATATTCTAAGTATTCTCTATACACATGATTTTTACTGTCTCAATAATCTACAGTTTCTCATAATTTATTTCAACTTTTACTCTACTTTTTAACTAGGCTGTTTTTAATTTTTTCCTCTTATAAATTTTCAGGGACAGAAGTACTGCATCAAAGCATATTTTGAAGGACTTTGATACATATAACCATGCTGCCTGCCCTCAGGGGGCATAAGAATGCTCGGTTCAACAAATTGTGGCTCATATCATCAGCTAGAACGTGTCTGCAATTTGAATAGGGAGGCCGAACGTTATTTCGCCCCTTATGTTTTTGCTAATTTTATTTGTTGGTTTTTCTCTTATCAGCTTTTTTTTAAAAAAATTAAACAAACAAGTTGTACAGAAATCACCAGGAGAGAATTAGCATAGAGGTTTGGGATAACGACAATTGTGTCATATCTTATACATTTACTAAATGTTTAGAATTCCAATCTCTCCCCGCACTCAGCTACTGATCGCCTTTATAATTTTAGTTCATAATAATCAAGTAGCCATTGGACAACTTCTTAAGTATCTGCAAACTGTAATGGACTCTCTGAGCTCATTCTGGAAATAAATTCATGGTTTATTGGTGGTTTTGGTTTGATTCTGAAAGGGGAAATATCTGAATCAGATTCCCCTAAACTGCACAGAAGTAAAATCTAATTAAGTAAATATAATCAGTAAACCTAACCTGGAGGTAAAAAGAATTTCTTTTCAAATAACAAAAATGTAAATGTAATCAACTCGAGATGGTCTAGCAGAAAAGCAAAGATCTAGCAAAAGGTTTTAATTATAGTAAGTATATAAGTATCTCAGCAGTATAACGATCTTTTGAGATTACAGAATACGTACTAAAAATAAAAAATAAAGTACTATAGCAGTGTTTGAAAATATTTTACATGTGCACACCCTGGGCTGATAGAAATGCATGGTATAGTCATACCACAAAATTATATGCAAGCAATAAAAAAAATTAGACTAAAAGAACACATTTGGAAGGATCTCCATTTGTCTATTTTTAAGTGAAAAATGCAAGTTACAGAATAATATATACAATAGTGACCCCATAGCAGCATATAGTATGTGTGTGTGTGTGTACTTATGTACATATGTGTGTAAAAATTATATTTGCATGAGCATTGGAACAAATATGGAAGGATACCCACCAAATTATTGGTAAATTATAACAAAGAGAAAGAAGCTAAAGGGGATAGGGGTTAGGAGACTATTAATTTTACTGTGGCTATTTCTGAATTCCTTGAATTATTTACAAGGGAAGGGCTCAAGTTGGAGTTGGGTGAAGGGCTGGGTCCCACCTGGCGATGGTGAGTTTTGACAATAGATTAGACTTTTAACAGATTCTAACCCTAGATCTCTCTCAGTGTGACACTGGGCAAGTCCTTTCGCCCCTGAGCCTCATTTTCTCCATCTATAAAGGTGAGACCCTAATCATTCTGGCCGTATCTATTTCACAGAACTGTTGTACAGTCAATGGAGACAAACTATGTAAAACACCTTTGGCAGATTCCAATATGCTATAGAAATGCTAATTATTCAGTTCGATTTTGTTACAGCTGGGACCAAATGCTTTCTGGAACACATTTGTAATTGTTTATCAAAAGCCGCGGGAAGCACAGGGAAATTCCCTTCATGGAGATATACTTCAAAGGGAGCTGTGCTGAAACCAGCTCATCACCATGGGAGGGATTCGGCCATGGCCCATCTACCCCAGGGCAGGCCCTTTGTGTGGTGGAGTGGGTGGGGTGGGCACCTGCTAGGTACCAGCCATAGCTTCCTGCCCGGGTCCAGGGCACAGCCCCCGTAGGCCACGTCACCCACCTGCTGATAGCACTGGACGAGCATATCGAGAGCCAGGACTGCCAGGACTATAGAGTCAGAGAGCCCTGGGGTCCAACTCTAAGTTGACATGAACACTTTTTGTGTGAACATCAGACATGTTCTTTAGACTCTTGGAACCTCTATCCTATATAATAAAAGGATAATATGCAAATTGACTGAAATGCAGAATGACTGGTTGCTATGATGTGCACTGACCACCAGGGAGCAGACGCTCAATGCAGGAGCTGCCCCTTGGTGCTCATGAGCTCCCACAGGGGGAGTGCCGCTCAGCCAGAAGCCGGGCTCACAGCTGGCGAGTGCAGTGGCGGTGGCAGGAGCCTCTCCTCCCTTCGCAGGGCTAAGGATGTCCGACTGATGGCTTAGGCCCACTCCCCGCAGCAGGTCTAAACCATCAGTGAGACATCCCCCAAGTGCTCCCAGACTGTGAGAGGGCACAGGCCAGGCTGAGGGACCCCCCGAGTGCACGAATTTCATGCACCCAGCCTCTAGTTTATAAATAATGATAGTTGTTACTTTTTATTGCACTCTTATCATGTGTCAGACAACACATTAAGTATTTATCTCATCTGACCCTTACAACTAACCCATGAGTCACCCAAGTGGGGCAGTAGAGGCCACAGAGATTAAGGGACATGCCGAGGTTACGTAGGAAGTGAGTGGTAGGAAGAGCCAGGATTTAAAGTCTGCTTGGCTCCATGTGGCTAGATAGCTTCTCAGATCTTTTCTAGCTCTAATTTGTACTAATCTAATAATAACTCTCACATGTAAATACATTCTGTTGTTCGCAAAGATTAGATAGTTGATAAGAGAGCAAGCTCTTGAACTAGCCTGCCTGGGTTCCAGTCGGCTGTGGGATAACCTCCCCCAGACTCTGGTCCTTCATCTATATAATGGGCTGCTGTGAGAATTCTGTGTGATGGTGCACGTAATGCCCTCGGCACATAGTAAGTGCTCATTAAAAGCTTCCCTTTGTCTTAGTTTCTGGTTTGATCTGGCTTCCTTTAGAATTCTTCTCTAGCAGCTGTGCAGGATCTCTTTTCCCCATCTGTAACAGTGGTCATTAAATTATGTTTCACAGTCTAGGGTTCCTTGGGACAAAGTGGGGAGACGGAGGCAGGGCTCCATGTACCCCACCAGCTGCATCACAGAGCTGCTCTGCTATTATCTGTTTTGCATTCTGGAATTCTGCAAATGTTATTTAAAAAGAGGGTTTCCCGTCCTAACCGGTTTGGCTTAGTGGATAGAGCGTCAGCCTGCGGACTGAAGGGTCCCAGGTTCGATTCCGGTCAAGGGCATGTACCTTGGTTGCAGGCATATCCCCAGTAGGGGGTGTGCAGGAGGCAGCTGATCAATGTTTCTCTCTCATCAATGTTTCTAACTCTCTATCCCTCTCCCGTCCTCTCTGTAAAAAATCAATAATTAATTTATATATATTTATATATATATAAAGAGGGTTTCCCTACTTCATTTCTAGGAAATACATAAACTAAATGAAGGAAATGGAAATGTGAAACCAAAATTTAAAACCTAAAATTTCTATGTTGTCCATTTCTTATGCTCTAGTCTAACTATACACTCTAAAGGCAAGACTTGGGATGGGCAGCAGTGGGGCAATGGTTCTGGTACAATATTTATCCCACCCCTTTCCCCCATCATCCTCTGGATCCGCATGGACATCAGAACCTCCGGGTGATCTGGTTAAGAGTATCAACACCTAGGCCCATCCCAGCATGGCTGACCCAGGAGCTGTGTCTGGACCCAGTGTAACAAGCTCTTTGGGTAATATCCATACAGATGCTCAGCGTGTCATCCTTTGAGAAACACTACTCAGAAACACGGGGGACGGGTGGGTACTTCTCTCCAAAGCGTTTTTAAACTGTTAATGATGTTCAGTGAACGTTGGTCAAGAAAAACCTTATGTGGGATTCCCCTACATGAAACATGAAAGCGGAGCCCCCTGAGTGGAGTAGATTGTCCCTCGGGAGCACAGGTTAAGACCAAGCTTGGTCTTCTTCCTCATTGAGAGCCCACAGCGCCCCTCTGTGGACAGTGTGATAAAAGACAAACGGTTCCCTCTGGGCTGAAGGACCTCCATCACCTGGAGATGTCTCCAAGGACTCCTTGCTGCAGTTCTCCGCCCAGGTATCCCCGTTTCCCTTTGCTACCTGACACCCTATGAGCTTAGTCTGCGTTTAGCTCGGGACCTTCCTGGCATATTCTACCCCCCTCCACACTCAATCCCATCCATCCTCTATTAATACGACATCTCACTCCAGAGGACCTCCGGTAACCCTCTTGCCTCCCGTTTCTACAGAACACACATTCTGTGCAATGACATCTTGCCCTATATTGGTCTTTAGCTGTTTCTGGGACGCATGAGACATCCATGCAAATATACCAAAATTAGACTGTAAACTTCTTGGGGCCAGAAACCCACCTTTTCCCTCCTTCGTGTGCTCCTGATTCAGTATTTGAAACATGGTAACACCTAATGTACACCCCCTGAATGAATGAGTGACTGCACGGCGCCTTTCACATCTCCTCCAACACCCAACAAGGAATAAAAGGAATACACGCTGTCTCTGGCTTTTAAGTTCTTGTTTCAATGCTTTTGGAGAATGTTTAAAAATATGCAGTTTTAGTGTTTAGAATGTACATTTCAATTTTGAACTATTTTGCAATGCAAGGCCAGGAAGCACAACCTCTGTATTTTCTTCTTTTAAAATCCTAAGCCTACACAGCCTCCTGCAGGCCAGTGGGAAGAAGACTTTCTCTCTCTGTATTCAGTCTATGTCTATCCAATTCTACCCACGTAATTACATTATTCCTACCCTTTAATCCTGTTCTCATTTTCACAAGATACAAACTTATTTTTTGTCTATATTATCTGCCATGACCGTTAAGTTTAAAATTCCCTATTGATTTTTTTTTTTGTGGGGGTGGGGAGGTCAATTATCTTCACCTTTCACCTGTGGGTTTTTACTTTCTACTGTTGTTTAACACACATTGCTCTAATAATGTATTCTGTTTACATCCTATTCCTTGCACCATAAATCTCTTCTCACTCGAGACCCTATGCCTTGCGTTCCTTTTTGTTCCATATTCATACTCCTCCTGCTTTCCTGAATCAATGTGCAGTCACATACGTTTGACAAACTGCCTAGCTTTCCTTCTGTGACTCTCTTTTTATACAAATAAACAAGGAATTGCTGATTTCTGCTTTCAAATTCAACCCGAGACTGTCTTTCCTAATTTATGAATCCAAACGGGGTGTGTTGGCGTTAATCACGATCGATTTTCTTTTATCGCCCTGCTTAATGCTTCTTTGTGCTCTTTGTTATCTCTTATTGCATGAACTACTCTGCTTTCTTCTACCTTGAGAAACATTTGGACGATAAACACATTCTGTTTTCATTCTGTTGGCAAGCAGATCAGTAAAACTGGCTTAGAAACCGAGCCTTCTCTGGTCCTACTTTGCTTTGTAAAGTCTGTGTGTGCTTTCTGTCAACAGTTCCAACCTGTGATTAGCGGTCCCTCCTGGCGAAGGCCGGGGGCATCTGACTTCCACTCATGTTCACAGTTCACATGGTTCTGGGCACTCGGGGAGGCAAGGCCCTGTGCTCGGATGGGATGACACTAACTGCTCCACAGGATGCCCGGCAGGGCCAGGGACGGGCTCCTCCGTCATGTTTTGGGCGCCACCCACACCGCCTCTCCACTACCTTCTACTCCTGAGTGTTTGGAGCCTTTGTGTTGGCAGCTAACTAGCTCAGAGTCCCTCCTCCTCGATTTCTGACGCGTTT
The DNA here is from genome assembly GCF_000147115.1 of Myotis lucifugus. Lineage (NCBI taxonomy): Eukaryota > Metazoa > Chordata > Mammalia > Chiroptera > Vespertilionidae > Myotis > Myotis lucifugus. The sequence goes on along the minus strand of NW_005871091.1, from coordinate 2,521,934 downwards.
CTCCATGACTACCAAACATACTAGAATAAGAGGGTGAGGCAGAGTTCAGTGATGGGCTGTGGGCCCCATCCCCCGCTTTCTGGGCCCGCTCCCCTGCCCGGTGCTCGGAGCCCCTCCTGTGTTTGGCGATGAGCATGGGCCCCCCGGGTCTCGGCTGACTCGGCAGCACCTGAGCAGCCCACCGAGGCACCGAGGCACCGGGGTCCAGGTTGCGGGTGGGCCCTCGGTTCTCCTACCTCGAACTGGATCAGCACCGTCCCACTTTCGAGGCCCTTCTTTAGCTGTTCCATGGATCCCTCCAAGGTGTCGGCACCCTCCGGACACTCAGGGAAAATGGCCTCTGGGAAGAGCTGGTTCAGTTCATCTTCAGATTTGATATCCGCAAAGGAGTGGACAGCTGTAGGGGACAAGAAAGGGTGCGTCTGGCTGTGCGGCAAAGCTCTGGGGATCCGTTTCCTCCCCCCAAATTACCCTTATGACACCTGCATGCAGATGGTTTAAAACATCTCATTAAATGATTACGCACACAGCAATTCTCACCAAAGACACTGCTTCTTGTTGAATGATTATACGTGTTGAATACACAAAACGACATACTATTCTGGTTCGTTTATGATGGTGTTTAGATGTTGCCAAAGGTAAAAGAAAGGGAAAGGATGCTTTTATAGAAAACATATCTTCTCTCTTCGCTCTCTCTGACCTGGTTCTTGTACCCATCCCCTCACCCCCTTCTCGGTTCCTTTTCATTTGCTCCCTTAAAACAGGCACTTTCCCAGGCCCTGGTGTGAGGTCCGGCATGCTGTCCATGACACCATCGTCCCACACAACTCAGCCAACCTAACTGGTGGCCATTTTTAGGTGGGAGGCTCCCAGGTACACATCTCAAGTCCTCACATCCCTCCTGCACTTCATGCCTACCTCGTCAGTTCGAATCCGCCCTGCATGGCAGACTCCATATGAATAAAAATAACTGTGGGCCCCCGACTGCCCCACCTGCACGTACCTCTCCAGCCTCACGTGCCTCTTCCCACCTACCGTTACTTCCCTCTCCAGTCTCCCAAATTGGAAACTTAAGCATCATCTTGGAATTTTCTCTTTCTACTCAGAAGGGAAGGCCACTCCCTCACTCAAAAGCCTTCACTGGCTCCCTACTGCCCTCAAGATAACAGGAAAGACGAGGAGAGTATCAACATGTACCTTTCTCCACCGGGTTGGACTGGATCCTCACAATGCTGAACACGAGTCACTATTCCCATTACACAGATGAGGAAACTGACTCTCAGGGCAAGTAAGTTGTCCAAAGTTATCAGGGCAAGGCACAGGAATTTGGTCCGTATCTCTGAGCCCGAAGACCACATTTTTTTTCTCTGATCAGAGAAACTCAGCTCTTCCATTGCTTTCATGATTTCTGTCATATCCGCTATTCCCTATGCTCTTTCCTTATTTTTCTTTCAATCAGCTCCTATGTTTTTATTTAAAAACTAAACTTATCGTTACTGTTGTAGGAGACAAGTGGCACTGCCCTTGTGGTTCTAATAGTCTATCGACATCTGTTTTCCTCACCTCATACAGGCCAGAGTGCTGTCCTGCTGGCTGCCGATGAGGGCAGCACCCCACGGGTGCATGGTGTGGCCAAGGGCCTGCTCCCAATTGCTGGACTCCTTGGTGCCCTATCATCTTGCGGCCTTACCAGCCACACCACAGCAGGGCAACTTACTTCACCTTTCTGTGACTTGGTTTTCCCATTTCCTCACTTGCAGATAATACTAACATTATAAGAATGTTATGAGACTTGAAGAGGATAATTATTTAAAGCCATTAGCACAGTGCAAGGCACTTCTCTGGCGCTCCACAGACATCAGCTACTACCACAACTGAATACCTACTGTGCGCAGAGCAGGGTACTGGGATTTGGTGGGACAGGATGGGGTGGAAGAGGGTAGGTACTGATCCAGAGGCTCTGATAAGGCCTCACAGGGAGGTGGGAGGAGAGCTAACATCGGATGGCTCCTGACTGGAGTTTTAGTGAGAACAGAGAGAAGCAGGTGTGTGTTTGGGGTTGGAGGCTGGGGGGAAGGGGGGGTTGGCAGGGCTCGGGGAGCTGTGGGGGGCGGAGAGGCAGCTGTGACATTCACCCAGTAAGACCAGAACAGAGATGAGCGCTGTAGGGCCAGGGCTTTGAGTCACACACTGCATTGTCCTTCAGTGTTTCAAAGCCAGGCAGAACCAGTCAAGGACTCGGCTCATTGTTCTACAGCAACCACACCAAGAGCAGTGATGGTGTTCACAGAAGCCATCCTGCCCACGCCCACCACGCACCGGGCAGCATTCTCGGTGCTCTCCAGTACGAGTGCCATTTAATCTTCACAAGAACCCCGAGGCAGGGCTGTTCTTCTTGTCCTCGTTTTACGTGAGGGCAAGAAACTCGCTCAAGGCCCCTCAGCCGTAGGAGGCGAAGTGAGAACCACGCAGAGGCTGCACCCTGGCCCTGTGCCCCCTGCCTCTCCAGCAAAACCAAATGCACATGAATAACATATAACCCGATCCTTCCAGAAAGGGCTGGAACGCAAATGCCTGCAGGGCCAGGCAGCTAAGAGAGGTGTGTGCTGTGGGCCCATTGGGCCTGGGAGGACTGGGGGTCATGCCCTGCATACAGGGGGCAGTGGGCGCTGCCCATCTCCAGAGGACTGGCCGGAGGGGCCAGGCGTCTATGGTTAGATCTTCAAAATTTTCAAGTGAGAAATCACACATCCAGGTTGTTATAGAAAAGTTCTTGATTTTTGTTGGCTACAAGCTCAACGTTTTCAAAACCAGGGAAGGGCCAGGTCAGGCCCCACCTGGCTTGGGCTGCTCCCCCACAGGCGGCTGTTACCTTTCCTCCGGATGACCAGGGCCAGCTCCCGCGTGTGGGACTCCCGGCTGGCTTTGATGAACATCACCACCTGGTCGTGGGTGTGCTCTGAGATGTCCCGGCCGTTGATTAACACGATTTGATCCCCTTCGTTCAGCTTCGGAATGCAGGTGTCCGCCTGAGTGGAGGGGAAGCGAGTTTCTCCGGTTACCATCTCACAGTCCTCAAGGGAAGGATGCCGCCGCCCGGGGCCCCGACACCTGAGACCGTGATCAAGTTCTCCATCCCTCCCTCCAGGATTAGCGTCATTATTTTTACATCCATGCGATGATGACATGGCAGCTGGCAGGGGAAATCCAACAACGTGCTGCTCAGAATTCAAGTTATGAAACATTCCAGAATCAGGCTGAGAGAATCACGGAGCCATTTCCCCAGGGCGGCCGACCTTCCCTGATGAACGTAGCGTCACGGCTATGACGCTTCTGACCTTCTGTTTTCTGGACGGGCTGCCTGAGAATGATTTGTCAGCTCAAAGTGAGCTTTTACTCGTCTTGCAATGGAGAGAGACTATGTGAGCGTAACACCAAGGGCAGAAGCCATCACGGAGAGAAGCGAGGCACTGGCCAAGGTAAAATGAAAGCCTTCGTCCCTGAAACGGGCCACAAGCAGTAAGAAAAAGTAAGTCGCCAGCTTACGGGCCCCTTCAGAGTAAAGCCCCATCCCGGTGCCTTCCTGGGAGGTGCAAGGACTCTGGTGCTCACTGCTTTACAGAAGCACATGATCTGGCCCGGCTGGTGTGGCCCAGTGGTTGAGCGTCCACCTATGAACCCTGAGGTCATGGTTCGATTCCCAGTCAGTCAGGGCACATGCCCGGTTGCAGGCTCGATCCCCAGTCGGGTGTGCAGGAGCACTCTACCAGTGATTCTCTCTCATCATTAATGTTTCTATCTCTCACTCCTTCTACCTTCCTCTCTGAGCACATGATCTGCTAAGAAGGCTTAGACCGAGGGCTGAGGGCAGGGTGATGGAAGGCAGGTCCCATGTGCCCACTCAGAGCAAGCAGACCAGCAAACTGTGCCTCAGTTTCCCCTCTTGAGCAGCATTTCTCAATTTCAGTGTGCACACCAATCACCTGGAGAGCTTGTTAAAAATGCAGATCCTACCCGGCCAGTGTGGCTCAGTGATTGAGCATCGACCTATGAAGTAGGAGGTCATGGCTCAATTCCTGATCAGAGCCCATGCCCGGGTTGTGAGCTCGGTCCCCAGTGTGAAGCATGCAGGAGGCAGCTGATCAATGATTCTCTCATCACTGATGTTTCTTTCTATCCTACTTTGGGAGGTTTGGGGTGGGGCCTGAGATTCTGCATTTCTCATGAGCTCCCAGGTGATGTTGATGAAGTGGGAGCTGTAGCAGTGGGGACCACCCTGAGCAGCAAGGTTCTGGAAACATGGACGCTGTTCTCCTGCGCCCCCTCCTCCCAGGTTTATATGCATGCACTACACACACTCTTTGCTGCTGGCTGCAGAAACAGAATTCTGTTAGATTTTGGGGAAAACAAAGAGGAACATGTTTACTTACAGGCGACTCTGGGTTTATCCTCGACACCACAAGAGGCATCTTTTGATCCACTCCTCCCTGCAAATATGTGAAGTAAAAACCAAAACAGCCGCGTGAGTAATTCCAGCAACAAAGACACGCAGCTCTCTCTGGCACAGGGGAGGGGTCTGACCTCATGTGATCCTGCTCTTAATCCAGGGGACCAAGCCCTTTCCGAATCACAGGTTCCTGAGCCCGCTGGGTACTAACCAGAGGACAGCTCAGAAGCTGCCACTGCCACCCCCATGTCCCATGAACTTCAGGTGCTCTCGGAGGAAGCAAGCTCCTTTAAAAACATGCAAACAGCTCCAGGAGGAGGACTCCGAAAACACAGCCTCTAAGGGCTGCTGGACAGGGGGTTTCAGTGGAGGAGACGGAGCCACAGACAAGGTCACAGGCTGCGAGGTCCTGGGCAGGGCCCCTGAGGGGTAGGAAAGGCCACCCACCTGCCCTCACTCAGCTCTAGAGCAGGGTCTGGTTAACTTTTTCTGCAGAGGACCCGAGAGTACTGTACACGTGTTAGGCTTTGTGGGACAGAGGCTCTGTTGTCAAACCTCAACCCTGTCACCGCAGTGCCCAAGGAGCCCTACACCAACTGTAAATGAATGCATGTGGCTATGTTCCAATAAAACTTTATTTGCAAAAACTGGTGTTTTGGTCCCTAGGCCATAGCTTGCAGACCCTGCCTAGAGGCAGGCAAAGGAGGGTAATGGCCCTGTAAATGGCCCTGCACTTGAACATTGTTCTCTTATTGGCTTAGCAATGCTGGGGGGGGGGGGCTCTCTTAATCACCCCTCTTCAAGGGGTAGATCTGCTTGCCAACTGTGGGCCCTCCTCCCTCTGAGCCTTAGTATGCATCTATAAAATGGGATTAAAATGCCAACTGCACTGATTAGAACTCAGTGAGGGGATATAAATAAGTACAGAGCAAACACCAAGCACAGAACAGGCACCTGGCGTGAGGCAGCTGCTATGGCCACATAAAAACACTCCCAATGCTGAGGGTGGAGCCAGTGCCCTTATGTAGCCTCAGATATGCGGCCCGTTTCCAATGGAAATGAAGTCCAATGGGAATTAAAAAGTCATCTACAGACTGCTTCAGAGCATACAATCCTTACAAACACGTACGACATACCTTTAGATTGAATCCAAATTTTCCCTCTTCGTCGGGCGTGATACGGATCAAGATTAAGTAGCCATCCCCATTGTCATTCTGGAAAACGTTGGAAAGTGGTCAGTTAGGTTACCTCCCTCTCCACCAGGTGCCTCTGCGCCAGGAAGCCTGGGCGGGTCACCGGGTACCTGCGCACCGCAGGGCCTGGGCTCACTCACCTTGTCGCAGTAGTACTGGCTGGAGTCCTCGGTGGAGCCCCCTTTGGTCACCCTGTGGAAGTCCTCTAAGAACTGCTGGTCCACGCCATCTGGGGAGCAAGAGCCTGGAGCGTTTGAAGACGGAGACACAGAACTGGAGGACTTCCGGGTCGGGCAGCTTTGTGCTGGGTTGCTCTCGGGTATGCTCCTTCATCGTGGGGAAGGAGGAGATGTTTTAATCATTGGGTTCATATTTGATCAGAGCAAACATGACTGACTATGGAGGCCTGACATGCCACAGTTGTCACAAACCCTTGCAACCTTAGAGAGCTCCAGAGGTCAAGCTCAGGGCTCTGGTACCTCCAGAGTCCAACGGGCCACTCTGGTCCCCATCTGGCCTAAATGTCACCACCTGTAGTTTGGGGGGAAGAGGGGAAAAGGACAGGGCAGATCTCAGCTCCCTTCCCAGCTGCACGAGAAGGTGACGGGGAAATGGACCAGCTACTCAGATGCATGTCTCCATCCTTCCGAAAGCCTTTTCCTTCTGTCTCAATCCTGCTGACAGCTCTGCTTCTCAGAGCTCGCGGCTACCCAGAGGGAATGGGACTAATGCTGCATATTCAGGGCAATTTATGTTAATCCTAGTTTGTGTTATTTGCCTGTGACTCCATTAGTTGTCCGTGCTGAGATTACCGGTATATGTTTTATTTTTCTCTAACATGGGTCTTTCTGCATCTTAGAGCTGCAATGTCCAATATGGTAGCCACCAGTCACACATGGCTATTTAAATTTAAATAAAGAGATTAGAAATTTCTTCAATTGTACCAGCGCATTTAAAAAATGATCAATAGCCCTAGCTGGTGTGTTCAGTGGTTGAGCAGTGTTTAAGACCCCGTGCACCAAAGACCCTGTGTTCGATTCCTGGTCAAAGGCACATAACTGGGTTGTGGTACAATCCCTGCCCTAGTCAGGGCATGTGCAGGAGGCAACTAATCAATGTATCTCTCTCACATTGATGTGTCTGTCTCTGTCTCTCTCTCTCTCTCTCTCTCTCTTTCTCTCTCTCTCTCTCCCCTTCCCTCTCCCTCCCTTCCTGTCCCTCTAAAAACCAATGGAAAAAATATCCTGTGCTGAGGATGAAAAAATAAATTGGGAAAAAAAAGTCAATAGTCTCATGAGGCTAATGGTTCCTTTACTGGACAAGCGCAGTTATAAAACATTTCCAGCATCACAGAAGTTCTTGGAGAACTACAGAGTTAGAACTGAACAGGCCTCTGCTCATCGGGTCCGACTCCCCTTCACAGATGAAGAAACTATCGTCCAGAGACACCGAGTGGCTTGACCAAGGTCACACAGCTTTCCCCTCACTTAATGGGTACCTGAGCATCTCTTTCCTCTCCAGGCTGTGCCAAGTCTGCTCCTAAGACGCCCTCCACACCATTGCTGTGCCAAGTCTGCTCCACCACCACACAGTCTCTAACCTCAAAGGGCCACAGGGAGCACCATCTCAGCCGTCACTGTTTAGGACACTCAACTTCTCTGCATCACACACACCCACACTAGACCTCCCTCCAGAGCCACAGGCCTAGCAAAAGATGCCTTAAAAAGCCTACAGAAAACAGGATTTTCCTCTTGTTCTATATACAGGGTTCAGTGATGGGAGGGGTGAGTAGATGAAGATAGTCAGTTAAAGAGACAAAAGACAGTTGCTGCTGCCTCTTATTAAATCATTATTTCAAGCCCTTATCTGTGAATTTTTCATTAAGTTAGGGCTTCTCTGTTTCCTAGTAAGTTCAAGTTACCTTACTTTAAATACAAAATCAGCATCCTATTCAATTTATTGAGTCACAATTCCAACTTACTGGAATATAAAAATTCAATTACAGGCCAGTGTAGGAATATAGCTACATGCAAGAGAAGAGTTTGGCCTCACGGTTTTCAAGTTGAGGGAAAGGTATGATGGATGGGAAGGCATTTCAGGAAGGATCCTTTGGGACTGAAGCTGTAGACAAGTGGTAAGTTTTCAGACTAAAAATGAATTTACTTAAGGCTACAAAAAATAAAACACAATCTCTCCCACAAGTAGGGCAACTTGCCTATATTTGCATGTGTACAAGAACACCCCCTAGTGGCAGACAAGGTTTAGGAAACCCTATGTCCTGAACTTCCAATAGGAAGATGATGCAAGCAGCACACACAGTTCACACGTGTGGAAGACTCTGGAAGGTGACAGCGATGGAGAGGGTGAAGGGCATGCAAACAAACAAACACACAGGTGAGCAAGGTGACAAAGCAGAAGAGAACAGACTAATGTCAGTAAAATTCTAATGTATTTTATAATCACTCTTTTTCTAAAATTTTTAACGTGTGGATTACATCATCCAAGGTTTTAAAGTACTTTTCCTTTCGGCATAAAACAGCCCACGGTACTCAAAAGAATACATTCAAAGCCATGATGTGCCCCATCCTGCTTTCTAAGTAGGGTCAGAGGGGTTACTTTTATTAAACATGTGACGGCAGCTTTTGGCTGATCAACTGTGTACAGACGATCCCTGCAGGCTGCAGGGACGTTCTGCTCAGCATGGAGGACGGAAAGACAGATGGTGAGGAGGACATCAAATGACAAGGAGCAGTGAGACCGTGGCAGCTGGACACAGCACGGGGATGCCAGGAGCGAGACGCCAAACCAGGCTGGCTTCCTCTCTCCTGGGGGCAGGATGTGCATGCTAACAAGCGAGTGAGTGAGCACGAGCGAGCGAGAGCCTAGTGGGTGAGGAGGGAGCGGTGAAGGGAGCTGTGGGTGGAGCCAGGGCTCCAGGGGAAGGAGTAGGATGAGGGAAGTAAGAAGAGAGGGCGGCTGGAGGAAGCAGGCAGGTGACTAGGGCTGGAGGAGGGAGCAGAAGCAAGAGGTTTGTCCCTGAGGCAGGAAGGGGGCACCTGTCAGAGGAGGAGGGACGGGAAGGGGGACTGCCACTACCATCTGGGATCCAGAGTAGCCAGGGAGGGGCTGACCAGCCCCAGCTCCCTGGGAATATAGGGGTGGAGGCAGGCAGGCAGGCAGGCAGGCCGCCCTCAGCTCCAGAACTGTGGATGTGCCTTCAGAAACAAAGGCCACGGTAGCATTCTTTCCTCTGAAGAGCAACGTTAAAGAGGGTAGAAATGGCAGGACTGCCCATGCAGAAGAGACTCCTGCGTGATGCTTCCCTCGCCCCTCTTGCTTACACCCGAGATAATGACAAATACCTCCGCCCCCAACCTGTGCAGGGGAGCAGCTGTGCTCCCACGGAGGGTTCCACAGCCCTAACTCGCTATGGCGGAAGGATAGGTGGGACACAGCGGGGCCATTTCCCGTCACATTTCTCTCCGAGTCTCTGAGCTTCTTGCGCTCAGGAGAGACCCCAGACCTCTTTCCATTCCTGTCCAGGTGCACGTAAGGCTCGGCCAGGCACGCAGAGCGCGCTCCATGAAGACGCTGGGTGAATAAAGGAGAAGATGCCTTCACGCGGTTCCTGGGGCTCGGGGGGTTACTCTAAAAGAGCATGGAATTCTGTCGGAAACGGGAAGCTCAGGTGAACAGAGGGTGGGTGGGGTCAGCAGTTCTCAGCATCTGGAAGATCAGAGCTCCCGAGAATGCGACAAGGATCTCCTTAGCATGCGGGCTCCGTTTCTTTTGAATAAAATTCCTGGAGAAATGTTTCACAGGGACCCTCACATAAGGGCCGTTGAGTAACAAAAAGATCGGTGTCTTAAGCTTGGGCTCTTGTGATATGGAGACATTCTGAACATGCCATTCTTATCTTGGCAATGAACCCAGGGAGAGACAGCCAAGTGCAAGGAAAATGAGTGCAAAACTCCTAAGGAAACCCTGCTGCTGGCCGGTCTCTGTGGGAGACACGCCGGTCTCTGTGGGAGACACGCCGGTCTCTGTGGGAGACACTTAGACGGGGTCCAGACCCTGTCACCAAGTTCCAATCTGGGTGCCAAGGGTGGAGAGTGGCCGGAGGGATTGGAGTTGTTTAATTTAAAGGACAGTGCGTGGGGCCGCCAGGTAGGGCTGGAAACAGACCCCCTTTGTGGTGTTCCAGGAGCTCGAGGCAGGGACCGGTGGACGTGCTGGGTCCCTGCCAAGGAGGAGGCGCTGCCCAACCCCGGAACAGGCTGCCACCCTGCAGGAGGGCTCCCCGCCACCAGGTGACAGGGCCTGGGGGATTCCTCCATGGCCTAGGGGGATTCCCTAAGTACCTTCCAATACACAGAAATAGTTTAAAGAAATTTTTTTTCCTCCCTGCCGTCGTAAAAGCAAATTTAAAAATGTAACAGTGGTCAATGCACATATAACATGTATCATCGTCACCATGCTTGAGTGCAGCAGCCCTGGGGCATTCACATGGTGTGTGCACAGAAGCTCTGAAATAAAAAGTGGCAGCCGCCCTGTGTCCCACGGAACAAGGCAGCTCTGAAGAAAGAGACGAGCGAACCGCAAAGGCACCAGTGACCACGCAAAGCTCGCCGCCCTCTGTGGAGTGTCTCCTCTGGTGATCCAAACCACGGGTAAAACAGCAGCGTTCTTCACACGCACCCAAATCTGCCCGCAAACCTGCTTCCCTCCAGGGTCTGCTCGGCAAAGCCATTTTCCCTCTAGGGACCTCCCCTCCCGTTTTTCTGGGTGGTGGGGTGGTTCGTTTGGGTTCTTCTGCCACGAAGGAAACTTCCTTCTCTGCAGATTTTGGCCTTTGCTCTGAAACAAGGAAGGGAAGGCAGGAGCCTGGGGAGGAACGCGTACAGCCAGCCCGCTTGGGCACGAAGCAAACTGCCAAGGATTGGTATCTGTGACCCCAAACTTCGCTGTGCTGCTCTGAGCACGGTCCCGTCCCCGGTGACTCTTCCGCCCGAGAGCGTTCAGAGACCCTGAGCTGCGCCACTGGGTTTCGAGCTCCAGTCTAACCGCTCTTTTTCTTCCTTTCTCTTTCTCCTTCTTGCTTGAATGGGTGCAGATCATTACATTAATTCTGCTTTCTAAAAGGAGCCCTCCTCGCTGCCTGTGTCGTATTCATCTGATTTCTCTGACAGAATCCTTTTCGCCTCTTAACACAAATCTGCTGTATAAAACATGTCAAACGTCTCTTAAACATTTTGCAAATACTCACTGAAATAACCACAGTTTTTTTCACCAAGTACAGCTCGACCTTCCCTTCTTGCCGGGGGCAACAGAGAGCCCCCATCCGCAGACGCCCAGGGAGGCCAGCTGCCTCTGGGGACCCATCAGCCAGCAGGGGTCCCCCACCTAACTGAGGTGGTAGGGGCTGCAGCTTTTCAACTGTTCACCCCACTGATAAGTGCAGAGGCTATTTGACTGTGAGACATCTTTTGTCAGTGCACCTGGCAAAGCCCCAACAAGGAAGGCTGACTTTGAATCACTGTTATTTCCAACTTTTTTTTTTAAAGTGTTTTTATTGATTTCAGAGAGGAAGGGAGAGGGAGAAAGAGCTAGAAACATCACTAATGAGAGAGAATCATTGATTAGCTGCCTCCTGCACGCCGCCCCACTGGGGATCGAGCCCGCAACCCAGGCATGTGCCCTTGACCAGAATCGAACCCGGAACCCTTCAGTTCGCAGGCTGACACTCTATCCACTAAGCTAAGCCAAACTGGCTAGGGCGCTACTTTTAACATTTAGCTGCAAAATGAAAAAGTGCCCAAGAAGGACACGTCTTACAAGGTCTGGTGGAAGAGTTTCAGAAAGAATGGATGTGCAATGCGTAGGGGTGAGCAGGGCCAGCAATGTCTTAAACAGGGCTGGAGGAAGTGAATTTGAAATTTAACTGAAATGACCTTAAATTAGAACAGCCTCTGTGGCTAGGGGCTCCTGGACTGGACTGCGGAAGGCCTAAGATGCTCTACAGTTCCATGGTGTGGCGGCAGACCAGGGAAATCGGATGCAGGACACGCAATTCTCAGAACCTTCGGACAATTCCCCAGAACCCCTTCTCCTTTCAGCAAAGGGACAGAGCCCCAGAGTACGACGATGAAGGCTGATCATGTGCCATTTACCCTGCTTGCCCAGAGGCCCCTGAAGGCAAAGATTGGTCTAATTCATCTCGATGTTTCCTCAATGAGCCTTGAAAGATGTATAAAGTGTGCTGCTGGATTAAAACTTCCTCCTTTGAGTGTCAACCTATGAACCAGGAGGTCATGGTTCGATTCCTGGTCAGGGCACATGCCTGGGTTGTGGGCTCGATCCCTTGTAGGTGATGTGTAGGAGGCAGCCAATCAATGATTCTCTTTCATCATTGATGTTTCTATCTCTCTCTCCCATTCCCTTTCTCTCTGAAATCAATAAAAATATATTAAAACAAAAAACAAACAAACAAAAAAAAAACCCATCCCCACAGCATTGGACAGAGTTCCTCTCCCTGCACCTGGCGCTGGGCTGTGCTGTTAACAGCACTTCCTGTGATGATGGAAACAGACTTCATCTGTGCCGTCCAACACGGTGGCTACTACCTACAAGTGGATCTTGAGCTCTTGAAATAAGGATATGTGACTGAGGAACCAAATTTAAATTTTATTTTCCTTTAAATAATTTCAATTGGAATAACCACATGTGGCTAGTGGCTACTGGACTTGTCAGGGAAGGCCTGGCTGCTCCACAATTCCATAACGAGACTGCAAACTGCGGTGGGAAGATCTGACAGGAGGCTGTGCCTGGGCTTCCCAGAGCCCCTGTCAGGTCCCCAAACCCTCCTTCTCCTTTCGGCAAAGAGACAGAAGCCCACTGCAGATGCAGACCAGTTGGAGTGATGCATGCCTGCACGCGCATCTCTAGATTTGCAAAGCCGGGGTCACACGGAGGAACGTACCCGCTTCCACTGCAGCCTCACCAGGCCTGCAGTTGGAGCAAGAGATAGTGATCATTTCAACAAAAGCATTGTCCAAGCTCGGGTCACGAGGAAATAATGGCCAGAGGGATTATTTAACTAGACGTGTTAAGAACACAGATAAGCTAGAAACCGTGACTGCAGCAGAGAGGCAGCAACTGCACATGTACTATGTGGGAAACGAGGTTTGCAATTTACTTGTGAGGCCTAGAGGACAATCAGGTTGCATTTAATGCTTAAAACCTGGAGCTAGAGGGGTAAAAAGTTACCGATTAACTAAAATGCCTCCTTGTGAACCCTATGCTGTTGGGGGAGGCATTATGTTTATATTTGAGGGTTAGTATAGGACTTTACAGAATGGATACCTATGGCCATGGCTGACTAGTTGACCCCATCCCACTTTAGCTTAAGTTGTCATTTTATTTCTTTAGGACCTGTATCTTTTTTTTTTTAAATATATTTTTATTGATTTTTCACAGAGAGGATGGGAGAGAGACAGAGAGTCAGAAACATCGATGAGAGAGAAACATCGATCAGCCGCCTCCTGCACATCCCCCACCGGGGATGTGCCCGCAACTCAGGTACATGCCCCCGACCGGTATCGAACCCGGGACCTCTCAGTCCGCAGGCCGACGCTCTATCCACTGAGCCAAACCGGTTTCGGCAAGGACCTGTATCTTTTCCACTTCAAAAAATGGTTTGAGATGGCTTACCCTACAATGTACAGATATGACAGAACTCTGAACTCATTACAACAAGAGAAAAAATAAAGCAAGGAAGAGTAGGGACTCTATCAGAAACCTGGGCTCAGGGAAGCCAACTCAGTTGAGCATGTCATGGAGCTCTGAGCTCCTTGGTAATCAAGTCAAAAAGGGAACTAGCACATTAGATACGTCTTACTGAATAATAATAGGACTCAAGCTAGTATTTTAGGAGAGATCTTTTTCCTGGCCTTGAGAGGAGTTGGTCACATTTAAACAAGGAGAGTGGGGATATAAAAGAACTTGACGCAAACTGTCCTTGATACAAATTGAACAGAAAATCAGAGATGTTCTACGCATGTTTTTTCTTTGTATTAACTACTCATTAAAGACAAAATGGAAACAAAACCCCAGAGGGCATGCCGTGGTTCTGTGGAGAAGCTTATTTCCAGGAATCTGGAACCCGGCAGCAGTAAAATCTGACAATCTAGAGCAGGGGTCCTTAAACTACGGCCCGAGGGCCACATGCAAATACAAATATTGTATTTGTTCCCATTTTATTTTTTTTTACTTCAAAATAAGATATGTGCAGTGTGCATAGGAATTTGTTCATAGTTTTTTTTTTTTTAAACTATAGTCCGGCCCTCCAACGGTCTGAGGGACAGTGAACTGGCCCCCTGTTTAAAAAGTTTGAGGACCCCTGATCTAGAGAAATACTACTGTGGTTAACATGTCTATGCCTCTGGGGAATGTGGAATGAGACTGAGCTTTGCTCACGGACAGGTAACAACTCTGAGAAGTCCAGCCCCAGACCCCAGGCCCCCAGCCTGTCTTCCAGTGGGCACCCTAGGAAGCTGGCTGCAGCCTCCAGCCCTCAACTCCGGCCATCTGGGCCTCAGCAAACTCCTCAACAGTCAACACAAGCAAGTAAAAAGAGAGAATAACCCAATCTCTTACTCTTGGTGTGGGCTCTGGTTCTGAGAAACCTCCGAATCGCTGTCTTTCGGGGAGAGGGAGCCCTTGTAGGTGTAAAACACATCCTCGGTTTCGGTGATGTACGTCATTTCGTTGGCGAGGTTATCTGCGGAAGAGTGCCGTGGCTTTCGGATCTCATGTCGGAGCCGAGGACTTCGCCTGGGTGGGGAAAAGGTGGAGCGTGAAGTGTTGAAAGCAAATTCCACTTAAAAAATTTATCACACACCAGCGATCTAACTTTGTGCCCTGACCTTTCTAAGAATGACTGGGCTGATGCTGTTGGGAAGTTAAAAGCCAGTTAACCCATTACTACCCCAGAGTCCACCAGAGGCCACATGGGTCCCCAACACTGTCAGCCCAGCGGTGCAGCCCCCAGACCAGTAGGCTCAGTTTCGTAAAGAGGCAAAGGAGACTGGTTTATGCCCTTTGGGAAGGCACTGAGTATTGATGTAGGGTGAGCCATTCTTCAAGGAGAACTCAAGCTCTCAATGCATAAATAATAGGCCATACTGACTGCTGATCAGACAATTTTCCTGATTCTCTTGAACAGTAGAAATAAAAGGTTTAGAAGTCAAAACTCAAACCTTATTTCAACTACTAGTACATCCCTTCATGCAGAGTTCACTTGATCCAAGAAGAAATGTTCGCTCTGTAAAAACATATCCCTTATGTGATGTTAGATGGACATCACAGCACTATCCTTTTCCTCTGATAGCAGCAGTAGCTGTGTGACCTTAGGCAAGTCACCTCACCTCCCTGGGCCTTAGCTGCACCTGCCTGCTCCTGAGAATAAAGCAGAAGAGGCGATGTTCTCAGGACGCCAGGGGCAGCCCCTGGGCATCGGCTACTGCAGTGGCGATTCCAGGAGCTTAGCTTTCTAAGTTCTATTTTCCCTCGGCTTTTCCTCCTGCCCCTTGTGAGCCATTTGTCCTTGGGACTGTCAGGGCCTCCACCATTCACCACCCCCTGGGCCTGGACAATCAATAACACGGTGTCCACAGTAGAGTAGAAAGGCTGGTAACTCCTTAGGGAGGACCTATAAATAGCATCAGAGCTCCCGCCAAGGGTGTGGCAACATCAAACCCAGCTGTCCTCCTGGGTGCCATCCTGGACCTCTGCTGTCCCTGGCACTGCTGCCTAAGATACTTCCAGGCAAATTAAGCTACTTTATAGCGTAAATTTACCTCTTAAGAATGTGGGCCCATATCTTGGAACCCAAGAAGCAAATCTGCTCAGCCCTGTTACGACTAACAACAAATACCATCGTCATCCCTGCCCAGGGCATGGGGCTCCAGTGGCAGGTCCTTACCCAGAGGCCTGTGAGAATTTCCCTCAGCCTGGGAACTTAAAGGTTCACAGGTCTTTTGTGAATAGAACAGAAAGCCACACTCCTACCCTAGCATGGAGCTGGGGCAATGTTTTCAGATGGGTGTCCCTTCTGCGGCTGACGCCAGGGTGCAGGGGAGGCACTCACAGAAATCGCCTGATGCCTTCGGGGGACATTGTAATAAAATAACAATAATAATCCCACCTCAAACTATTTATTTAGCATTACTTCTTTTATGAAAATTTTTATAATCCTTTTATATTTGGGGCGACTGAGACCAGAGAGGTAGAGAAACTTGTGAATGAGCAGGAAAGTTAAAGCTGAGCCTGGGTTTTTCAGCTACAAACCCAGTGCCCTTCCCTGGTGCCCAACTGCCACTTCCTTCCTTTTCCCCAACTCCATCATCTTAAACGGTGGCAGGCTCCCTCCCCAAGTGCATTTGCTACTGTTGCTGAGGATCGCACATCCGTCCATCAGTTTTCCCCAAAGTTTCTTCTGTGATGTTAATGGGAAACATGAGATTAGATAAATAAAACTCAACACGCTCTTTATTACAGGACCTGTTAGAACATTAATTGCTCATGTGCACTCGCGTTCCAAGAGGGCATTCCAGCAGGCTGCAGTTCTCAAATCTAGACCAAATAACTTTAAAAAAAAGAACATCCTGGCATTATCCACCAAGGACAATGTTTAGCTAGACGTGTGCCTTTCGCCAAAACAGTTTCCTCTGCAGCAGCCAAACCTGCCGATGCAAATTCTGTTGTTGGCCATCTCGATTTAGGAATTCATTATTTTTGTTTGTTTGGTTTTTGTTTGTTTGTTTTTGAGAGAAAGTGCTTACGGGTGAGTAATACAAAAAAAGGAGGACGTACCAGTTGGGAGTAATAGGAGGGGACCGAGAAGGCAGGCTCTTGGTTTCTAAATGCTCCACGGATAAGGATCTCCGCATGGCTGGGTTCCAGACCATCCCTCCAATCACCTTTTTGCAATACTGGTTATTTACAGACCTGAAAAACCAGATGCAGGTTCACGTTCTACACTGACATGTTCAACAAGGAAGACATTACAGTGTAAGTGGAACGCTCTGCACACCCTCCCTCCCCGGACCCTGATGACACCGGCAGAGGTTAGCAGGAGTAGAGGTGCAGGGGTCAGAAGCGATCCTTTACTTTCCTGACGTTTCTTTATGTTATTTTTTCTCTTCTGGTGAAGATTTCTCTCTCTCTCTCTTTTTTTTTGGTCTTAATTAAAGCACGCAAGCCGGGCATGTGCCCTTGCCAGGAATCGACGCTCAACCACTGAGCCACGCTGGCTGAGCTGAAGGTTACTTTTGAATTTTATTTGTACCGAGAATTTAAATCTTAGCTATCTAGATGCCTTAGAGCAGTGATGGCGAACCTTTTGAGCTCAGTGTGTCAGCATTTTGAAAAACCCTAACTTAACTCTGGTGCCGTGTCACATATAGAAATTTTTTGATATTTGCAACCATAGTAAAACAAAGACTTATATTTTTGATATTTATTTTATATATTTAAATGCCATTTAACAAAAATCAACCAAAAAAATGAGTTCGCGTGTCACCTCTGACATGCGTGTCATAGGTTCGCCATCACTGCCTTAGAGAGTGAATTATTTCAGAGGATGAAGTTTGAAGCCAGTTTAGAGGAAACTCAGTTCTGGGATTTCTAGATTTTAAAAAATGTTTCGATGTCGTATGAAAACATTCCACACATTTGTTGCAGCCTAAAACCACCAACAGCAACAAAAGAACA
The DNA here is from genome assembly GCF_000147115.1 of Myotis lucifugus. NCBI lineage: Eukaryota > Metazoa > Chordata > Mammalia > Chiroptera > Vespertilionidae > Myotis > Myotis lucifugus. Next base: position 2,504,522 of record NW_005871091.1, on the reverse strand, counting down.
AAATCCCCAAGGACACAAACAACACAAAACAACCCCTAGAATATCACTGCACCAATTTACAAGAAGTACCACTGTCACCCTCATCAAAATGTGCACAACAGCACTGCTACCAGAACCTACACCAAATTACCACTGACCGAGAGCACAGCACCGAGGGAGGGCAGCAAGCGGGCGATTCAGAGGTTTAACGTAGCGGCTCCCCAAAGGATGTGTCATGGGTTATTAATAGGTAGACTTAGGGGAAAAAAAAAAGTGTTCCATTGTCCCATAAGCTTGGAGAACACAGAATGGATTTCTTTTATGTGGACCCTCTCAGGCCTCATATGCAAATGTGTCGATGTATCTCTAGGGGTTCACCAAGTCCTGGAACCTAAGCCTCAGTTTCCTCATCTGTAAAATGGGGCTGAGATTTCCCAGGACACTGAAGCTGACGCTGGTAGTAAAGAGTTGCTGACCTGTGCCCCTGGACTACCCCCAACATCCCAAGTGACCCCAGTAGCCAATGAAAGATGGCTGCAGGTTCTCTGACTCCTGAATGGGGCTGGCCTGTGACTGCTGTGACCCAGAGCAGCTGGTCACAGCTGTGCCACTTCTGGACCCAGCCTTTACGATGATCGGCCACCTCTGTCTCAGACTCTTGGAGCCCTGAGCCTGTGTGTATGAAACCCAACTGGAACGCTCACATGAAGAGGCCCTGGGAACACAGAGAGGGTGAGGGGTCCGGGTGAGCCAGCCTGCCAATCATTTCATCAAGGCACCAGGTGTGCGAGGGACATTGTCTTAGACTCTCAGACCAGACTAGCTACCAGCTGCATGTCACTGAGCAAAGAACTGTCTGTCTGAGGCCTTCCCAAATTCCTGACCCACAAAATCTTGAGATATAATACAATGGTTGTTGCTTTAAGTCACCAAAATAAAGGTAGCTTTTTCTGCCACAATGCATAACCAGATGCCCTCCCCCACACTCTATGTTGACTGCATTTTACAGATGAGGACACTGAAGCAGCAAAGTAAATTAAAACAGAAGTGGCACAGGTAGGATTTGAGCCCAGGCTGCTCGGCACCAGAGCCCATGCTCTCAGCTGGCCGGAAGGAATGGGTCCAACTGAGGTAAGCACTGCATTCCAATAAGTTGTGCTCATGGCTTGTTCAGTAATACATCTTCTGAATGTGTAAAATACTAGACAGTATTATAAGAGCAAAAAACTTTGAAAATGTATTTGTTTGTGGTTTATCAGAACCTGAGAGAGAGCACGTAGCGCCATAAATCCTATCACTGACACTAACAGAAACTTCCTACTTATTAAATCTATAGTTACTTAATGATTATCAATGCAACAGGAAAGTCACTGGAGTTGTCTGATCTGACACAGCCCCATATATCAGAGACTGGCTCACACAGGGGAGTTGTTTAGTTAGCAACAGCCACATCAACAATGCAAAAATCACAACACCAATTTCTCAAACCAACAAATGATCTACAAATCATAAGAGTAATTGAGCCCACCCAGGGTGGCTCAGTGGTTTAGCATCAGCGCATGAACCAAGAGGTCCCTCCCGGTTCAATTCCCAGTCAGGGCATATGCCCAGGTTGCAGGCTCGATACCCAGTAGGGGGTGTGCAGGAGGCAGCTGATCGATGTTCCTATCTCTCTATCCGTCTCCCTTCCCCTCTCTCTAAAATCAATAAAAACATTTAAAAAAATAATTGATAAACAATTTCTGCTACAGCGTGTACTTAGAAGGCAATCTGAACACAAATACACAAAAATATACAAAGCATGGTTAGTTTATTTAGAGAATGAATTTTAATCTATATTAAGAGGTAAACATGTATAGGTTAATTTCGTTTACTTTACTACTTATTAAATACTTTGAATATTATTCTTGTACATAATAGTACACATGGGATTGTACTTTTAAGAATTAAATATAATTATGTGCATGATGCAAAGCAAGCACTTAATGATCAGCTATAATTATTACTTGTAATTATAATTGTTATTTCATGATGGTTATATATAGCACATACCAGTCACTTGACTCTGGAAATCTTATTCATTCATTACTACGAAGCATCTGAGGGAATGAATATTCTGTGGGCAAGGCTGTCTTAGTGGCAGCGGGCCAGCAAAGCCCATATGCCAGCTCCACGGTGACCCTGAGTCATCGCCACGTGCTTCCCTTATTGTGACCTGGTGTGAGAGCAGCTGTGATGCTGGCTGCTCGGGAGCTCGGAGGATAGCGGAGTGGAGAGGCAGAAACAGGCGATGGGAACATGAGCAGAATCTGAGCATGTGTGGAAAGAGACACCACTGCCCCCGGAGGGACAGAGGGCAGCCATGGTTCCGAGACCTGTCAGCAGCTCCGGCCCCAGTGCCTGGGGCCTCTGGGTGATGCCATCCCTCCCCGGACTGAGCATGTCCACCCCCCGGTGAGGACCAGGACGTGTTTACTTCTCAGTCGGGCGTGGAGACCAGCGTGTACTCACTTGTTGGGGTTCCTGGAGCCCAGCGTCCAGTACTGAGACAGAACATTCTTTTCCCGAGGCAGCAGCTTCTTTGCCTGAAAGAACGTATGGTGCTCGACACAGGATTTCCACAAGGTTTTGCAAGATCGGTAATTTAACATGTTGAAGGCCACAATGTGATCCCTGGATTCCGTCTGGGAGGAGAAACACAGTAGAGGTTTCATCGGCACAGAAGTAGGCTCAAGGTCTCGGCATCTCACGCCACGCGGGCGGCAGTCACGTGAGACGCGGCAGACCGCAGGAAACTGGCTCCCCAAGGCCTCGGCCACAGCCCGGTGTTGCAGGAATGCTCAGGAGTGGGCTGGTTCACCGTCTTCCTCGTGGGAAAGGCGACCCGAGTCTACTCTTCGTCAGTATCTGTGGTCCTTCGTGAGCATCTCCCTTTCAAAGGTGTCTACGTTTCTAGGTTGGATATATTTGGAACAACCAGAAGGGCTGTAGGATACATTCCTTTGAACATTTAGCTCCGGGCAAATCTCTCCCCTGGAGAGAGAACTTCCACCCAGCAGGCCACGGGAATAATTCCGGAACACTTTGGATCTCTCTACTTGTTTTCCACAAAGCAGAGTGAGACAGAGTGCTCGTGTGGAACCATCAGCGTAATTATCTGCTTTCCTTTCAGCGCCTGAGTTTAGGATGTGTTTTCGTGTTAAAGCACCATCCTGTGCATTTCTGGGCCACCTGGAATCCTGTGGGGATGAGGGGGTGGAGAGGGCGGGAGCCCCAGAGGCTAGCCCTGGTTTTCTCTGGGCTTTCGTGCCCTTGTTTCTAAGCGTTCGCTGCGATGGGGAGCTATTCTAGGTTCACACTCTTCGCAACACTGGGAAATGGACACAGTGACAGTAAGTGAAAAGCCTGCAGCATAACAAGAGGGAGCATGGTGCCTGGAAGGAGCGGCAGCTCTGGTTTACATTCCAGCCCCTCCCCTTTGTAGCGGGGAGCCTCAGCTCCCTCACTGCTGAGCCCTTCTTCCTCATGGAGTTTCTGGCGGCCCGGTCCTCTCAGGAGACACGCACAAAGGCCGCACAAAGGCCAGCATGCACTCGGACACATCAAGGGAAGGGACTGACCCTGCTGACACTACAGCTACGCTCCTGCGCCAGGCGCTCTGACCAATCGTCACGATTCCCGAGAAGCAGGCAGTGCTGCGTTTCTGTAAATAAGGTAACTCGGCTCGGCTAGGGGAAGGTAAGTAACCCGCCCCGTTGGTACATGGCAGAGCTCTCCTGAATCCATCATCTGACTCCAAAGCAAGTTACTTCTCCAACCAGACAAGCAGAGTGAGTTCTACAGAGAACTGCTGGGTCCTCCGGGCTCCGAGTTCCTTTTTCTTCCCACCTAAGCCCTGCTCTTCCCTCCCTGCTCTGCACCTGGCCAACTGCCTTCACCCGCTGAAGGAGCTGAGGTGGTGAAAGACGAGACACAAAGCAAGCGTAGGCAGAACTCACCTGCTTTTGCCGCTGATGTATAAAGAACTTTTTCCTTTTGAAAGAGATTTTTAGAATGTTCACCCTGCATGAAATAAAACACACCAAAAAAGCACATCAGGGATCAGCCGGGCGGTGGCTGACTCCTCCCAATGTGCGTTCTCTGCTCCAGGGTCATGATGACCGGAGTTTACTTCCATGAAGGAATGATCCCGGCCCCATCGCCTCGGCCCAACACCAAGTAGCTGACTGAAGCCAGGAATCACATAGGAGCCGCTGGATTACGATGTAGCTTTTAAATAACAAGAACTATGGGCAGCGTGCTCTTTGCTGCAGCTGCATTTGTGGCAGCTCTGCATGAGCTGGTGTGCTCCTGGGGGAGACGGGGGAGGGTGGTGTGGAGCCGCAGAAAGAGGACCCACATCCCAGCTCCTTACTCAACAGCTGCGTGCCCAGCAGCCCCTGGATTGTTTGCATAACAACACAATTACAGCCTCGACTAACTGAGCATTTTTTATATACCAGGTCCCCTACTAAAAGCTTTACAAGCAGTCCCTCATCTAGCCTTGCAACAGCCTGAAAAGTACGTTTTATGACGCCCAGTTTTCAGATGAGGAAACTGAGGCTTGGAGGCATCACCTCAGTGGCCAACTAGGATGCCTGAAGCCGGGGTCTCGTAGTCCTCCACCGTGAAGTCTGAACGGGGGACAGCGCTGTGTGCCCATGGACTTGTCTTGTGGGGATTCAAGTCTTGGGCCCCCGGGGTTTTTAGACCATAACCGAACACTTGGTAAAAAGTTCAATTAATCAGTAAAAACCGCATTGAAAACACAGTTCTTGCCCAGAGAAAGTTCTCTGAATTCTGGCCAATGCGCTGCTCAGGATTTTTTAATTCCAAAACCTGCCTTGCACCATTTTATCCACATCACCACAGGGGGACGCGGGGTGGGGAAGGGGATGCCGATGAAAACCAAAGTAACGTTCCCAAGTTCTGACTCTGGATCAGATTCAGAGGTTGGAGGTGAACACTTGGGAGGGAGTTTCCATCCCTCTTTTTAGAAATAACCGTTTAAAATTAGAGTTGACATTACTTTGGTTCAGCATATTTGTAAGGCATGATGCAGAAATAATTAGAACCGGTTTGCACTTACCAAGGATAGAAACTTGTGCAAATATATTTTCGGTACACAGCAATGCCCGCGGAAGCAATTCCAATCATTAGATTTAAATTGTGCAGGTCCTGTCAAAAGGAAGAGCTCAGATTCACAGCCTGTTCCGGTCAGGCCCACGTCCTCTGGTATCTCCAAAGCACCCACGCTTTTGTAAACAGCAACGCGCAGAAGCTCCGAAGGGAAAACGTTATGGAAAAGAGGCAAAAATCCCCTCTTAATGGACACTTAAGATCTAAGTATTAGCACCAGGTTCTTCTAGAGTGAACGCACTGACAGTAACACCCCCTCCACCGGTTTCAAAAAGTTACCAGGCCAGTCTGCTCATTCCACAGAATCACTGAGATGAAATTTGAGTTTACATTTTCAACAGTTAGTATGAGGTGTCATATTAAAATCACAAAGGCCCTGCCCCTGCACAGTTTTCTGTAAATCTCAACTCCTGCCACTAGAATGGAGTGCAAAACCAGATTCTAAATCCAATCAAGATGTAAATGCTGCTTATACTAGTAAATCCAATAAGTTCAACATCTGCTAAGAACCTGTGTGCTAGGCGTGCCGTAGATAACGACGATACGGAAGGAAGATACCGCAACTATACGCAGTTTAAGTTTGTTTGCAAACAAGGTATCAGTAAATAAAATTTAAAAATAAAACAGTTCCTTCCCGGCCCTGGCCCAGTAGCTAAGTTTGTTAGAGCGTCATCCCAATACACCAAGGTTGCAAGTTCAATCTCTTGTCGCGGCACATACAAGAAGCAACCAACGTATGCATAAATAAACGGAACAAGTTGATGTTCCTCTCTCTCCTTTCCTCTCTCTCTCTCAAATCAATAAATAAAAATTAAAAAACAAAGAGTCCCTACCCTTGAGTCACCTGTCTCCCTATTTACCCGATTAGATACTTGAAATTACAAAGCAAGAGCAGAGTTTGACTCAGCCTGTGTTATTTTGGGCTATTGAGGGTCAGTTTTTCCTTTTGTACAATTAGGATTATCGGGCCCACCTCCAAGGGTTTTTATCAGGCTGAAATTAGGGAACATAAGTAAAGAACATAGAACAGGCTTTGGGGACAACTCACTTTGGAAAAAATGATGTGAACACGGGAATTAGAAAAACTGGTCAAAGAACACAGTGCCGATATCATGAAGGATCCAGAGAGCATTCGCTATTGGGCACCCAACCGAAATCACACACATAAGCAAAACCAAATTTCCTTGGTGGAAACAAGGGTTGCATTTAAACATGACACTTGGGATTAAGATACAGGGAAAAATACTAAGCAGGTGGTACAGACACACAAATTAGCAAATAAAGTCAAAGTGGAGCGCAAAACAAGGAAATCAATGAGTGGCTTGGGTGGCAGTGACCTGGGTCTCCAATCTCCTGGGTCTGTGGTCTTTCAGTCTGCACTTCAACCCCGGCAGCACAGACAGTTACGGATCCCTAAGTTCCCATGCCCATCCCAACATCTCCCAGCTCCACTGTACGAGGCAGGACCACAGGACTAGTTCTGGCCAATGTGCTGTACCAGGGGTCCTCAAACTACGGCCCGCGGGCCACATGCAAATACAAATATTGTATTTGTTCCCATTTTGTTTTTTTACTTCAAAATAAGATATGTGCAGTGTGCATAGGAATTTGTTCAGTTTTTTTTTAAACTATAGTCCGGCCCTCCAACGGTCTGAGGGACAGTGAACTGGCCCCCTGTTTAAAAAGTTTGAGGACCCCTGTACTATACGGTCAGAAGTGACAGTGTGTCTTACAAGTGGTGTGCAACCCCCCAGCTTCCTCTTGTGACAGGCGCGAGGCCTTGTGTGAAGATGGTGAGGCCACTGGACAGGGGCGGCCTAGACTGCTGAGTCATACGTGGAGGAGGGCCGCCCTGGAGTTGTCAGGACCCGCTGCAGACTCTGAACTACTGAGAAACTTGGTGGTATTAAGTTTCTGAGATTTAAGGGGTTTTGGTTGATGTGGCATAGCCAGGGGTAACCCAACTCCCTCTGATACCTTGCAGGTGTCAGCTGGCCTCAGGACCCTCATGGGGCACTGGGGGTGGGGAGAACACGGATCAACTGGAGCAGGTATAAAGCCTACTTCACCACTGAAGAAAGTTCTCCACCACATTCCACTAGAGAGAAAATATTATTTGCAAATGGAGTAAAATTTAATGGTCAAGTCCCAAAGTTCATATTTTGTAAGATCCAGTATCTTTAAAAAGAAAAAAATTTTTTTTTTTTTTATTGATTTCAGAGAGGAAGGGAGAGGGAGATAGAGAAACATCAATGATGAAAGAGAATCATTGACTGGCTGCCTCCTGTACACTCATTACTGGGGACTGAGCCCGAAACTTGTGCACGTGCCCTTGACTGGAATCAAACCTGGGACCCTTCAGTCTGCAGGCCGATGCTCTATCCACTGAACCAAACCAGCTAGGGCTAGATTCAGTATGTTTTTCCTACTTTATTACCTATGTCATAACTTGCCTTCCACAGTTATGGGCCTGAAGAAAGTGTTTGTATGCATTCCAAAAACATAATACAGAGATAAAATTTGGCCATTGACTCAACTTCCCTTAGCCTCATCTGCAAAATGAGATAATTAGACTACCAATTTCAAAGGTTACTATAATCTTTAAATGAGACCTTCTGGTTTCATATGAGACCATCTGGAACAAATGACTAGGTGTTCCACCAATTATTTTCTTTCTTTTGGATATGATGTGGGCCAATTAAAGCTATAAAAAGTAAAGGTCAGATATCAATTAGAAAGGGCTGGGATCATGTACTGAAGGCACTACTTATGTGCTATTAAGTCCACGAGTATCAGTTACTCCATCTGTAAAAAGGGAGTAATGATAATACCCCATGGGAAATAAGCCACTGTGTGGCAGATGAAAAGTGCTCAGAAAATATTTGATGTTGGTCCATTTTATTTAAAAAGTCACAGCCAGCCCTGGCTGGTGTTGTCCAGTGGTTAGAGTGTCGGCCCAAGCACCAAAGGGTCTTAGGTTCGATTCCTGGGCAAGGGCACATACCTGAGTTGCAGGATCGATCCCCGGCCCTGGTTGGGGACGCCTGCGGCAGGCAACCAAGCCATGTGTCTCTTTCTCAATGATGTTTTTCTCTCTCTCCCTCTCCCTCCCTCCCTTCCACTCTCTATAAAAAAAAAAAAAAAAAAATCAATGGAAAAAATATCCTCAGGTGAAGTTTAACAACAAAAAAAGTCACAACCAATTTAAAATATTGATTTTCATAATCACACAATGATAATTTTTAAAAAACGATATTTGAGTAATTAGCTCTAATTTGAGCAGCACTGAGATTAAATAGTAGAAACCTTAGCTCATTAAAGTGTTACTTAGAAAACAGACTTCTATACCATTTTTGCTTCTTTAACCACAATATAAAATGGCCGTACAAAAATTACTTGTTTTTAATCTCATGACCTTCCCCAAATAAAGTCTTCAAGTACAAAGGCAACCATGAAAAAAGCAACTGAAGAAACAACTAGCAAAACTCAATATTACTTTATAAATTTCCAAACGTCTAAAAAAAGGTCTTTTTTTTTTTTTTGCAAAAGCAAGACTTTTAGAAGTTTCCAAAGTTTCAGAAATTAAAGTCAAAGTAAGTTTTTGAAGCCAAATGTGCCCCAGGTACCTACCCTACCACTGTGCAGCTCCACGCCATAGAAGTCGAGGGTCCGTGCTATGTTGATGAAGCAAGATTCCGCTTCTGACTGCTTCAGCCCACTACAGAAGAGAGGAGATACAGCATTCACCCACGAGAGGATGGCAACTCCAATTTAAAAAATGAAGACAAAACTAAAAAATTTGATAGCATTACTCCAAGGTTACTAAATGCCTCATGGTACCTAACCCTACATTCCTTAAGCTTAGTCTAACCCTAAGTTCTACTAAACCAGGTTTTCCTTCTTGTCCACTAAGACTTCTAGCCCATCATTTCTTTATTAAATACGCCTTCTCCTTTAGTAGGCTCTCCATGATCAGAGAGCAAAGGCTGTCGCCTTCGGAATCCCCACCCTACTTATTCCAAGTTGCTTGGTAGGTGCTCGGTAGGTCTTTCTGCCTTTATCTACCCTTTTAGCAGCAGCCTCCAACTTCCAAACGTCACCGTACTATTTTAGGACGCTGGCTCCTGCCGGGGGAGCAATTCTGGGAGACAGGATTGGCGGTGCCTTTTAGAAGGGACGCTGGGTGCTTGGCCTTTGTTTTTATGGCCTTCCCAAGCATGTGAGGTCCCTTGAGACCCGGCCTTCCAGTCAGGGGGGGCTGGCAGCTGTGAGTCAGCTGAGGCGAGGGACCAGGAGGCCAGATGGGGCGTGTCTGTTGCAGTGAAGGCTTGGCCCCAGGCAGCCGCAGACGCCTGGGGCTCCATTCTGGAAGTGAGGCAATTTCATGACCTGATGCCAAGAGAGGGCTGCGGACTGAGCCAGCCTGTCAGCACTTTTGTCCACCTGCCTGTGCATTCGACCCCACCTGAAGGCACGGGCCATTTTATTCAATGGGGTGAACTGTTCAAAGGGTTGCCTGGGAGGCCCATTAGTGGGGCAGTCAGATTTAAAAGGGGCCTTTCCTTCAGGAGTTAACGGATTTCAACTGCATCCTGACAAAGAAGGCAGCAAATCGCTCTGAACTCTTACCGCATTTTACACTTTACAGAAAGCCAGTCCTGCCAAATATACATGCCCTCGTTACAGCTCAAAGGTTCGCAAACCCCCGACATCCTGAAAGGATTCGTGAACAAAAGAGCGAGGAGAACAGAGCAAACACAGGGCTAACAGGACCCACCGGGGTTCCCAAAGTAGGCCACCCCATCCCTGCTCTCACCTGTGCTGCTCGTGGAGCGATTCCACCTTCGTGACAAAGTCATCGTTCTGATCTGGTATAAACTGGCTCTCAGAAAGATAGCCCGGATGGTGAATGGAAGAATTATAGTCTCCAAAATGAGCTAGCAAGACAGAATGGGGAGGAAATTGCCCTTTCAACAAGGTCTGCATTTACAGGCATCACAAGAAAAACATTAATTGGAAATATTCTCTCCGAAAGTTCTGCCCCCACAGGAACCTGAGCTTTGCATTAGCTCTGGATTCCACATTTACTACTTGAACTCTCCCCACAGGCGAAGCGCTGCCCAGCGTGCTCCAACCAAATTCTCTCTGTCCCTGAGGTCACATGAGAAGGAAAGGGGAGGCGGTTTGAATCCAGGTCCTATTCTAGTCCCACATCTGGTCAGCACAGCAGTTTGTGCTTATACCCCTGGATAAAGAAAAATACGAGAACCCGCTCAGAGCAATGCCACTCTCTGGATGCCAGGCACCGTGCCGGCTCTCTGCAGTGCCCCAAGGTTGTTTTAACACTGGCCAATCTGCTCTAAGAAACGGGTGAGGACTGCATCTTGACTCGCCCCCTGGAGTTCAGGAAGTGTGGAAGGGAGGGAACCAGGGTATGTTCAGAGGCCCTGGGGTGGGGGGAGTGTGAGGAATAGGAGTAGGTGGGGCTGAAGGGTCTAGGCCAGTCGTGGGCAAACTACGGCCCGCGGGCCGGATCCGGCCCGTTTGAAATGAATAAAACTAAAAAAAAAAAAAAGACCGTACCCTTTTATGTAATGATGTTTACTTTGAATTTATATTAGTTCACACAAACACTCCATCCATGCTTTTGTTCCGGCCCTCCGGTCCAGTTTAAGAACCCATTGTGGCCCTCGAGTCAAAAAGTTTGCCCACCCCTGGTCTAGGCCCATGGTTGGCAAACTGCGGCTCGCGAGCCACATGCGGCTCTTTGGCCCCTTGAGTGTGGCTTTTCCACAAAATACCACTTGCGGGCGTGCACGTACAGTGCGACTGAAACTTCTTGGCCCATGCGCAGAAGTCGGTATTTTGTGGAAGAGCCACACTCAAGGAGCCGCAGTTTGCCAACCACTGCTCTAGAGCAGTGGTTCTCAACCTTCCTAATGCTGCGACCCTTCAATACAGTTCCTCATGTTGTGGTGACCCCCAATTTCATTGTTACAAATTGAACATAATTAAAGCATAGTGATTAATCACAAAAACAATATGCAATTATATATGTGTTTTCTGATGGTCTTAGGTGACCCCTGTGAAAGGGTCGTTCGACCCCCAAAGGGGTCGCGACCCACAGGTTGAGAACCGCTGGTCTAGGCCCTGGCAAGGCTGAGGGAAGAGTTTTGGGGAAGGAGGAAACATTCTTAGGGGACTCAGAAGATAGGAAGACAGATGCTGGGGCTGTCAGGGAAATAACGTTGGGGACTTGCAACCAGAGGGGGAAAAGGAAAGGGGCCCACAGAGGAACTCCCAGACTAGCCCCTGGGCCTAATGGCACTTTCTCCTCCAGGTCCTGGACTGCCCTCTGCAGACAGGGCCCACTGAGGGCTGTGGTGTGATGGGCATTCCTGAGAGCTGTGCAGTGAGCACCCAACCTGTACCAGTGTGGGTGGCTGCCCTGAGGCCTAGTATTTCACTTTCTTGACAAAAGAGGCTATTTCATCTTTTTAAAAATATGAACCTAGATCTTTCCAAAGGTTTTCATGTCGTTCTCCTGCGGCTGGCTTCAACGTCAAGGGGCTTCTGAGGACTCAGGATCATTTCAGAGCACCCACTCAGCACAGAGGGTTTCTAAGTCAAACACCACTCCTCTGTCACATGGACGTGGGCTGGGGAGAGTGAGGTGAGGCTTCAGGGCCAGTCACACACAGGGCCCATTCCCTCCTTGCACTGTTCCTTTTGGGCTGGGAGTGGGCCAACTCATCTTTAGGGCCTAACTCTTACACATGGCACACAGTAGGTGCTCAAGGCTGTGTTGCTCAGAATTGACTTGTATGGAGGCTACTGCAAAGTTCAGCTTTGGAAGGGAAGAGGGCAGAAAGCCAAGTGATCTATGCAGGCAGACTTGGTCAAGGGTAGACCACAGGCCGTGAAGGCCAGCCAACTGTGGCTAAGCTGTGCACGGCAATGTCCAGACTGGATGATGTCAGCACAAGTGTGGCTTGCAGGTGAGCCTGTGCATAGCGAAGTGTGCAATGGCCTTTACAGGAAGTCATTTAGGTGTCCTGACACGGTCCACAGCGAGGAAAGCTCGAGAAAGCCTTAGCATCCAAACTCCTCATGTTAAAGGGCAGGAAATGAACATGCAGAGAGGAGAAGGGACCTACCTCGACCACAGAGCCATTTTTTAGCAGTCCAGATCGGAACGCAGGTGATCCACACCCCGGCTAGTGCGCCTGCTAAGCCACCAGCCTGCCTGCTAGGCTCGAGCTGCTGCTGGCCATTGGCTGATGACAGTGGCCATGTCCCCAAAGGGCAACCAAATGCTACAAATGATGTTCCTGAGCCTTGAGGCAGAGTCCTACTAATTTTACTCTGTTGGTTTCGTTAGCTCAGAAGACCCTCTTGGATCTTGATTCCTCGTCCATCATATAACTAGCAGTCCCAGCCCAGCATGGACAACAAGGTTCTCTCTTTAGGCAAGTCACCCACCAACGTCTGAACTGAACACAGGACTGATGAACCTCCCTGAAGGGTGGTTTTCCCTTGAAATCTTAGCTGGCCACTCTGTGCAAGTCCTGTGCTGACCACTAGGGGGAAACAAAGTTAATCAGTGACAAACATCTGGAAAGCCCAGGGCGGTTTCCACTTTGATTCCAACGACATCAGACATTACGGCAAGAGAGACACTCCTGCCATAGGCGATGCTTTCATCCCCATTAAACAGATAATGGAACTGAGACTCAAGGAAGGGGCCTGCCCACTGTTGCTTAGCTGGTCACTTGGAACCTAGACTCTGACCACCGTCCACACTGTTTATCTATTTACTGTACCACACGCCCAAGCAATACATGCAAAAGCTAATTATAGCAGCAGGAAAAGGACACGAGGGCTTCTACATGGGAAATACCTTGCCTTTTAAGTTCCATGCATTCTTCTGGCTGGTATTTTCCTTTTTGTAAAAAAGAGAGAGTATGTCGCGGGAACTCAAACGTGTGGCATCTCAAGTGTCCAGCTGTTCTGCTGGGAAAGCCCTTTACATGCTATTCCTCCAACTCCCACCTGATCTTTGAGGCTCTGCTTGGGGATCCTCCCTAGTAGCTGTTCTAGACTCCCTCCCTCTCCCCCAGGCAGGACCAGCATGTCCTCTGTGCTCAACCCACTGCCAGCATCGCCTGGTCCACCTCTGCCTGCCCACCAGTATGGCAGCCGCTGGCCACATGTGGCTACTGAGCACTTGAAGGTGGCCAGTCCACACCGAGATATGCTGCCAGTGCAAAGTCTGATGGGTTTTCAAAGGCTTAGTATGAAAAAAGTAAAATATCTCATTAATAATTTTTTCATTGATTACATATTAAAATGATAATATTTTGGATATACTCAGTTAAAATATATTAAAACTAATCTCACCTGTTTCATTTTATTTTTTTAATATGGCTACTCGAGAATTACAAACATAGCTCATATTGTATTTCTACTAATATATATATATATATATGTATGTATGTATGTGTGTGTGTGTATATACCCCCCCCCCATGTGCTCTATGGAAACTCTAAAAAATAAATTCCTAAGATCCCAGCAGCGTGTAGAATGACACAAAGCAAGTGGCAGGAATGACCTCCAGCAAATTCCATAGCTTAGGCGGGCCTCGGTTTCCAGGTCTGTAAGACATGACCACGGGGGTTTGTTGTGGAAATCAAATCCAAAATGTGAGCAAAGCCTCTGGCAAAGGTAATGGGCGATAGGGGTCTTCCGTTTTATGGGCTCCCCTCACACCACAGCTCATCTACACTTTTTCCTTCAACCACCTTCCTGAGTGCGACAGCCCTGAGCTGAAGGAGAGAGTAAGTCAGGCTGAGAGAGGAACTATCTGGACAACCAGAGACGCTTCCCCCACAGGAGAGGGAGGGGCACAGCCAAACAGGAGAAGCCGATGACTTTCCCGATACACGCGTCAGAGCAAGCCGTCCGTTCGTGACGCGCTCCCTTGTGACTTACATTGTACTGCGTAGGATGCTAGAACCACCGCTGAGTTAAGAGGGCAGGTCAATCTGTCAGAAGAAAAACACATTAGCAAAGGCACACGAGCCCGAAACACTCGTTGATCACCTGTCTTTCCTTTCTTGAGTGAAGCATGAGACACAACCATGAATCACAGCAAAGACAATTTTATGACACAACTAATAGTAAGCAGTAAAGATGAATGCAACACTAAAGATTTCTGAAAATGGAAAGAACACTTTTTCATGTTTAAAATAATATACATAAATACATATACCATGGAGGTCATGGTTGGCCAGGGTTTTGGCTGGTCAAGAGAGGCCAGGCTCATATCACTAAGAGAAAATTGAACGCTTAGATCCATGGGCGACCTTCGTAACTTTCTGGTAAAGACATGAGACTTTTCATAGGGCTTTCTAACGAAATCCCCGAGGTCTGCTGACTCAATGAATCTCAGTTACTCACTTTCTAGAAGGGTGACCTCCTCTTAAAAGGGAAAAATAGAAAAGCGTTATGAATTTTAAAACTCCAGTGAGTTTTAAATTACCTAATTAAATTAGTTGTTTAAGATTCCTAAGTCTGTTTGCTCCCTGAAGCTTCCAGTCTAGGGGGAACGCTCTGTCCACCTCTCAGTCTCCTGCCATCTGCCAAGTGTCCACAGACTCCAGGTTGGACTGGTTCTTCTACCCTCTTAAGCTCACTGCCCTCCAAGATACCCCATTTCTGCCAGTGGCTCCATCTCTGTCTTGGTCCATATTTCAAATCCTCTGAGTCCTCCCTCTTCTCCATTCCACCTGGGGTTCCACAGTCTACTTAGGAGCCCGGCCAGCAGGGTCACCCCGAGGGGGAGGGGTGCATTGGGAAAGGGCTGAACCAGCAGCAGGAATGAAGGCCTGCAGGGCGGAGAGACAGATTTTCAAAGCATTCTTCCCAGAAAACCCATGGGAAAGTGAAGAAAACACATGGTTTCCATGGCAGCCCATAAAGATATGAGTCACCTCAACCTCTCTGACTAATCTGGCCGGCCCGCCAAGGTTCCCTGTCTTGTGCGCTGCCTGTGTGCTGGCCCTGCAGCTGCTTGGGAAGGTAGCCTTCCCTCTCGGCGGGGCCCCGACTAGCACTTCTAAATGCTCTCTCCAAGTCTGGAGATACATCCAGGGATGCTCACTGTCTCTTCGTTCGTCTAGAGACCCAGAGAGTCCATGGGGAGAGCAAGCATCAGCCATTCGCTCTCCTGCCAAGATGGGCTTCAGTGGATCTAAGCTGGGTTTTCTTGCTACAGAAAGAGCAGCTGAATGGGATTTGGGGAACATCTTAGGGGAGAGGCTAAAGGGGTCCAGTCTAGATGGAAGAAACAAGCCTACGAGGAAGTCAGAAAGGAAAATATCTCCACTCAGAGGGTAAATATGGTACCGAGTAGAGAACACTGAAAGCCTGCACTGTACTCCTGCCTGGCCCACTCACAGGCCACACCTTCCTAACAGACCCCTTTCCTTCTCTCCGGGCTTTGGGGTCTCCATCTGGGGGACGAGATCACTTATCTCAGCAGAAGGAACTGAAGCCTTCGGTCAGGGCACGATTCGACCCCCAGGAGGAACTCGAACTAGATCCACTAGATCTGTCAAAAGATCCTGAGAAGCAGCTGGTAGCGGCAGGACTCTCCCCTCAGACAGGTGGTGAGGGCCACCAGCAGACCTGATAGTGACAAGGATGCCAGGGTTCTCAGCCAGGAATTCTATCAATTCACATAAAACTATCAAGGGGTATTTTGTCTGGAGAAGAAAAACTGAAGATGACCGATTTCCAACACTTGGAGAGCTGGACTGAAGGCTCCTGAAGGGGCAGGGCCTTGCCCCACTGACCAGCACAGTCGAGTGCCTGTGTCATAGCAGGTGCTTGCGAAGTGTTTGCGAGACAAACCAATGAGTGAGGGGAGGGGTATCTTTTCACTCACCACCCAGGGGGACACACCTCCTCACTGCGCTACCACCCCAACCCCAGCTCATCACAGCAGTGCGCAAAGACTTCCAGCCCACACCTGCATCTCTTCCTCCTCAAACCCCAGGACCACGTGCTCTCCACACTCAGCCTGGTCCTCACTGCTTCGTGGGCTCTGGTATCACTTCCCCAGCAGTCTGCAAGCTCCCTTCCGAAAGCCGGCCGGAGGCCTGAAGACCTTCCTCAGCAGGACTGCACGGGCAGGAGAGCGGAGGCGGGGAATGGGAGTGAGGTAGCCGTCCCCACCAGCCTACCTGCTGCACTTTCCTCTGTAAGCCAAGCGCAAACTCAGGACTTGGAGGAGGTGGCTCAGGGACCACTGGCTTGGCGTCTCCCGCCCTCCCTGAGCTTTCTGCGCCTCACTTTCCAGCCACTGAGATGGTCCCGATACCCAAGAAGTGCTGAACCATGGGCAGGTGCTCATGTCTTTGAGCAAAGTGTCCCGGAGAGGAAATGAATCACCCGCAGGTACCAGGGGCTCCAAAGTGGGCCTAATGAGGCCTAATGAGGCCTGATCCTGCCTTCCTGAAGGAGGCCCTGTTCACACTCGGGGTCCCTCCCTCCCTGTGAAATTTCTCAGGTCTTTACCAGGAAGATATCTGTACCTTTTATAACAAAATTGAAACAACACGAAAGGAATGTTATCGATCCTTCGCCTCTGTAAACCAGGATGGAGTTGAACACATGTCCAAAGCATACGGAATGCTGCTTTCAACATCCACTCTTAGTGGACGTTTAGTGTTGCTACCAGGGGCGCATGCTCATGCGATTAGAAGCAGGGATTTTGCTAATCTGGCAGCTGACAGGGAAAAAAGGAATGCAAAATTCTCATTACCTTCCTTCACAAATATCCATCTTCAGTTGTAGGAAATACAAATGCCTATGAAACAATTATTTTCATTAATTCATCATACTCAAATTGAAATAAGCAAAAACAACAATAACAACACCACCCAAAACAACACTGATGCATCAAGGATAAGACCTGTACATTGGAAAAATAAAATACTAGTAAAGGTACATTTTAATCTAAAGCATCAGGTACCATTTTGCACATTTCAAAGCTGCCCCTTCAGGAAGAATGGCTCACGTGGCTGCCTAAGCCTTGATTGGCAGGGCCGATGGCCAGCCAGCCTCATGCCAGCACAGGCTGTCCTAGGGGTGGCTGAGCAGGGATGGACGGGGTGGAAGCAGCCCATCAAAGATCAGCTGGTCAGGGAGTGCCCAGACCCTCGGCCTGGACCTCCACAATCAAACTTGGGGTGTCTGAGAGCTCCAGGAACTACAGGCATTGGCACTGGCAGCCCCTGCACACAGGAGGGGCTGCTGTTCGGAACGCAGCATTTGCACACCCACGTACGCTCTGCATGGAGTTGCTGAGGGGAGGAGGGTCTGTGGAGACATCTCCTTGGCTGGGGAGCAAGCATCCAGCTGGGCTCTTTCCTGTGCCCCAGGAACTGTGGGTGCTCCAGCAAGAGCATAACCGTCAACTGCAGGCTGCCGGGACCTCCAAGCTGGATTCGGCACTTCTTTGTAAGCAATATCACTTCAAAACCCGGGGCGTGGCGTGTGGGCAGAGCTCGGTAAATCGTCAGGCCCCTCACCAGCCTGTGAGCCTGCCCTCCAGCCAGGTAACGGGAGACGGGGCATCCACAGCGCCGTGCAGGCTGGGAAGGGCCCTGCAGAGCGTTCTATTTCGGGATGCGGCACACCCGTGACACTTGGCCGCTAGCTCCCACTCTTTTTTAAAGCCCGGACTCAAATGGGATAGACATGCCAGCGTCTGGCCAAGATGACAAAAGCGAAACCTCTTGAAATACAATACAGATGCAGCAGAAGTGCTCAGGGGCCAGAGAGAGAGATCATTTTGGCAATCTGAACAGATCACTCTCAGGATTCCTTCAAATTTATGTTTAAAGGTGAAGGTGCTGGTCTTTTGAGACGTGAATGCCTCACCGGGTATCACGACTTCCTATCTGCACAGTTCTGGGCCACATGCATGGTATTTTAGAACTTACTGCCTCATTTCAGCCTCGGAATAACCCTGTGAGGCAGGGACCACCACCTGCATTTTTTACAGATGAGAACACTGAGGTTCAGAGAGGTGATGCGGGGTCAGTCATGTCTTATTGTAACCTGGACACTGACGCTATGGGAAAAATCTGACTATGCTACGAATTTATGTGGCTAAGGGCTAAAAAGCTTAGGACCTATTTCCTAACTCTGATGTTATTACTTTGACTATAATTACCAGCTTCCCTTAATGTGCTGAAGACCAGCATTGAGAGACGGCAGAACACAGACTTGCTGATTCGTGTTTATTCCATAATGGAATCTCTACCTTTTCCACCTAGAACATAATCCGTCCTTTCTAGTTTGTTTCTGTTTATCCCAGCTGACATTCAACCAGAATTAAGTGTTCTCTCCTTCCACAACACTACTGAGAGAAAGAAGAGAAGGGAGGGACTTAGCAATAATCCCATGGAAAAGCTGGGCTTTCGCAGACGAGCCCGGCTAATCGGAGCATCTTCCTAGGGATATAAGCGAGAACATGAGCCTGGGCATCACCATTCATCAAACGCTACCTTGTTGTATGTTCAGCAAAGCTCCTGAGTGAACCCCATGACATCATCACGAAGGGGTTGGGATAGGGGGATGAGGACCTCCCAGATGTACAGGGCCTCATTTTGAGTCTGCCAGTAAATGAAATTCTGTTTAGAGTGATCTACATTTATCAGACACAGCCGCTGTGGAGGTCACCATCAAGGGGACACTTATTTTGCAGTTAGAATAAAGGAAAGCCTTTGAGAAGAGACGCTGGCCGTGCCTGTCTTCAGAAATGCAACCATCGGTCCTAGAGCAGACCCCATCCAGGAGCTCAACTTCAGAGAAAAGCAATCCCTGCCTCCCTGCCCGGATCCTCAGGAAACAAATGTCACCTCTGTGCTCCTTCTCTGACTCTCGGGAG
Source organism: Myotis lucifugus (assembly GCF_000147115.1). Lineage (NCBI taxonomy): Eukaryota > Metazoa > Chordata > Mammalia > Chiroptera > Vespertilionidae > Myotis > Myotis lucifugus. The sequence goes on along the minus strand of NW_005871091.1, from coordinate 2,485,405 downwards.
CTAAATTTCTAACTTTTGGGAACTTTTGGACAAGCTACAGAGCTGGGGCTTCAGGAAATACTATGTGCCAGGAACGCAGGTAAAACTCTTCATTTAAGTAAAAACAAACAAACCACACACACACACACACACACACACACACACACACACACACAGGGGTGGCTGCTGCCAGGGCTCCTGCTGCATTTAAGGGAAATTTGGCGCTGAATCCTAGGAGGTGACAGCTCTACTCCGCACCACACTGGGGAAACCACCTATCTGAAGATGGGAGGTGGGGGGTGGGATTTAGAAGGAACACATGGACAAACTGAATTTTACATGGGACTTAGATAAGAACAAAAATTAGCCTATTACTCACCTTAAGCCTAAACCTGCCCCTCTGCAACCTCCACCCACTGGACAGAATTCTACCAACCAAGCTCATCCAATCCCCCTCTCCGCCTGCAGATCAAGGGCAGCCCTTGCTTCCCTCCCAGTCCTCTATCCCGAACTCCCTATGGTTTCCTCAATGTCAGGGCGGCAGGGCAGGAGGATTCTGTTGGCTCCCAGAGGGAGTGAGCTTCCTTCCCATGGGGCACAGAGTGAGTGTCCAGTGACCAGGGAGGGTGCTGAGGAGGGGCCCTGGACTAGGCTGCCCAGCAATCCCTCACTCAAGTTCTCTCACTGGAGAGCATCACAGGGAGGGGGGGGGGACAATCACAAATCGAGGCGGCACAGTTCACACTGGGGTTGGAACCCATTAGCTGGTAGTAAAAGCAATTTAATGGGCCACAACTGGCATTTTAAAAGGAAAAAGAACATCAGAAGACTTCAGAGTACTTTTGCATTTCCTATTATTTTATGAAATGTTTGCTCAGTAATTTATATATAACCTGTGTAATGAATCAAAACATATTTTTACCGTGGGGTTATGATTTTAAAAACGCATTATACATATGTATGTATACACACACACATAATATATACATAACCCATCATGCCATTTTAACCCTTTTCGGTCCAACCTCGAGGCTGACTCGACAGACCAGGCGCTAGGAGCAGGTCCAACGTCGAGCAATAAGAACATTAAAAAGTTCAACATTCAATCCCGTCAATTAACTTGGACCAGATTGTTTGAATTCCAAAAATAACATTGGACCGCAAAGGGTTAAAAGCATTCCTTGAATAGAACTTGCTCTTTGGTAACGGCTTGGGGAAACCTTGGTAGGGTCATTTCAAACACATATTCTTATAGACAATGCCTTCACTTTGCGTCCTTGGGCTTAGGAACTGACCTGCTAGGTGGCGCGTCACTACACTGTCCCTCAGTGCACCGGGGTAAAGGGCCAGTATGGGGGAAAACAAACCACTGTGTGCACAGCCATGGTTACCCAATGAGTCCTGATGGACATCTCTTACACCGGCTTGAAATTTAACTTCACTGTAAACACAGTCCGATCGCCAATGTCTGCTACTGCAGGGGAAGAGGTGCACAAAGAAGGCAAAACAGAGCAATAAACTAATATTTGGCCTTCAAACATATTCAAAGGTAAAATGTGATCATGTGACTACCATTAAAGAAAAAGAAAGGGTAAAAAACAAGATGGCATTCTATGTGTGAGTTGACATCGCCGGCTTGGTGGTGGTCTCCCGGCCACAGTGAGCGCAGAACAGGATTCAATATTCCCGAACATCCATTCATTACTTTTCCTGGTGGAAGTTTCCCTCCCTCAGAAAAATAAAAGTACCCATAATAAAGGGCTTAAGTTGCCATGGGGAAAAACAGAGGCATGGTGGAATCTGCCTAGTACCTGTTCAAACAGCCACAACTTTCCTGTGCCCTCCCCCTCCATTCCAAACACCTTTCTGCCCAGAAAACCCACGTGTCAGCACCAGCGCAAAGCTGGGGCCAGACACCAAGCCCTGAGGGGTAAACAACTCCTATCACAGCCCTTATCTGGTTCGCAGACCGTCTGCACTGGTGGATTCACTGAGGAGAGAAGCTGGCCCAGCTGGTTCTTCTTTCTGGCTCCTGCCACCGGGATCTGACAGAGAATGCTTAGCTCAGAGAGCGCCTGTTATCCTGAAGAGCCTCAATTCTAGCCCTTCGGAGACACATGCTCCTTGATCTGTACATGACTGTTTTACAAACTTGTCTTCCAAGCCCTGCCTGCAGGAGCAGAAAAGGACTTTGTTCTTTGAACACAGGAGCTCTACAGGCAGGAGGGGCGGGGACGGTGAGGGAGGCAGGACCCAGTGGGGGAGGCAGGACCAGGTGGGAGTGCAGAGAGGCAGGACCAAGACTGGACAGGAACGAGCTGATTCAAATTTCAACCTCTGTTACGCCCTCCCACACACACACACACACACACACTTTAATTGGATCATAATTGATGGCACAGTTATATCCAAATGAAGTATTTGGCCACAGTGATAAAATAAAAGAATACATTTTTCGTGATCACTCATTTTTATATACTAAGTAGAAAAACTTTAAAAAAATGTTATTACCTGGTTTGTTCTTGCTGCAGTGTGTTGGGATCAGGTATAAAAAATCTTACTCGAAAATGCAGGGTACAGGGGAAACCTCCTACAACATTTTTCAAAAACAAATTAAATTTTCCCTTTAAAAATAGTCAATGTATATAAGTGGCTGCTCTCCCATCAGTGATACATTTTTCACTGCACTATAGCTTTCCCATTAAGAGCATTAATTTTTAAAAAAAGGAGTGCATAAGTTAATTGACTGCTCAGAAATCATCACGTCTATAAGAAGCAAAATATTGTTTTGCAGCATCAGCATAGAATGAGGCATTATCTACGTTTTATTACAGGTTTAACTTAGGGCTGTGTTCAAACGGTGCACTCCATTATTTGTGTTAGGAATGTAAAAAATCCTTAAATCAGCATAATATACAAAATTCACGAATAAATATTATCTCCCACAGATAGTGATTTTACACTTTTCAAACATTTCCATGTACATTCTCGATTTTAACACTGCTATGAACAGGCGAGGCTGCTACTGCTCGCTCCCTTTTACACATGCGCCAACAGGCTTAGAGGTGTGACTTGCCTTCGGTCACACAGCTGATCACACAACGAGAATGATAGCCCTGTGGTTTCTGATTCTGCTAGGCCACATTTCAAACACATTTTTATACTAAAAGACACATCATGCTTTTAATGCTAAGTGAATCCCAGAAGTGATTAACATGTTAGCAAATATTACATAATTAACATACTCAACTATGGCTTCATGCAACACGACCAAGAGTCAAACACCGCTTGTAGGAATAAAATAAGCCCATTTCTTTTGCTAGCTATAGCAACAGGAGAGTACCAGGTTGTGCTGCTAAGATCCAAGCTCTTCTTAATGTCAATCTCACCCTCTCTGTTACTCAGTAACACTCATTGGCCCTATCTAAGCGCACAGCACTTACTTGCTCTCTGAAACTCAAGCCTTCTCCACCAGGGGCCTCTCACTCACCTCCTCTACCTTAGTTCATGCTGGGCTCCGCCCTTTCCTCTCTTTAGTATCATCTCTCTGATCTCTGGCTTGGGTCAAAGACTTCAATTGGTGCGTGTGCACCTATGAATGTACCTGTGTACAGGTGCCTGGGTGCCAGAGGGTGTGGTGCTGGAACACTGAGTGTGGGCGGACCACCTGCGCATCAGGGGATAGCTAAGTCCTCCCACTGCCTTGGGATGGCCTCCCGGCTCCCCCCACCTCCATCTGTAAGTTGTCACTGTGTGTCTCAGACATGCCTCCAAGTCTTTCTCGTCCTCCTCTGTGCACCCAGAGCATCCTATCATGTGCCCAAAACTATCCTACAACTGTCTCTCCCCTTGTCAGAGTCCCCACGCTCGGCTGTGAGCTCCTTAAGGGCAGGGTCCAAATCTGATTTGGACCAGATTCCCAGAGCTGAGCCCAAGTGCCTTGCCAAAGTCTGAGCTCGGGGCACATTAGCTGAGTGAATGCATCGGTCAGAGAATGAAGGACAGCACCTGTGCGTGCCTGTGTGCACTTATCCCTCTGTGAACTGGAATGAGGCCAGGGGTTATCTGCACAAAGGCTCTGTGCTCCCTGCGGGTACTTCTGAATGCCAAGGGCACACTCATGGGAGGCAGGGACTCTGCGGCCCAGGCTCCAGGTGAGAGCAGCTGTGGGATCAGGGTCTGGGCGACTGTTTCGGCTCCTTCCCATCTGGAGGCTGGGGTGCAGCATTTATGCGTGCACACTTTTGTGTACAAATCCACCTGCCTTCACCCCTCAACCACTCACTGGCCACCTCCTGTGTGGGGGGGGGGGCACTCCAAGGAGTGCAGAGAGGATGTCCCACCCTGCCTCTCACACTGGGCTAAGAAGGCCATCCTCCCTCACCTTGCAAACTGCAAGCTCCTTGACAAAGAGAAAGGCAGGTAACTATGAGCTGAAGGAGAGAATGTTCTGGGGCACGTGAAGCAGATGATGTAAATGTAAGCGGGGGTAGAGGGAGTCGGGACTTGCAGTAGGGAAAGAAATGGGATCTGAGCAGCTTTGAAGAAGGGCAAGATTTGGATATAGGAAGCAAAAGGGAAAAGCATTCCCAACAGAGGGAACAGAATGAGGGAAGGCACAGAGGAGTGTGTGGGGCCCAGCAAGTCATCCAGGTTTGTCTGGGGCATAAGGTGCATAAAGAGAAATAGAGTGTGATGTTGAGAGCCCACCTAAGTGGGAATTAGCCTGCACTGGGACCTCTCACGGGATGAGCTATATGTTACACTTGTGACATCATCTATGCCTCGGTTTCCCGTGACTGGAATTAAGCTGCTGGGAAGGACTAGGTGTGTGTGCCTGTCTCTCTTCCCACCCTGCCTCTCACTCTGGGCTAAGAAAGGCCATCCTCTTTCCTTGTAAGAAGAAAGTGGGTTCCCTGGCTCTTGGCTGCCTTCTTTCACCCTCCCCCATCTTGCTCACAGCTGGTGAGGAGCCCTGGAGGCTGGTCTGGAAGCATCTCACTCACGCTGCCTGGACCACCTGGAGTCCAGGTTCCAGATGTTACAGGCACGCTGATGATCAGAGGGGAGAAGTGGGCCACGATACACTAACACCAAATGAGTGTCCAAATGAGTGAGAAGGTCACACCCACCTTTTAACTGCTTCCTGATGGGCTTGCTTGATTCCAGCCACCTCTGCTGGTTAAGAAAACATAAGATATAAAAAAACCAAACTGTGCAGAAGTCTAGCACATCTTAAAGGGATGGTACTCACGGGAGAGTCCACTGATCCATCGCCATGCTGCAAACCAAAATATTCCTTTTCGGTCACACACAAGTGGTTATATGCCATGTCCAGAAGAACTTGACCGGTGTCCTGTTTCTAGGAATAAAAAGTCAAGTGGGTAAAATTTTAAAACGAATTAAGAACTAGTGGTTTAAAATCTTTCCTGTAGCCCAGCCGGTGTGGTCCAGTGGTAGAGTGTCAACCCATGAACCAAGAGGTCAGGGATTCGACTGCCAGTCAGGGCACATGCCCAGGTTGTGGACTTGACCTTCAGTAGGGGGCATGTGGGAGGCAGCTGATCAATGTTTCTATCTGTCTATCCTCCCTCGCTCACTAAAAATCAATAAAAAAAATAACATTTTATTTTTTAAAATCTTTACTGTAAATAAGGAGTTAAAACATTCAGAGAGATTTTATGTGCACACACATCCCCCGACAAGAAATGCTTTAATAAATTCAAGTTAAGAAGCCACATGGTACGTATGGGAAGTAGGCTAAGGAAAACAACATGAGCAGGACTGAAGGCCGTCCAGTTTAATTTTGTCAGACTTCTTGCTTCCCCTTAGCTGAGATTCCCAAGTGATGATGCCTTAATTGGGAAACTCAGCAATCACAGTGGGAGCACCTCCCGGTGCCCCACCCATGGCTTATCCCCAGCACCACGCTAATCCCACACGGGCTCCCACAGGCTCCTCAGGAGGCACAGAAGTGTCCAAAGGGATGAACAAACTCTCTGCTAACCACGTGAAGGAAGAGGGCGAGGAACACTCCCATGACACCCAAAATACCCTCAAAGTGAGCTGGCATGTGACACCCTGGGGGATTATCTGCCTCACTGCTCCTCGTCATCTGAAGTGAGAAGCCGGTGGGGACATGCAAACACTTCACATCCAGAGCGGGACTCGGCCGCCTTCACCACTCAGAGCGGATGCGGCAGGCGCGAGGCTGAGCATGGGGACAGAGGCACAGTGGGTGTCCCGTTCCTGCCCTCCCGAGGGGCCAGCCGGTGGAAGCTGCACTGTGCCTCGGAGTGTCGAATGCTGTCAAGGGCTGTGAAACGCTCAGGGCACAGTGAGCACACAAGAGGACAACACAAAGGTTCAACGTCCAAGCAGCCTGGGGGCGAGCAACCCCTCCTGCAGCCCCTGAGCCAGGTCTGGAAGGGTGGTCTGGGAGGGTGGTGGGGCTGCGTGACACCTTCCCTCCAGGTGCAGGAGCTGAGAAAAGCCATTTGAAGCAGGCACCCCGGGCACAAAGGCAGGGGCTGGGAAACAGCGTGGGGCGTTGGGAAAGCTGCAAAGTCTACTTTAATGCTCTGACTTCTCAGGAATCCTTTGAACCAAACCACTTAACTGAAGGACAATGTGAATCAGAAATAGACCGTGTATAGAAGAAGCAAAAGCAGGTTTTTTTTGGGGGGGGCGGGGCGGGGTGCAGATAATGTACCTGAAAATAGGTCGCAGCGACCAGGAGGAGGACATTAGGTAACTGTCAGGCCCCCTCCTGCAGGCTCTGCCTTGGCTTGGTCTCATGTTATCTGATCTGATGTGGGAACACGAGACACGCCCAATGCCCGAACACATCCCCTTTCCCCGCAGAGGGCCTGTACCTGCCACTTCCTCTGCCTCGACAACCTCCAGCCCAAGGGAATCACGATGGTGTGGAAAAGATGACTGGCCCACTCATTCCGAACCATGAGATTCTCTCCCCCTAAATGGAGACATTCTCTCAATGCGTCAAAGAGCTATCTGCTCCCCGTGTTGAAATGATTACTTCTATGACTTTATATCAGATTAAATATATTATTATTATTATCATTATTGTTTCTGTTAATCCTCACCCCAGGATATTTTCCCACTGATTTTCTAGAGATTGGAAGGGAGGGGGAGAGAAAGAGAGAAACACGGATGTGAGAGAGACACAACGGTTGGTTGCCTCCCACACACACCCCACCAGGGGCAGGGATCCAGGCTGCAACTGAGATACGTGCACTGAACCGGAATCAAACTCCTGATCCTCAGTCCATGGGCCAACTCTCTATCCCCTGAGCCAAACCCGCCAGGCTTAATCTATTATTAATAACTATAATCCACTGAACATCTACGAGGAGCCAGACATCATGCTAATACGTGCTCTTTTTAAACACAATGTCTCATCTTTGCAAAGTCACCATCAGCAACCTCTTCGCCGATAAGCAAACAGGCCCCGGAAAACTCCGTGTCTTGTGCCATCGGCCGAAGGATGGTCTGCCTGCCTCAGGCCCACTTAATACTAAAGCCTGCCTGTCCCCCTGCCCTGCCTCTCCTCCTCCGGAGTGCATACCACTTCCATTCCAGTATCTCTTGTACACATCTCGCCCAGTTCTCAAAAGAAACAGAAACATAATAAAGGGGCACACTTATAATAACACTCTTCCCAATCCAGTCCCCATCCCGCGAGAGGTCGTCGGTCCATGGCCAGTTCGCTCCCTGGGCTGGGCAAAGGACAACTGATGTCCAGGTCAGCTTCTCTGATGATGCCGTCCCTGGTGAAGACAGTCCGGGCTGAAGGGTCTGAATGAGACAGCGCAAACAATCCCCACAAGTACAAAAATATGAGGCACCGAGACTCTCAGCTGACAGCAGGCCCTCAAGTTCAAGTTCAACGTGAGGAAGCTTTGACCAGGCTGCTGGGAGCTTAGGGAGGCAACCCTGGCAGCAGCGTGATGGTAACAAAGACATTCTCAACTCAGAATGGCCGGGCAGCCGCTGAAGGCCAGGCTGACGGGATTCCCACTCTGGGTGGGTGCTTCCCGTGTCCCCGTCTACAGGGCTCGTCACTCCTTACACACGTTCTTAGCTGGGATTCGAAGACCCTTGCTCTTGGTGTCCTCCTCCCTCCCTGGATAGTCCTCTGTCTGCTTTAGTGCTCTGTCCTCCTCTCTCCAACCTTTAAACATCGAACCTCCTTCGTATCTCCTGTCTACTCACTTCTTAGGGGACCTCATCCAGTTTCATAGCCCCAGACCCCATCTCTACCCTGGGAACACCCACATATGTATCCCAGCCTAGACCCCTGACTCACATATCTACTACCATGGCTACATCCCCTCACAGGTGAGTAACAGGCAACTTGAATGGTTACAACAGGATGGTCACTTCTGCTCCTCTTGCAGCCTTTCTCATCTCTGTAAACTGCAACTCTGTCCTCCTGACCCTAGAGCAGTGATGGCGAACCTATGACACGCGTGTTAGAGGTGACACACGAACTCATTTTTTTGGTTGATTTTTCTTTGTTAAGTGGCATTTAAATATATAAAATAAATATCAAAAATATAAGTCTTTGTTTTACTATGGTTGCAAATATCAAAAAATTTCTATATGTGACACGGCACCAGAGTTAAGTTAGGGTTTTTCAAAATGCTGACACGCCGAGCTCAACAGGTTCACCATCACTGCCCTAGAGTCACCTTGAGGCTTCTTACACATCCCAATCCCATCTGCCAGCAAGTCCCACTGGCCCCACCTTCAAAATAGCTCCTGACTTGGTTTACTCAGCCACCTCCACACTACAACACTGTCCAATTATCACCTCTCCCCTGGGTTGTTATAATAGCCTCTTAGCCCTTGGCCCCAGTCTACTGTCGACCGAGCATCCAGAGTGACACCTGAGTCAGATCATGTTGAGTCTCTGCCCAAACCTCGAAGTGCTTTCTCTCTCCCTCAGAATGACCTACCAGGCTCTGCACAATCCTCCCCACCTCAACTGACCTGCTATCTCTCTGACCTCTCTTGCCACTCTCCTTGCTTATTCTTCTCCCCACACAATGGCTTGCCACACCGTTCTACAACCACACTAACCAGGATTCTGCCCCAGGGCCTTTGCACTGCTGTTTCTTGGACCTGGAATGTGCTTCCTCCAGAGGAGGACAGGATTCTTTTCCTCTTCACTTCCTTTAGGGGAGGCCTTCCCTGTATAAAATGACAACCCCACCGCCTTGTCCCTCCTTGGCACTCTCCATCTTCTTATCCTGCTCGATGTTTCTTCTAAGCACGTAATACCACTGGCATAGTACACATTTGTTTATGGTCCAGTTCCTCTCCGGGATTTTGCTCTGTTTTGGTCACTCCTCTATCCTTTGTACCCAGAACAAAGCCTGGCCCATAGTGGGTGCTCAGTAAACACCTGTCAAACATTCGTGTTCTTGTCAGGAAGAAGTCACAGAGCTGAGGAACAGCTGCAGATTGGCAACATTAACGTTAACAAAGGAGTCAGATATAAATTAACTGTCTGGTTACAGCAACTAGAAGAGATACTTCTGATCTTTGCGGAACAGGTTCAATCACAAAATTCTATAGACGACGATGTCAAAAGGAAACGGCATACAGAACAAAGTTCAGTGAACCAAGAGCAGTTGCTTTTTGAGAGATGTACATATGACCTTGACAAAAGGCCCCTAATCGGTGGTCCCCCAAACTGTAATGCGCATCAGGATTGCTTGGGGAGCCGTTAAAATGCAGATACTCTAGAGAGTATGTTTCAAACACCCAGGAGGGCCGAGGGATTTCTATTTCTAACACGCATCCCAGGGGGTTCTGATGTACTCTCAGAAAATACTGACAAGGGCTGCACCACCCGGAGTACATAAAATTATTTCCATTTTAATTAACTAAAATAAATGTAGCTCATCTGGTGTTCTAGCCGCATGTCAAGTGCTCCATGGCCGCGTGTGGCTAGTGGCCCTGTGTCGGCTGGTATGGATACGGGACACTTCCCGGCATTGCAGGAAGTTCTTCCGGCCAGTGCTGCCCTAGAGGGCAGCTTTTCTACACACTGGTTTAAGAAACAGGTCACAGGTGTATTCTGAGCCCCCTCGATTCTAGACAATTCTAACTAGGCAATTACATGCTCTTGCTGGGCGTGTCCTTCTTCAATAATGCCCCCCATCTGCAAAAGAACGGGGCCACGACCTTAGGGGAGGCCTGGGCAGCTGTGGGAGTGGAAGGGGCAGCTGGGTAGAAAGCTGGGGAATCTCTCTCTCTACTGTCTACTTTCACTCTCTGCCAGGAGACGGGCCCAAACTCCCATGTCCTCAGTCATCTGTCTGCATCTTGTCCCCTGAAGGCAGACAAGGGAGCTGACTTAACCCTGAACCAGGAAGGAGAAATTAGCATGCACCATACTGTGCGGTCAGGAAAACTGCCCTAGTGACCTGGGCTCAGCAGAAAGCAGACTTATGGGTGGGGCAGGAGCCACAGGGGTCAGCTTTGTTGGCCTTTACATTCTTGTGGCCTTTTATCACCCTCCAGTTATTCTCTCGTCCCCCATCTTCTCTTTCTGATACTTTCCCTTGCATATTGAACTTTCCAGGCTGGGGCAGATGCTGGCAGCCAGGCAGGTTGGGGTTGACCCCTTTAGGGTCACAGGATGGGAGAGACAGGCAAAGGTCACGAGCCTCTGTGGTAACTGCAGTGGGGAAGGAAGGAGGGGGGGCAGCGGGGACTGCTACTCTTCATGCATCTTCCTGCTAGGACACTGGAGACCTCATTCCTAACCCTGCCTCTGCCTCGGGCTTGAGGTGGGAGAAGCCAGGCCTCCCCGGAGCCCTGCCATCTGTGAGGCTAACTCTCATTACCTTCCAGACAGGACCCACCCATTTGCACATTTAATGAGCACCTGCTGAGCCCAGTGCCTCACTGGGAATTGAACCTTCGACCTTTCGGTATATGGAATGATGCTCCAACCAACTGAGCCACACTGGCCAGTGCGTGGACATAGTTTTTAAGGGTCTTTCTAGCCCAATCTCAACATACAAGACCTGAGATCTCAAGCTTTCATTTTAAAATGGTTTTCATCTCTTGATTCATAAGATGGAGGAAAAATTATTTCTTAGGAGCATTAACTCAGAAAAAATTAAATGTGGAGAACTTACATTGACTTTAAAGGTCTGTACCAAGCCATCTAGAAAGCGGATGCTGCACACGACTTCGGACCGAGTTTTCTCTTTGGGTAATTCTGAGGTGCGTATGTTATTAATTCTTCCACCAAACGCACGTAATCGGGAGGTCATAACTATCGCTGAATAACCTGCAACAGAAGATGTACCTGTTAGCTCTCTGATATGCAAATTAACAGTTACATGCGAATGCACCCCACAGCCTGCCCGCCCACCCCATACCTGCCTGCTTTGATCTGCACAACAGGAGGACCTCACGAATAATGTGAACTAGATAAAAGACCAGTGTGTCTGCTTAAGTTTTGACTTCTAAGCTCTAAGCAAAGCGTATTGTTAAATTATAATATGTCTAAAGGATTACATGGCTTGTGTTTTATTATCTCCGAGAGATAATATGTACACACATATATATGTATTTCCCATGCTTTTAATTTTTTATGTATGTTTTACTATTTTATATATTTGTGTATCCTACCCCTAAGGTATTACAGAACTAAATGTGATATAAAAATGCCGTAAAATATGAAGACATTTATTGATAAATTAGATTATATTAAAATTAAGGACTTCTATTCATTAAAAGACACTATGTAAAAGAATAAAAAGGCAACCCACAGAAATATTTGCAAAATATATATTTACAAGTATACAAAGAGCTCCTATGAATCAATAAGAAGAAACAAACAAACAAACAAACAACCTGTTAGAATAAAGAAGCCACATCAGTTGTCAGGGAAGTAAAACCACAAAGCACTAGTACTACATACCCACCCGAATGGCCACAGTGAAATCTGACCAAACCAAGTGCTGACCAGGGTGTGGCGCACCTGGAACCTCATGCACAGCTAGTGATGCATTCTGTTTGGCAGCACCTCCTAACCTGAACACATGCATATTCTGTGACATAGTTCTACTTCTAGGCTATTCCCAACAGAAAAATGGACATTTTTCATGACAGCATAGTATGGTGAGTGCTAATTCCTCCTTCCTGGTTCACTAAAATATATGTACAAGTATCTTCATAATAGCCCCAACCTGGAAAAGACAGAAATGTCCCTCAATAGAATGGGTAAGTTGTGGAACAGCACACCATGCATGACTATACAACAAAGGAAATAAAGGAGCCCAGTTTGGCTCAGTGGATAGAGCCTTGGCCTGCGGACCAAAGGGTCCCAGGTTCGATTCCAGTCAAGGGCACATGCCCGGGTTGCGGGCTCAATCCCCAGTAGGGGGCGTAGACAGCCGATCAATTGTTCTCTCTCATCATTGATGTTTCTCTCTCTCTCTCCCTCTCCCTTCTTTTCTGTAATCAATAAAAATATATTTTAAAAAAGCAGTTCTATGAATTTTTTTAAAAAAGGAACCACATTCAACATGAATGAATGTCTCTAACGTTATGTTGAGCAAAAGCAGCCAGACCTAGAGCAGGAACACAATTACATAAAGTCAGATGGGCACAAGATTTATTGGGATAATCACCTAGTAAGTTATGTACCGTAATGTCTAATCACTAGGGTGTAACGTCTAATTATCTGAAACTAATAGAATAATGTATGTGAACTGCAACTAAATTTTTTGTTAAATGATTTTTAAAATCCCACACTTTTCCCTTTTGGTAGCCCTTTGGGGCTCGGTGGGATGCTGCCCCATTCATGAATCACTTAATAAATCCAATCACATCTTCAAAAAAACAACAGGCAAAAGTAGTCAATGTTTATATAGAAAACAGGATGGTTACTTTTGGGTGTAGGGACTGAGGGGGCCCAGGGTCTTCTGGGATGCTTATACTATTCTATTTCTTGATCTGGATGCTAATGAGACTGATGTATCCACTTTATGAAAATCCATCAGGCTCTACACTTATGATTTGTGCACCTTTATGTACACATATTTCAATATCAAGTTTATTTACGAAGAATACATGTATGAAGAGGGGATTCGTGGGCAGGTTAGAATCTGACCACAGTATATCCAGGGAACAGTAAGGTAAGTGGTTTTACTAGTGAATGCAATTGTGGAGTGGTAGGCTAATGATCCAAAAAAGTGTGCAACTGAGCACATGGCCCCATCATGCAGGTAGGAAGCTAAGGATCAAGGTCAGCGTAAGGAATGAAGAAGGTGTAAATCTGACAAGGTTGGGCAGAAGAGCAGCTAAAGATGAAGGACCTAAGGGCAATTTAATGTTCCTTTTTATTAATTCTCCACAAACTCTCTGTAATGCACTGGGCCTTTGCACATGCTGTTCCTTCTGCCTGAAAGCTGTTCCTGCTTTGTGCTTGAATAACTGCTACTCACACCTCAGTGCTCAGTACAGCATCACCTCCTCAGGGAAGCCTTCCTGGTGTCCCTGACCACTCACTTGTGTTATAGGCTCTCCTCTACAGCGCTCATCATAATTTCACATTTATAACTAACTAGAGGCCCGGTGCATGAATTTGTGCACTGATTGGGTCGGGCTGGCTGGGGGAGGGGCTGTGGGCAGTTGGCGAGCCCGTCCCCCATCGGGGTGGGGGGTGGGGGTGATCAGGAGTGGGGCCAGCTGAGGGGAGGGACCAACCAGGGAGGGCCCCCTGGTCGAACTCTCAGTCAAACCCCCTGTCAAGGGGACAATTTGCATATTAGCCTTTTATTATATAAGGATGACGCGATTATTTAACATTTACTCCTCCCACTTAGAGTGAGCTTCGTGAGGGTAGGAACCAGGTCTGATTTTGCTCACTGTATCTCCAACACTTAGCTCTGGGAGGCAGTCAATGAATTTCTCAATGAATCAATGAGTGAAAGGCAGAATGAGATTAAAAAAAAATGAAGCCAAGAGTTACAGTGTGGATAAACAGCAGTTCAACATGATCGACAAACGTGTGCTGGTGGGAGCAGGCAGGAAGAAGGACGGGGTCGGGGCTTCACGCAGAATGCAGCATGGGGCTGTCCCGCAGACCAGGGCTCCTCACGCTGGGGATCTTAAGATGTAGGCTCAGATTCAAGTAGGCCTGGGTGGAGCCCTAACGCCTACATTTCTTGGTCTCCCAGATGATGCTGGGGCTGCTGACCTGGGGTCCACCCTGGAAGGGCAAGCCACACATAACTGGAAAAGCAGCACCCAACATCAGGGCAGGGCCGGAGCTGGGAATCAGTAGCCAGGGAGGGATGAGGACAAAGCAGAATCAAGCCTCGGGAGCCACAGATCACGGCTCAGCTGCAGGAACTGAAAGCACAAAGGAATGGAAGCTGAGTCGAAGATACATCCCAGAGAGAGGGTGCAGGGATCCCTCATCCTGTTTAAGGGGCTCCAGGTGAACCTCCATTCTCCTGCAGGGAGGAGTAGGGGATCTCGTGTTAATAATAATAAAAAAAAATTCCTGGGACCAGCAGGGGAAGGATACTTGTTCTAAAACTTGCAAAATTCCACCCACCCCACCACCTCCACCTTGCCATTTCCAATGCAAATGTCACAGGAGCAGGGATGCATTTTCTGAGTAATACCAAAAGTTATCAAATGACAACAAATGTGTTCTGTTCCATAATGCCTTAACCACGCTGAATTTAAGACGCCAAATTTATTGTTTAGTCCTTTTCTAAGAATTTCAGGTGGGTTAGGACTTTTTTTTAAAAGATACAATAGAACTATTAGTGGGAGGTGCACATCAGAGTCGTCCTCCCCCCGGCCCCCGCCCCCCCCCCCCCACGGGGGAGCTTTTATAAAATATGCCTGTCCTGGCCCCATCCATAGATGGTGATTCAGCATCTGGGGGTGGGGCCCAGAATGGCATTCCCTTTGGGAAGCTCTCAAAGGGAGGGCCTGATAGTCAAGGGCTAGAGGAGTGGGGTTTCGGGTACCTTTCGGCGTGCTGCCCATGGTCAGACTTAGAATATAGGCTCTGCAGAATCTGAGCCATGCATGGTGGGGCCACTTGTGGGAATCAGGCAGGTCCTCAGAACAGCGAAAACAGAGAGCGAATCATAACCACACCATGACACAGAAAGAAACCCAGAGGTGATTTCAAATAGGAGCTGCCAAATGAAAGTCACCTGGGTGGAAGGACCCCTGCAGGCACTGATTTTCAAGCCGCTCCTCACCTGAGACTCCCTACCGCTAGCACCAGCGTGGGTACCAGCGGGTCTTCTGAACTTAACCATAGTGAATGGTGCTGCCCAGCAGAAGCAGGTAGCCAGCTGACAAAATACGGTAAACCGGCAACCCAGAACAGACACACTTTGTCCTCCTCACAGCAACCTCTGTTCCACAAAGGGGTTGGAATGGCACTTAATGACAAGTCATAAGTAGGCACTTCACAAAAGTAGCAGAAATGTTCTTCCCACCCTTGTTCCTAAGGCAAACCTTGATAAGAGGAAGCCTGATAATAAATAACCACACAATCAAGCCATGAAGTGTTTTCAGATTGTCTTGAAATGGCATCTTAAACAATCCAGGCAGGACAATGGGTGCTGACTAACTGCCCTGTTTCCTGTACCACAGCAATTGCGGCCCTCGGGGTTTCTATGGCTTCCTTTATAAGCCTCTTAATTCCAAACAAAGCCACAACCCGACCAGGAACGCTCTGGCCGCTCCCACCACAAATGATTGCAGCTGCAGCTGATGCATTTATCAACATGGGAGCCAAGCTTGCTCTGCCCATACTTTTTCAAAAAGCAAATAGTTACGAATCTGTTCTGCCCTGTAAGAATAGAGGTTCTACTGTAACTATAGTTTTATCAAAGATTCTACTTGCAAAACATAGAAAAGAGGCCACATCTCACTCTGTGCACAGTAGACCCCCGTAGGTACAGCGAGCGTTGAGGGCTAGACGTGTAAAGTACCCACACAGCTAAAACAGAGAGCTAATCAAATTAAGTGGGACACATACCAGGTACTCAATAAAAGACATGTTATTAATAACTAGTAGCCCTGCGCACGAATCCATGCGCCAGTAGGTCACTGCCACCCTCCTGTAGCTCTCTGCCCACTGCCCGCCCTCCTGTAGCTACCCCCCTCTCTCCTTCCCCTCCCCCCCCCCCATAACTTGCTGCCCTGCCCCCTCCTGTAGCTCTCCGAAGCCCACTTGTACCTCGCTGGCCCATCCTCCTGATGATCCGTGATCTGGCTGTGACACACTTGGTCATTACGCTTCAGGGTGTAACAGCTAATTAGCATATTTCTCTCTTATTATATAGGATACCAAACTTCTAATGCCATCAGGTGCTGACTGTAAAGTCTGTATTTTGTAGGCAAGCCTAACTTAAAAATACCTTACAAATGTATAAAATGTTCTGTTTCTTAAAGTTCTATTTGTTTAAATAAAGACAACCTGCTAAAGTTAAAAGAGAGTCGTCGTAGATAGGAGGTAGATTCTGGAACTTCTCTACAAACTCAATGGAGCCAGAAGCGGCAGTAGCCGGGTGTCGCAGACCACCACACCCTGGTGCTCAGAACTGGGTCACACGGCTTAACCACTGTTCCCTCTGGGCTCCTCATCTGCCCTGGAGCCAAGACCGGGGAAGAGGTGATGCTCTATTTCCTAAGGGCCTACATGCTAATCCGGGGAACTGTGTTCTTGCACAAGCCCATGACCACAGACACAAACAAGGAAGCGGAGCACATGCTTCTCCATTAGAGAAAGGTAGAAAGCAACTCCATTTTGATCATTTTAAAAGAAAGCGTTAGGGTGATTGCATACCCTTAAAAAATAAGCAAGAACTTAGACCCCTTGACTCGAATAAAGTGTCAGTTAAAAAGGAATGAAAGGAAGCAAGCAGTCCTGATATAAACACGTAATTTGTGAGTAAACAGTGCACATGAACCACAGGTACCTCTCTACTACCTGAATCATCAAGCTGATCTGGGCCAATGCTACCACCTCGTGGCCAGCAGAGGAAATCACGCCACCTCTCACTGACTTCCTTCTTCAAAGGAAACATGTCAGCTTTGCTCCCTTCTATCTTATCACAGGCCCAATTCTTTTCAAAAAACCTCTCTCACAATATATAAGGCCTCCTCCGTAGCTCAATTCCCTTCTCCTTTTCCCCAACTCTTCTTCCCCAGTGAACTCAGAAGAGCTCTCTTGTTGTTGTTGTTGTTAGGAGCCCCAGCAGATACCCGATCAGCCGGAGAGGGACATCTCTAGCAAACAGAACTAATAAACACTCATGTACAACCAGCCATGTGAGACGGATGACTCATCAAGTTAAGTGTGCTTCCCGTCAGGCACCAATATCTAATAACAATGCTTTACTTGTTTAGCTGCTAATATAATACCAATATTGCTTTCTCCTCTTCACTGTAAACACAGAGTAACTGTGCTGCTTTATGGGTTGGTTAACCAAGTCTTCCGGGGGCAAACCAATGCCCTAAAAATCACTCCCATCAATCGAGGCTTGACTGCATACCGACAGGAGAACATCAGCCACACTTGGGGATTGCTGCGTGTACCTCACACCCGGCAGCTTCTAGTTCTGGTCTGTTTTAAGGCCAGGCCTACGTGGTCCTTAAACTTCTCTGAAGAAAGCAGGGCAGTCCGTTCTAAAGATAAAATTTACAAACATCTGGATGGGGACTGATCCTTTATCAAGCACTAGATTAAGATTAGATCAAGGTGTAGGAATGTACACGTTATTAAGCTGCTACAGAAGAGTGATTAAAATGAGACTTTCTTTTTAACCAGAGACTTAAATGAAACTTTAGTAGTTAAGAATCATCTGGGGGAAGCTTGTTAAAACACAAATTCTTGGCACCACCCATAGAGATTCTGGTTTAGTAAGGACCCAGGAAATTGCATTTTCAAACTTAAGGAATTTTTTTGAGCTTATGGAAAAGCTGCAAGAAAAACAGAACTCCCCACCCCCGCTTAGTCTGAATTCAACTGTTTTTATTTTGCCACCTATGCTTCTCTCTCTCTCTTTCTCTCTCCTGCATCCTTACCCTAGGCTTTTAATGGAACACTTGAAAACTGTAGCTATCTTAGCACGTATCTCCCAAGAACAAAGACAGTTTGTAACCACAGCACAAACATCACTGATAAAGCACTTATGTAATATACAATCCGTATTAAAATCTTGCACATGGTTCTGATGGCATCTTTTACTTCTGTCCTTTGGCTCCAAACCAGGACCTTGCCTTGCATTAACTGTCATATAGAAGTTGCATGTCTAATGAGCACCTGCAGAGGACTGGGATGCAGGGGGTCTAAGCACCTGGCACCGTGGAAAACACTCAACCAGGCGATGATCTTCAGAGTTCCTTTGGGTTTTGACCGTCTGAGCCCACAGCCAGGGGCTCGGGCAGGTCAGCACCCTATGTCAGTGTTCCTGCCCGTGTTACCAGTTGATCGCGGGGCTGCACAGTTTCTACAACTTCCACAGCAAGCACTTCCCGGAGCGCTGCAGGGACAGACTTTGCAGTCTGTATGCCAGTGCCCTGATCAGCACTGTTGTCATAACAGGAAGAAAGCAAAGCGAACATAATGTCAGTTCAGAAAGGATTCTCTCACTGGATATTACATAACCAGATGTCTTGGCTTGTTCCTTCAAATTAGTTTGCCTCTCTCACAGACAGCAATTCTGAACAATTCATAATATCCATGTTATAAAAAAAAAAGAGACCGCAGTGCCTTTGTTATGCACACTTCCTCAGACATGAGCCAGACTGGACTACGTATGACTGTCACAGGGAAGAAAAGAAATAAAAGGAACAGAGATGTATGCATTTTGTATGATTCATTAGGCTTTGCAAATGTTATTAATGAAACTCAGCCCAACAAATGAAAAATTCGTGATTTCAGCTTTCATTTGTGAAATGCCCCTATATTTTAGAAAACATTTCCATAAATTCGATTCCACTTTATTAATTTTAAATTATGTGCAGCTGATAAGCAAATTACCATTCAACTGGTACATGAAGTTTAATTTCCCTCATGACTATGTTTTCATAAATTTATCAATACTACCTTCTGCCATTTTTCCACTTAATTGACTTTTTTAATTTCCAAGGTACAACACTGCATAACAAAGATAAATATACTTATTTTAAAAACTAGCTTATAATGTAAACATCACTAGTGAATAATTCCTAAATTGGAAAAAATGTCAATTCATTAAGGAAGGCATTTTCACATTTATTTCTAATTCAACGGTAAAGCCAATAAACTAATTTGTCCTGAGCCTATAAACCAAAAGATTAATTTTTAAATAACATCTTTAAAGCTTAAAGCTTGCTAATGAATACAATAATCCCAACCAACTATGGAAATACTGATGCACAAGACTTATTTTTAATGTGTGTGTGTGTAAAAGTACTTAATACCTTTTATTTATAAAAATGCTTCCGTGAATGTACTTATGAAAGGTTTTAACTCTGACTTCACATTATTTTCCACCAAAGGGGAAAAAATGCTCACACAGTCATTTTAATAACACAGCTCAATACTAAAATTATCTTGCATTATCAATCCTAATACTCCAGAAGTACAATATTGGAATCAAATCATTTGTTCCACAAATCCTATAATTTGTTCAGGGAGTAGGTCTCCAACTGGAGCCCCCGGGAAGCTGGGTGGAGTAATGCGTAGGGTTACTTTCCTCAAACAGAGACCCGTAATTAGCACTCTTGCTCTCATTCAACGTCAAAATGTCAAATAGTTTTCTTGTTATGGAGTGGGGTTTATTTATAGGTTCGACACCAGGGCACTTGCAAAACTAACGAAATAAAAGTTATACTTGATACTGGGAGGATAACAAGAAGTAGCTGTAAGCTCCCTGAAGGGCAAGATAAAGAATGCTGTGGGAGTTGCAGGCAGTTTCTGGAAAGAGGTAATGTTGCTATAAAGAGAAACCAACCTCTTATGTTCCATGAGCTGAGTTCTCAGGGTTGGGATGGGAAGCAAGGTAACTTAAAAACACACTCCACTCCAAAGACACCAGAAAACTCACGTGTTAAACTTGTGAGTATATTAAATTAAGTCGTCACCTCCCCCCCCACCCCCACCCCTGCTTTTTTCTCAAAGGATCACACAGAGGGGGAAAAGCACAAATTCTAAGAGCATGGCTCTCAAGAAGCCTGGCAGGGACCCCCTCATGGCCCTTTTCAAATATGACACTTCCCCCTAGAGGTGACCACTCTCCTAACTTTTAACAATATTTTCATGAGATTTTTGCTGTTGTTAATTCTCACCGGAGGATATTATTTTTCCATTGATTTTTTAGAGCGAGTGGGAAGGAGGGGGAGAGAAACATCGATGTGAGAGAGACACATCGATTGGATGCCTTCCAACCAGGGCCGGGGATTGAGCCTGCAACCGAGGTATGTGCCCTTGTCTGGAATCGAACCCAGGACCCTTCAGTCCACAGGCTGACGCTCTATCCACTGAGTCAAACAGCTAGGGCCACGAGATTAATTTAAATTCGATTTTTAAGGTTTTGTTTTGCTTCGATGTTTAAGTAGAGGTTACCATGGAGCAGTGCTAGGACAGTCTCTCGCACGCACGTGTACACTTCCGGCAGCTTGTGTGGCGTGGACTGTAGAAATGAGAAGGGCTGTGACTCCGCCTCCCCCCAAGTATGCCGTGAACGGTGCCTGGTAAACTTCTCCCATTACCTGCCGACTTGGTGAACCCAGAAACTGTAGAGGCCAGCGAGCTGGTCTCCTGGGAGGAAAAGGAGACACCGGCCAGCCGCAGGGGGAACTGAACCAAACCATGCTGAGGAGAACGCCTTCCAGCACTCAGCAGCAGACAAGCTGCCCCACAGCCTCCGAGCAACCGGCCAAGTTCCCGGCCCAACTGGAGGGCTACAATTTCACAGACTCATCGATCTTGCGGGTGATTATTTTAGTCTTCGATGGTACACTAGTGAAGGAGCTCCGGACCACTTAGTATTCATTGACTGGGCACCTGCTGGGTGCCAGGCCAGGAACTGGGGTGGGGCGGGAGGGCAGAGGTGCCTGGAGTCTAAGTTCTGAGGGAATAAAAGCCCACGTGCCAGAGGAACAGGGGAAGGCTCCTGACTGGGTTGGGGTGGGACAGGGGCCCAGATCACAAAGGCTTCCTGGGGGATCTTGCAGGGCCAAGGGAAATGGGCCAGGCCGAGGCAGTGCAGCCCAGAAATGACACTGTGTGTGCACAGACAGGAGAAACCGGGGCATTTTAGAAACTCCACGGAAACAGATCTGGTAGGAGTGTCTGAGGAATAACTGAAATCCCAGGGAAATCTCCGGGAAGAGATTAGGTTCTTCACAAATCCAAGGGGCTATGACACAGAAGAGGCGTCAGGACACGGTGTGAGGCCCTGGGAAGGCCGGTAGGGATGACATCTGGCAGAGACTTAGACTGGAAGCCCAGCTCAGCCACTTGTTAAGCTGTGTGAACTTGCCGAGGTCACTCACCCTCTCTGAGACTCGGTTTCCTTATCTATAAAAGGGGGGACATTTTCTCTGCTTTCCAAGGTTGTTTTAAGCACTGACGATAATACCTATGCACATTAACCGGCACCGAGCAGGGCCCATCAAGGGTACTTATTCTTACTCTGATCATTAGACTGATTATTTTAGAGCCCAAGGTTTCAAGGGTTTGAAGAAGAAATGAACCAGAAGGAAGAGTTTCTCAACAGTCAAGGCTGCACAAACATGGAAGGGGCAGGCTTGGGAGAGAGGGAGCCCCCCATCACTAGAGGTAACCAAGCAGAGAACCTGGGTAAAACTGCAAGGGTCAGATGAACTCTGAGCGTCTAGGACCGAGATTCTATCATGAGTTTTTTTCAACAGTCCCCAAGTTTAATTTCTGTACCTGTCAGCCCTACATGCACTACTCAAATTTGGATGATCTTACATGGATTTCTCCTGGGAAATAATTCTAAACAGACCCCTCATACCTCAGTCTTGGAAAATAAACTAAGTGGCCCATCAAATCATGAAATAGGGGGCAAAACAACACAAATACACAGAGAGCAATACACCAAGCTCAAAATATAGACAATGGAATAAATACGTTTTCTACTGAGCAGTTTCTACCTAAAATTAAGCCATTAAACTCTTTCCATTCTCCCTCTGAACAGTTCTACTAGGCCCAAATAGACTGGAAAACAGGATGGAATAAATTTGCTCTGCAGGGATGTGAATCCAGTTGCATAAACTTTACAAAAACACTGTGCTAATATTTGCCCTCGGGGCAGAGACACGCCCACTTGGGTGTCAGTCCATGATATTTCTATCTTCGGCTCCAGTCCCCACCCCTGCACGGCTAGCTCAGAGCAGCAGAAGTCTTCAGAAAACGGCTAACGTCACTTTGAAAGGTTTGAGATGTGCTAATCGCAGCGCATCCCAGCCAAGAAGCTGGAATCTCACAAGTGGACCATCCCGCCAGCTCTGAGCCTGCCAAGGAGTCTGAAGTCGGCAGCAGCCTGGCCAGAGAAACCCAATCCGCACCGCTGGCAGCCGTCGCCATCATGTTATCTCAAGGAAACACAGAAAAACACCTTCCCACCCCTCCCCACCAAAGCATCACCCTATTTGTCGAGGATCGGCCAAGTGACCTGGGCAGTCACCACCCCATTGCTTTTCCGCGGGGTTTCCCAGCGGAGAGCCTAAAGGTCCTCCCAGCGTCAAAATCCCCTGCCTGCAAGGCTTTCATCTGAGGGGCCATCTCGGGTTAGACCAGGTAGGGTAACACTGCCAGGGCCTCTCCAAACCAAGATAAAAATGTATTTTTGTGCCGCCTACTAAGGTTCCCAGGGCTTTAGGTCTTGGTGAGATGGGGTCAGGAAACTAAGGAAAGGAAACTGCACGAATTCTGGGAAAGACGTATAAAGGCACACCAAAATGGGAATCCGAGTAACAGTTTTTAGGAACAATCGGACGAAAATAATCTCTTGTTTGCTGCCTTTGGCGCACTTATTTGTTCCGAGGCCTTCCACGTGCTGGGAGATGGGAACAGGGACAGAGACCACCCACTTCTCGATCTCCAGGGGCACTCAGTCAGCCGGACCAGGGGTCTCAGCAAACCAGGGCCCATCCGAGGTGTGAAGGAACCAACCAGACCCGGGTGCCAGTCCCTGCTCCACTGCATCCGGCAGATATGACCGTGGGCAAATTCACTCTCTAAGCCTCAGTCTACTCATCCGTAAGTCATCCTGAGGAGCAGTGACCTTATACCTAACCCAGCAGAGGGCCTGGCCCACTGCAGACACTTGCTCTACACCAGCTGCTATGAAGATTGACTGTATTACCACCCTTTCCACCCACCTCAGGCCTAGTCCCTGGCCTGCTCCCATTCCCAGGCTCCCTGTCCTGAGCAGCAACCAAGGGTCTTACCTACAGGGCTTCAGAGTTTTCCAAATACTTTCGCATCCATTACTCCCGGCTCGACTCATTCTGACTGGGCCTGGAGGGCAGCATTGCTGTACCCATTTGACAGACGGGTAGATTATTGGCAGACTCAGAGAACCATGCTCAAGTCCCACAGTCAGCCTCCAAATGAGGCTACGCTCCCAAGCTCAGTGCAAGACATCGCATCGCACACCTGCCCACTGAGTCCAACGGTTCATATGACTCGGAGGAAAGTGATTCACTCAGGGGAAAGGGCCCCACTTAATCACCATTGTCTCTAATTTACTGACTCTAAGTATATCCTCACCCTGTGAGATAATCTTCAGACACTCCCCACAGTTCACATGCCGGTGAATTTCCTCTTCCGGAAGAAATGGTCCAGGAAACCCCTTTTCTCCCTAATTAATTCTGCAACTACAGAAACCCGAGTAATGACTGGGGTATGTATTACCACATTCCCTCTGTTCTAAGATGACAATGGATTAACAGGTATTTCATAAACTTTAAAGAAAAAGTACATCCCCAGCACCCTTACATTGTGAACACACCTCTTTCAGAATCGGGGAAACGTCGTAAATGACTTCCTCTTACCGTTGCATAAGGCGTGGGCTGGAGTAAGTGCACATGACGTGTCAAGGCCCTCCCAGCTCCACAGGCTGCCACCCTGGGCTAATCATTAACAGCGGGAGTGGGCAGCCTCATTTCCTGAGGTCAGCTTTGGCCTCATGTACTGGTATGGGCTGGGCCTCTCCTACCCCTGACTGGCTCAGAACTCTCCTTCCAGCCCCAGTCCCAGCCCTTTCTACTGCACCAGCCCCTTCTACTGCACCAGCCCCTTCTACTGCACCAGCCCCAGGCATCTCTGAACCACAAAGACTCCTGATGGAGGCCCAGGTGCACAATAGCACCTGGGAGGCCGGGCTTCTCAATGAACTTGAGCTCAACCACACCTTTGCCCGCTCACCTTCAGGGTGATGTGCTGGCTCTAAGCCAAGAATCTCATGTCAGCCAGGGGATGGGGGACTGATGAACTGGGGGCATCCTGGGTTTGGAGGAGCCTGGGTTTCCAGGAGGACCGAGGACAGCCTCACAGCATCTAGACCAGTGGTTCTCAACCTTCCTAACGCTGAGACCCTTTAATACAGCTCCTCATGTTATGGTGACCCGCAACCATAAAATTATTTTCGTTGTTACTTCATAACTGTAATTTTGCTACTGTGATGAATCGTAATGTAAATATCTGATATGCAGGATGTATTTTCATTGTTACAAATTGAACATAATTAAAGCATAGTGATTCATCACAAAACAATATGTAATTATATATGTGTTTTCCGATGGTCTTAGGCGACCCCTGTGAAAGGGTCGTTCGACCCCCAAAGGGGTCGAGACCCACAGGTTGAGAACCGCTGATCTAGACCTTGAGGGTCTTTCAAGGGGCGTGGGAAATCTACCTCCAGGGCAGTAAAAACAAATTGGCTCTGACCGCCCCCACTTCCCCCTCCCCCCAAAGATGACAAACCCTGCAGGGGAAGGAGAGGGCAGTCCAGCAGACCCACTGCCACACATCAGATAAGACCAACACACCGTCTTGTTTGTTTGGGGTGCGATTTTTTAAAAGTTAAATTTGTAATGTCTCTCCAATCACACAGCCCACTCTTTCCCATTATCCCACCACCAAACATTTGTCCAGGTAGTTCAAACACTTCCCTGGTATTTGTCGTTATGGTTTTACAATATCCTACCCAGTGGAATCATAGGCATGGCTGCGTGTTCCGATGACTTCTAACTAGCATGGCTCAAACTTCCAAAAGAACCCACAGTAAACCCAGAGAGGGCGGGAGCATGTGACCAAGGGCAGGCACAGATGTCAGTGAAGTGCGGCCCAGGGGAGCCCTGCTTTAGGGCAGAAGCACCAAAGAGGGGGCCAGACCACCGCCTGGAGGAAAATGGCAAAGCAGACGAACAGGTCCCTGATGATGTGGGGGAAACCACCAGGTGTGCTGTTTTCCCTTTTTCTACCAGGCAGAATGATCTCTGTAAACGGAGGATGAAATGAAAGGGGATGGGCAGGCACTTGTCATCTCACTGGACTCCCACATCAGGAGAGAGAACCTGGCTACAGACTGCAAGGACCACACCGGAGGTGACCTGGCTCAGAGCAGAACCCACACACCCAGTGGCTCCTAGCAGTCAATCTCCCTCCCAGACATTGCACTACCTGCTCTGGTCTTTTTCATTGTGGCAAAACAAACAGAACATAAATTTTGTCATTTTCACCATTTTTAAGTGTACAATTCAGTGAGCTTTAGTAGTTACATTCCCAATGTTGACCATCTACTTCCAAAACTTTTTCATAGAAACTCTGTACCCATTAAGCAATAACTCCTTGTTCCCTCCCTCCCCCAATCTCTGGCAACCTCTACTTCCTGTGTCTATGAATGTGCCTATTCTAGATAGTTCACGTAAGTGGCGTTATATAATGTTTGTTCTTTTGTGTCTGGCTTAGTTCACACAGCCTAATGTCTTCAAGGTCCATCCATGTTGTAGCATGTGTCAGAACTTCATCCCGTGTTAAGGATGACTCACAGGCCATGGTATGGATAGACCACATTTGGTTATCCATCTGTTGGGCACTGGGATTCTTTCCACCACGGGCTACTATGAATGGTGCTGCGATGAACACGGCTGTACAGGCGTCTGTTTGAGCCTGTTTTCAGTTCTTTTGGGTGTCTATCCCGGAGAACTGCTGCGTCATATGGTGATTATATGTTAAGCTTTTTGAGGAACCACCAAACTTTTCTGGAGAAGCTGCACCATGTTATATCCCCAACAGCGACGTAAGAGGGTTCCAATTTCTCCACATCTTCACCAATACTTAGTTCCTTTTTCCTGATGGACATCTTAGAAGGTGTGAAGTGATGTATCACTATGGTTTTGATTTGCATTTCCCTAGTGACTAGTGATGCTGAGCATCTTTTCATGTGCTTATGGGCCATTTGCAGATCCTCAAAGAAATACCTATTTAGGTCCTCTGCCCATTTTTTTTGGGGGGGGGGGCGTTATCTTAATTTGGGTCATTGAGTTACGGGAGTTCTTTAAACATTCTGGATGTTAAACCATCATCAGAGATATGATTTGCAAATATTTTCTCCTATTCTGTACATTGTCTTTTCACTTTCTTGATAACGTCCTTTAACGCACAAAAGTTCTTAATTTTGATGAAGTCCAATTTTTCTGTTTTTCTTTAGTTGCCTGTGCTTTTGTTGTCATACCCAAGAATCCATTGCTAAATCCAAGGTCATGAAGATTTACCCCTATGTTTTTCTTTCATAAGGGTTTTAAGGCTTTAGTGCTTATATTTAGGCAATGGACCCATTTTGAGTTAATTTGTGTATATGACATGTGATGGGGCTGCCCTGATTTTTCTGACCAGGGTCGCCTCCCCACTGTGACCCTCTGGCAGAGCTAGGTAGCATCCCTGCACTAGATCATGAACTTCATGAAGACAGGGTCTGGGTCTTTTCAAAATCACCACTATGGTGTAGGCAGCCAGCCCAGTGCCTACCCAGCAGGTACTCAATAATTAACTGGGATAAATGGATGGTTGAGTGGACAAACCACTGAGTGGATAAACTCCACTCCCCACCTTCCACCCAGCTACAAGACCAACTGGCAGAAAGACTCCAGTTTGAAACAAAGTAGTAAATCTGATTCATAAACATACATATTAAGAACTAAATATAGATCATCAATTGTACTCACACACTCCTATCACTTAAACGAAAATGATCCAAGATCTAACTAGCACACTTAACTAATGACAGGGCAGAGGCCGCAGCCCTGCAAAGCTCAACATGTCCTTCCCAGTTTCCTAGTTCAAGTCCCTCATTGCACAGAGGAGGACCCTGAAGGGCCGATGGAGGCACTGACTTCCTAGATCCCGGGCTTTCCCCACCAAACACAGTGCAGATTAGCAACAAAAGATCCATGAGATTAGTCTGAATTCCTTCACATGGTAGGAGTGGCTCTCTGGCTCCTAACAAAAAAATGACCCCTGGGTCCTAGATCTTATCCTGCCCGCCTCAGGTAGCACCACACCCACTCTCTGCTCCAGCCACACTGCCCCCATCCTGTTCCTCATTCCCACCTCAGGTGTGCACACCTGTTCCTCCGGCTGGACACCCTCAGACATCCTCCACCTGGCTCTCCCCCACTTTCTTCATGCCCTACTCTCTTTTCTCCTTAGCAGCTACCATCATCAGACATATCACATATTTGTTTACTGCTCTCCTCCTCCCCCGCCCTATTTGTTTACTGCTCTCCTCCTCCCCATACCCTTCCCCTTCTTTTTCCTCCTCCTCATCCTCCTCTTCCTCGAAATCCCCATGTCCCTAACTCTCACTAGAATGAAATTCCCTGAGCACAGGGACTTTTACTATTTAACTGCTGTATCCCTAGCAAGGGGAACAGAGCCTAGCCCCTGCTCAATGCATGCATTAAAAGGATAAAATGGGGGCCCTAGCCAGATTGGCTCAGTGGATAGAGTGTCGGCCAGAGGACTGCAGGGTCTCAGGTTTGATTCTGGTCAAGGGTGTGTACCTCAGTCTAGGCTCAATTCCTGGCCCTGGTGGAGGCACTTTCGGGAGGCAATCAATCAATGTATCTCTCTCATATTGATGTTTCTCTCTCTCCTCTTCCCTTCCACTCGCTAAAAATCAATGCAAAAATATCCTCGGGTGAGGATTAACAACAACAACAAAAGGATAAAGTGGGGGACACCACTCTCGGTATGTACCCTATCACTAATCCTTACCGAGGGGAAGGCAGGTGGCTCCAAACTCACAGGTGAGCACTGTCTGGCCCCTGCAGAGGCCCAGGGCTGTCCCAGGCTCCTGGGCCTGAGACACGTGGGTGACAAATCACTCCTACATGTCCGTCAGCCCGAGATGCTGGCAGCGGACACTCTGCTGACCTGGCCTCAGAGAATGGGGTTTCTCCCCACAGGCCCTTCATAAACGCTTGTGACCTGCACACACAAATGAATGAACCAACAGCTAATGTGCACAAAGCTCGCAGCGCTTTCAGAAGGCTGTGTCCGCGCTCCTAACAGCGCATCACTCCAGCTGTGCGGGAGGCTGACTGATCAGTAACTCCACTCCTAGGAACCTACCGTCACTTTTATTGGCAAAGATTTCCTCCCAGAGACATTTGTAACATTGAAAATTACAACTAAGAAAAAAGAGGATTTCCAACTTCAGAGGGCCAGGTAAGTAAGTCACAAAATAGGCACAGGGTGTCCGTGAAGACTTCATAATGACGTGGAAGTGATTAGAACAGCACATCAAAAAGGCTGGTTATAAAACTGTATGTACAGTATACCCATACCTATAACGTAAGTATAGGGGAACTCGCAAGACCATAAAAATATAATTGTGAGTTTTACTATCCTTTCCACCTTTCTGTATTTCCTAAATTGTCTCTGGGCAATAATGAGTTAAGAAAATCAAACTGACAGAATTTCTAAAAATGCTGTTACCTGACGCTTTCCTGGTGCCCAGGTGTGTAACAGGTGTCTCTGTCCCCTGACCCTGCTTCCTCTTCCTCCCTCTTGCCTCCAGAACCTGACGCCAACCGCCCTCCCGACCCTGTCACCGCACTGACCTTGTTACCACACCTGCAGTCACTCCTCTCGGGAAACCCTGCTCCAAGGCTGGGATGCCCCACCTGACACTCTCTGGCCCCCAGACCCCAGTCCTGGCCCGACTCCTCCACTTCCCAGCTGTGGCCCTGGGCAAGTTACAGACCTCTCTGAGACTCCACTTCCTCCTCAAGAAAATGAAGCTGACCCCACCTCACAGGGCACTGACATTCAGGGAGCTAACAGTCCCAGCTCACGGGGCCCCAATCTGCTGGCTCCACCAAGCCTCGTGAAGGTTGAGGTTCAATGTGCTAACGTGCTAACCGCTGTGAGTGTGCTCTGGATGCTGCCTCGCTCTGAAGGCTGGCCCCAATCTGCTGGCTCCACCAAGCCTGGTGAAGCTGGAATTCTTTATCCTCAATCTGTCTAAATCTGGGCACCTGTCCTCTCCTGAAAGCAGCAGCGAAAAGCAGCTTTGCCCTCCGACCTTAGACCACATGGTTTCTTGACCGATATCCCCATATCCCTGCTGAACTCCCCACCCCTTCAGAGAACGCCAGCCTAACTCTTGCTCCTCAACGCTGATGCCCGAGTCCCATCGCAGCACTCACCCCTGTGGGGTTCCCCCTCAACCTCTGAAGTCCATCTTGGCATTTTCTTTTTTTTTTTTTAATATATTTTATTGATTTTTTACAGAGAGGAAGGGAGAGAGATAGAGAGTCAGAAACATCGATGAGAGAGAAACATCAATCAGCTGCCTCCTGCACATCCCCCACCGGGGATGTGCCCGCAACCCAGGTACATGCCCTTGACCGGAATCGAACCTGGGACCCTTCAGTCCGCAGGCCGATGCTCTATCACCTGAGCCAAACCGGTTTCGGCAATCTTGGCATTTTCACTTGAGGCCCTGCTGACTCCTCAAACCATCTTCCCCTCTACACCAACACCCTCCCAGACACCCCGACTCAGTGCTTGGCTCTCCGTGCTGTCTTTTAGTCACAGGGCTTTACACATTCTTCCTTCGTGAACAGTCTGTGTTTACCCTTCTCTCTGACGCCCCAGGCATTTAATGAGAACCAACTGCAGGCAGCTCCATGGCGGGGGCTGGTGGTCAGAGGTAAAAGGCTATCTCAGGTCCCCGGCCTCAGCCTCGGGGCCGCACAGGCTTGTCAGAGAGATGCGTGAAGAATCACCTCTCAGTGTGGTGAGGGCTCTGAAGACAGATGTGTGCCCCTGGCTGCTGGGCCTTGTCTGGGCTGTGACCACAGCTCAGCCTGGGCATTTTCTAGGGGGAGATGCTCAGGGGCTCTCCCAGTGTCAGGAGGTGGGGAGGAGGGGCGGGCTGGGGGAGGGATTTCCCAGGTGGATCTGTCCAGGACAGGTGTGGGGGTGAGTGAAGCGTGACCTGGGGTTTCACAGCGAAGACTTCAGGAGAGAGTGTTTTGAAGGAAGAAGGTGCTGAGCTCTGGTTGGGATGTGCAGAGGGTCAGGGGGAGGTGATACACATAGGATTTCAGTTTTGCAAGATGAAAAGAGGTGGTGGCTGCACGAGGGTGATGGCAGCACGACACTGACTATATGTAATGCCTAGAACTGTACACTTACAGATGATGAAGAGGGTAAACTTTACATTATGTGTATTTTACCACATTTAAAAAAAAATACGTCTTTCATTACAGGTATAGAAAATCTGGACGCCTGGAATTGAACAGTATGTCTGTGTCCAGAGCGGTGACAGCAAATCCTTTTCAGCAACGGCAGACTATTCCTCGGCAGTGAAAGAGAAGTGTCGACTTGTAGAAGTTTTCTCCCAAGGTGAGGGGACGACAGTCTTCCATCAGTAAGCTTGAGCCAGAGACACTCATTTTTTCAGACTGGAGGAAAGGAAGGAAGAAGAGGAGCCAGAAAATGAAGGAGGAGGGGTAAAGGTGAGGAGGCTCTGAGCATCTCAGGGCCACAGGCGGTGGGTTATCTGGAGAGGCGAGGACAACAGGTAGGAGACCTGGAAAGAGTGAGATGGTTAGGTTGGGTGGTGTGGGAGTAACAGGGAGGTGCAAGGCAGGGAGGGCCTAGCCGGCTGCAAAGCACAGAGCACAGTCTGAAACTGTCACTACGCCTGGGCAGAGGTCCTCAAAGCATGGTCCCTGGTCTCTGGACCAGCAGCCATACCCGGGAGCTTGTTGGTAATGCAAATTTTCAGGTCCCACCAGGGAGTTTGATTCAGACCCTCAGAAATCAGAAACTCTGGGGCGGGACCTAGCAGCCCGTGTTTTCACACGTGATTCTGATGTGTCAAAGTTCGAGAAACACTAGTAGAGAACACAGAAATCCAATAGAAAGTTCGTATGTTCCTTATATGAACAAAATCAGCCTAGCAACTTCTACATAAGAGAGCAAGAAATGCATAACTGCTTCAACGTCAACACAATTCATTTCTATAGTGAGAGAAACGCCCATGCACATTATTAACAAAGTTACAGAAATATAGTCGATCTAATAAACTTCCTTAGATGAGATCTAGAAAACACACCTGAGACCTGGGGGCTTGAAACTGTACAACGCGGGTACCAGTCCCTACTCTGTGACTACCTGTGTGCCCTGGCGTGTGCCACAGCCCTTCAGGGCCTCAGTTTCCCCAAATGTAAAATCGAGCTGGGAAAGGCTCTTCTGAGGCCCCTTCCAGTTCTGACACTGTGTGATTCTTTCTGTCCTGAAAGAAATGACCGGAAACTAAATGCTTTTACATAGCTGAGCTTTGGGATAGAAAAGAACATTTAACCAGTCAAACAGAACATAACAGTTAACTAGAAAACCTTTCCCAAGTTCAGCCAGTGCTAGTGTCTTGCACTCAAAGAACTAGAACTCTCCTTCACGAACTGGCTTTCCCCTTAAAGCCACCGATGCCTAGAGTTATAAAAATACTGTACTGCCTGGATTGCGTTTGTGAGGCCACATGACTGCGACGCCCCAGAAAAATGTACATGCCCATTTTCATCCTGTAATATTTTTTAATATATTTTATTGACTTTGTACAGAGAGGAAGGGAGAGGGACAGAGAGTCAGAAACATCGATGAGAGAGAAACATCGATCAGCTGCCTCCTGTACACCCGCTACTGGGGATGTGCCCGCAACCAAGGTACATGCCCTTGACCAGAATCAAACCTGGGACCCTTCAGCCCGCAGGCCGACGCTCCACCCACTGAGCCAAATCAGTTAGGGCATCCTGTAATATTTTTTAACCTGGGAAGTCAGGGATGGTATTTTTTTGCGAGGAAGAAAATGGGTTAAAGTACCAAACCACACTGACCCTACCTATAGCGTTACAACTCCAGGCTTCCTGATAAACGGCCCCCTGCTGACCTTGTGACCTTGTTCCGGGATTCCTAGATGCTGGTTTCCTTCCTGGTTTCTCTGCATCCAAGTCCCTGTCTGCACCTACCGGTCATCTGATGACCATCCTCTTGTGCCTGGGTCCCCAATGACACCTGCTTCCCTGCCTCTAGGGAAAGCAGCGACTTAGTTCTGACCTCTTCCACCCAGGGCTGGAAGAGGAAGACAGGGTGCAGGTGTGAGTACCAGGGAACCAGAAGATAAGGTCTAGGGCAGTGGTTCTCAACCTTGTTAATTGAAATTCTGTTTCTTTGTTATGGGGTGGGGCCACATCATGAGTAACAAAGAAACAGAATTTCCGGAGGATGAGGCCCAGAAATCAGGATTTTAAAAAGATTCCCAGGTGATTCTAATGTGCAGCCAAGGTTGAGAACCACTGGTCTAGGGCCGTGGTCGGCAAACTGCGGCTCGCAAGCCACATGCGGCTCTTTGGCCCCTTGAGTGTGGCTCTTCCACAAAATACCACGTGCGGGTGTGCACGTACAGTGCGATTGAAACTTCGTGGCCCATGCGCAGAAGTCGGTATTTTGTGGAAGAGCCACACTCAAGGGGCCAAAGAGCCGCATGTGGCTCGCGAGCCGCAGTTTGCCAACCACTGGTCTAGGGAGACTCTAGTCTTCGGCCCCACCTCACCTGCAGACCCTGGCTCTCACATTCCATTAGAATTTGGTCAGTGAGAAGCTCAGCTGGCTTGTTTGTCCCCCTTGTGCATCTATCCCAAACCCCCTCTCCCCTCCCTCCTCCATCCAGCCTGGATACATAAGTGACATTGCAGGCTCTGGCAGTCATGTGGCAGGAAGGAACAGGTAAAGGGAGGGCTGACAGGCGGCTGGTGAAGCAGGAGCAAAGCATGCCAACGGAGGTGCAACCAGAGGGGACCCGAGCCACGGACATGGACTGGCCGGCAATGTCAAGGAGGTAAGTTTTGTCTTTATCCAGGTAGAGGATTCCTAGAGCTAGGGGCGTTTCTAGGCTAATTTGCCTGCACTGATGCCGGAAGCCAATTCCAGCATGTCAGCAGGGCTGAACATCTGGAGGTGGCTGAAGGCATTTCCCCAAACCTGAAAAGGATGCATAAAATGACTGCTTGCTGCCAGACAGCTAAGAGCATCTTAATCTACATGTTATTGCCTCCTACTGGCCAAACACCTGAACAGCTGTAAGCAGTTTTTCCCCAATCTGACAATGGATTCTGTATACTAACCCTACCCTTTGATGTGTATATCTACCTTGCCTTAGGACAATTTGTGTTAATAAATAGCAAGGGGTCCTGAGATGAGGAGAACTTGGTTTCTTTAGCCAAGCTCCTCTGGCCCCCTAATGCCTTTCAAAATTATGTTTCGTCTCTCCTATTTAATCTACACACAGCGCCTTCTCCAGATTCCTGAACCCTTCTAGATGCTGGATCAAGACCACCGGCATTACACTGACCTCCAACCTCAAAGTCACATGTGGGTAGAGTGACCACACATCCTCATTTGCTAGGGTAGTCCCAGCTGAGGCTAGTTGGTTAGATGCAATTATTAATAGCCGCCTCTTTTATTCTCAAAATGTTCTGGTTCGGATGATGAGTTCTAGTCACTCTATTCTTGGGCCCCTAGGCCAGCAAAGTTCAAGCCCAGTTAGAGAAGGCAGGTTAGCATTGGGAGGGACCTCCAGGCTGGGTCTCACCCCTCATCAAATGTTCCATTCTCCTCTCCAGCTGCCCTGCCAAGCCATCACCCAGTGTTTGCTTGCATGCCTGTGCGGACAGCAGGCTCACTATTCCCTGCGGAAGTCTCTCTCTCTTTTGGGGGGAAAACTGCATTATGAAAACAGCAGGATTCGAACCTATGTATACTATGATTGCAACTAAAGAACATCCCTCAGTAAGGAAAAGACTGGGAGTGGGAAAACTAGAAAACCTGCTTTTTTCTTCCACCTTATGGTCTCTTCAGGCAACAAATACTCACTGAGTGCATTTGATGTCTCAGGGGCACTGGGGACACAATGGTGAGTTAAACACTCTCAAATTGAGGGGCATTCTACAAAACCACTGGCCTGCACTCGCCAAAAATGTCAAGGTCATAAAGGACAAAGAAAGGCTGAGGAACTCCAGATTAAAGAATAAAGAGACATGCCAAAACTGGTTTGGCTCAGTGGATAGAGCGTCGGCCTGAGGACTGAAAGGTCCCAGGTTCGATTCCGGTCAAGGGCATGTACCTGGGTTGCGGGCACATCCCCAGTGGGAGATGTGCAGGAGGCAGCTGATCGATGTTTCTCTCTCATCGATGTTTCTAACTCTCTATCTCTCTCCCTTCCTCTCTGTAAAAAAATCAATAAAATATATTAAAAAAAAAAAAAGAATAAAGAGACATGACAACCATATGCAACCCATGATCTGGGCTTTTCTTTGTGATAAAGGATACTATCGAGACAGCTGGCAAAACCTGAATAAGTTCTATAGATTATAGTATTGTATCAATATTGATTTCTTGATTCTAAAAACTGTACTATAGTTATATAGGAGAATGTCATCATTTTTAGAAAATACACAGAAGTGTCTATAACTAATCCTTAAATGGTCCAGGAAAAATACCTACATAAAATACCTACGTAGGCCGAAACCGGTTTGGCTCGGTGGATGGAGCGTCGGCCTGCGGACTGGGGGGTCCCAGGTTCGATTCCGGTCAAGGGCATGTACCTGGGTTGCGGGCACATCCCCAGTGGGGGATGTGCAGGAGGCAGCTGATCGATGTTTCTCTCTCATCGATGTTTCTGACTCTCTATCTCTCTCCCTTCCTCTCTGTAAAAAATCAATAAAATACATATTTTTTAAAAATACCTATGTAGAGATAAAGATAGAATAAATGTGATAAAATGGTGCCATTCGGGGAATCTGGGTGAAGAGTATATGGGAGTTCTTTGTTCTATTTTTGGAACTTTTCTGTGTCTGAATTAGGTCAAAATAAGAATTAAAAAGAAAGCAATAAGTCTTGGAATTTTTTTTTTTAAGAAAAAAAGAAAGATTTCACAGTTCACAGTGCAGCTGGGAGACAGGTACTAATAATTACACTAATTAACTGCAAAACTGCACCTGTGAAAAGCTCTGTAAAAGGAGACAGATGGCGGCATGCGCGTGTATAGAGCCAGGTTTACCCAACTCAGGAAGGTGAGGGAAGGTAATTAGGGAGCAAAGCCCCAAAGCATGAGAGAACTGAGGAGAGGAGAAGGCTCCCGGCTCTCACAGCCTCCGATTTTCCTTTTGCTCCCTGACATTTAATTTTTAATTTTCTCCAACAACCATGTATAAATTTGATCACCAGGTCAGGGGAGGGGAGGCGGCGGGGGGAAACAGCAGGCAAGGCCTGGGTCCAGGCTGTCATCCTCCCCTCTCCCAGCCCACCCGTGATTAGGGCCAGAGCTGGTTCCTGCCCCTCTTAACTAAAAACCTCAGGTCCACACTGAGGCTGACTCACCTGAGGGAAGCGGGGTACAGGGGCCAGGTCTTCACATCCTGCTCTCAAAGCCAGACCAGTGCCTTTCATCAACACAGCATCCAGCTGGCCACCGCCCCTTTCTGGCCCTGGATCCTGCCCCTTGGAACATCCCTTCTGTGCTAAGAGCTAGGACCGGTAGCCCTGCCCTGGGAGGGGCCATGACTCGCCCACAGCCATTCTCAGCACCAAACAAAGTGCTTGTCCGAAGAGTCAGGGGCCTGACCACAAGGGAGGGGACCCTTTTCTGTGCCAAGTTCTGCCTCAGTAGGTTTTCAGTCATTAGCTCCTTTCAAATGGTCCATTTAAAGGTCCTCATTTCACAGTTAAAGGACCTGTCTAGGGACAGACTTGGGTTCAAATCTGGATGTCCTACTTACCAGCAATGTGCCCTTTGGGTAGTGACATCCTCTCTCTGAGCCTCAGCTTTCTCACCCCATCTGTAAACTGGGGCTTGTGGGAAGTTGCAATATTCTGGGACTAGAAGATACTGTTTACCCCCTTTTGAGGCTCCAATGGGCTCAGTACAAAAAATTCACTCCAAGCTACACAGTGCTTAAATATTTACTAAAAGCTTGTGTATCCTGACAGTAAATCATAGGACCTGAATTTTCCAGGGCTATTCCAATTTCAAATCCTCTGTCCTAACTTTCCACATAAACCATCAAAATGTCTCAAAAATTCCACTCTCTCAGTATCCAAACAACACCTCCCAGGCCTCCCTCCTCTTTCACAAAAAGGCCGCACAAACATTCTTTTTCAGACTACAGTTCCCAATCTTTAGTTCAGAAAATGCAGTCAGGGAGCCCTGCTGGTCCCCTGAAGGACACGGGGTCAGGGATAAAAATCTGCGGCCGTCAGCACTCGCTCTCAACTCTCAGACTCGGCTGTTTTCTGGCACAACAATGAAGTGAGCCAGGAGAAGGTGTACCACAATCAGAGCAGCACCCACAGAGGGGCACAGGCTGGGGAGAGGAGCTCTGCCCTGACCTACCTACCAAGCGGCTGCTACTCACGGATGCAGCCCGGTCGGAGAGTTGCTACGAGGATTAAATGAATGAGTTAATATTTGGAAAGCCTCAGAGCAGTGCCTGGTAGCCAGTAAACGCTCTATCAGTATTGAATAACTAAAACCAGAGGCATCCCAGGCAGAAGGTGCTCGTACCTTGAAGTCAAGCCAGAG
The DNA here is from genome assembly GCF_000147115.1 of Myotis lucifugus. Taxonomy (NCBI): domain Eukaryota; kingdom Metazoa; phylum Chordata; class Mammalia; order Chiroptera; family Vespertilionidae; genus Myotis; species Myotis lucifugus. The sequence goes on along the minus strand of NW_005871091.1, from coordinate 2,448,224 downwards.
GCACCGATCCTCTCCGAGGAAAAGACGGGGAATGGGCACTGAGCCCTGGGTGGAGTGAAGCCAGGCCCCGTACAGGGATGGGGGAGTACCCTAACTGCAGGAGCACTCTCAGAAGGGGAAGAGTCACCACTCCTGAGACACACAAGGTCTCTTTATGCCTCTGAGTCTTTACATCTGCTGTTCTGTCTGCCCCCTGAGTACCATCTTTTTCTACCTTCAAGGCTGAATTCAAATGCCAGCGACTCCCTATGATGTGCCTGATGCCCATCAGAATGAGTGGCCGCCTCCACTGGTCTCTTTGCATTTGATTTAGCCTCTTGTAAAGTAGTTATCAGATAGATAGATAGACAGACAGACAGATAACACACAGGTCAGTCTCCCCAACTCCACCATGAGTCCTTCCAAAACAGGGGTTCAAATTTCATCTCTGTAACCCTATTGCCTGACATATGCTATCTATAATAATAAAAGTGTAATATGCTAATTAGACTGGACGTCCTTCTGGATGTCCTTCCAGATGACCTTCCAGATGAAGTCGGGGCTTCAAGGGGCGAGGCAGCCGTTGCGGTGGTGGGGTCTGAGGTAGCTAGCCACCACCGTGGCAGGGGCTGAGCCCCTTACACGAATTTCATGCATCGGGCCTCTAGTAGACTCAATAAATGTCTGAATTTGCTGTTAAATCTGTGCTCACAGCTGGTCTTCACTGGAGGCACAACTGGAAGCTGTGTGATGCAAATCTCTAGGTTGGGAACCCATCACCAGGTCAGATTTCAGCCAGGCGCCTACCAAGCACTCCCTTTAGTCCCCCCTGAGGCAGATGAAAGGAGACACCTGTGAGAATGGAGGCTGCGGATGCCGGGACCCAAACCAGAGCAGGGTGGACAGTGACGAGGTCCTGTCCTGTCCTGTCTCTAATAGAGTTGGTAAGAAAAGCTGAGGTTTGGAAAGAACACCAGCAGGCTGCCCAGCCCCCACCAGCCCGTCAATGCCATGGCAAGCACGGAGTTCCTTGGGCCAGGGGTCCTCAAACTACGTAGGCCCGCGGGCCACATGCAAATACAAATATTGTATTTGTTCCCGTTTTGTTTTTTTTACTTCAAAATAAGATATGTGCAGTGTGCATAGAAATTTGTTCATAGTTTTTTTTTAAACTATAGTCCGGCCCTCCAATGGTCTGAGGGACAGTGAACTGGCCCCCTGTTTAAAAAGTTTGAGGACCCCTGCCTTGGACATTCTAGCCCCTGCAACAGACCCTGAGAAGAGGTGAAGAGGGACTGGCCCTGCTGTCCAGGAACCACTGTCTGGCGGAAGGAAGCTGAGCACTGGGATTATGGTCAATAGGCACTCTCCACAAATTGCTGGTTCCCTCCCAAGGTGCCACAAACCCTGGGGCTGGGGTGGGGAGGTAGGGTGCCATGTCTTCCTGTTCCCTCCAATCCCTGAAGCTGAGCCCCTCTGGTGGGTTGTTCATCTTAGAAAACGGAATCCTTCATGGGCCTGAAATCAAGGTTCAAAAGGTCAAAATTCGTCCCACTTGCTAGACGCACACTACCTTTGCTAGCACAGGTTCCTTATCTGCAAAAGGGGGGCAGGGAGGACACTGAAATTAAACAATGTATATGAAATCTCCCCGTTCACAGTCCACAATCAATCTGCTGAGACCAATTACCAGCTGGGAACCCCAACTCCTGTGAGGAATAAGATGTGTCTCTAACCAGGGTCCTGACACTTGAGTGAAAAAGTGAAAAGCTACCAGGACACCTCTCTGTGATAAAATGCAGAAAGGAGGGCTCAGAGACAGGAGTGGTGAAGCAGAGTGGGGCCCTGCATTTAACTCTGTGTTAACTTAGGCTCTTTCTCCTGCCCCAAGCTGTTCCTGGGGGCCTGCTATGTATCTGACCTGGCCTCTCCTTGAAAAGGAAGTCCCCACCTTGTCACCCTGGATTCACTGGGGTCTACTGGCCAACTCTGCATCTCCCACCCCCAGCACGGCATCTGCCATACAGAAGCAGCTTGACTAATAAATGCTGGCGGAACAGAATGCCTCCGCCACTCAGATATGACTTCAGTAACTTGACCTTTTACATTCCCCAGCTAATGTCTAATTTGCATACAGGAGTCCATTTTAAGAGACGGCAAATCACCAGAGACAACTCAGGATCAATACAGAGTACGAGGCACGTTTTATTCTACTCTAATTCTCTGCAAATTGGTATTCCATTAACTGTACGTGGGGTTTATGGGAGCTCGCTATAAACTAGAATATTTAACTAGAACGACCTACTCTCTGTCAGATAATAGCCTACGGTTAATGTTCAACTAGTCAATCTCAGAAAGGTTTCCAGCTTCCAATCTACTTCACATCTTGATGCAATCATCAGCAAAGTTATCTATTTGAAAAATCTCAGTACAATAAAGGGCATCTTGATACAGAACAAAAAGACCTGCCCATGGAATCAGGAAACCTGAGTTACATCCCAACTACACCACATAATGTATAATCCGCTGCTCAAAGCCTCAATTTCCTCACATGTAAAATGGGAATAACACCAGCCTCCTGGGGGAGTTGTAAAAATTAAATGAGTTGATATTGTGGATACACTCTGTGCAGTTCTATAAGCCTATACAAAGGTTAGTTATGATAGGAAAAACAAAAGATGAAATGCTCTGACAACTTCAACAGGCTAATGACAGAAAGCAGGAGTGGTTCTAAAAAGTGAGACAGGATATTGGCCCCCCCCCAGGGGACATCTGGCCATGTCTGGTGGCATTTCTGGTTGGCACAACAGAGGGAGAGGGATTACTACTGAAATCTAGTGAGTAGAGACAAGAGATGCGGCTCAATAACCTACAATGCATAGAACAGGCCTCACAACAAAGAATTAAGGAACCCCAGCCATGAGGTTAAGAAACCCTGATCTAAATAATCACAAAAGCTGAGTTTAGAAGCTTTTTAGAACAGAAATCTTCCTAACCTGGCTTTACTTTCAAGCATCATCTGCTTAAGCATTTGCAGAATGGATCCTCTCGCAAAACAGCTCTTTTGTAAGTACAGCTGAACTGCCAACTTCTGGAGTTCCTGAATGTATAAAACTGCTTTTAAAGAAGATGCTCTCCGATTACAATTCCCTAAATTGCTTTTCCAAAGCCCTTGACTTCAGCAGAAGTTCTCCAGGGCACAGAGACGGGGGCCTGTCACTCTGCCACCAGGCCCTGAAGATGCTTCCCTGATTCTAATTTCCTGGTGAAATGGGAGCCGCGAGGGTCTCTAAACGAATTAAATTCGCATCACGCCAACTGCTCACTTGCTTTGCGCCGGGCACAGTGCCAAACACCTCCACATAATTTATCCCACTTAATCTACCCACCAACCCAGTGAGGTGGGCATTATTACCGGCTGTCTGCAGGGGAGGAAACTGAAGATCAGAGAGGTTAGACAGCTCGCTCAAGGTCACCAGCTGGCCAAGGGGGAGACCAACTTGACCGGAGGTCTCCAGTGTTCAAGTCACAAGCTCTTTGCACCGCCTCGGACAGCCCAGGTGTCAAGCTGTCTCAACTTCCCATGAATTTTTAAGGCAAGCGCAACTTCTGAGTAAGTTTAGGTTGCTGCAAATGGGAATTTCCGGGGGGGGGGGGGTGGGGTGCTGCGCGCTCACATGCACTCCCCCACTGCAGCTGTCTCCCCGCAGGTACCTGGTAAACCATCCCGTGTCGCCTGCGGAACGGGGAGGGTTTACTGGCGCTGGAGTTCATGCCAGGCCCAGGAAATGCCATCTTTGAAAGCCGAGAGGCGGATTCGCCCGGGGAGCTCAGAAGGTCTGGCCGCCGAGCTTGGCTGGCTCCCCACGGGCTGGGCGCCCCCTAGGCAACCAGGGCCTGGGTCGCGGCGCCGCGGGGCCCTCCGGATGCCGCCGGCCGCGCGGGCTCCGCCGGTCGTGTCCGCC